>NC_057849.1:155107958-155410988 GCF_015237465.2 Chelonia mydas | reverse complement strand
GGACCCTAAAGTCCAGATGTGCAGTCAGTGATGATGGATCAGTCATTACATATGTAGTGATCACATCACTCAAATAAACAGAAAAATAAGTGTTTCATCTTGTAATGTTTTGATCACCCATTTGATCTCATTTGACTTTCAATGAAAGTTAAGGGTACTTTTGGGATTGGGTCCTAAATGATGTAGCAGTGAATCTCAGAGACTGTCATGTCTATGACTCAGGAAATCTGGGAGAAGTCAAAGGAAAGTGGCCCCTGAAAGATATTAATGACACAGAAAGACATAAGAGCCATTCTTCTCTCAGTTACACATAAACAACCCCTCTGCCATCAGTGTGGTTGTACATGTGTAAGTAAAGAAAAGATCTGGCCCATACAGCTATATCTTAAGCAAAAGACAGAGAGATACAGTAGATAGTTATATTTTCCATCTTACATTATAGGTTTCAAATATATATATTTAATAAAGAAATATATATCTTACCTAGAAGAATAGGACAGAAATCAAAACTAGGATAGCAAACTGGGGATTTAGCTGTGAACTGAAGATACTTCCCATTACATACAGTATTGAGTGTCTTAGTGGATGAAGACATCCTGCCTACATTTACCTTAAGCCTAGTGCTATTGTAGTTTGTGTTTAGACAGAGAACCATTTTTGAAATAGAGCATAAAATAAACTGACCAAAGAATATCTTCCTAAAATTTTCAATGAAGAACCCTACATACCCCAGTAACAATTTTATTACTATGCTATTAGCACTAATTAAATAATTCTATATGACAAACTTTTGACTACAAACAGTGGAATGCATGCCCACTTTCTCCTGCTTACGGTAGATTCGTTCTAGTTAACCTTTTAAAAATTGATATAGATCACATATATTTTGATTACTTTACAATTCTTTTACCTTTCAACATGTCCCAGAAGTTGGGGTGAAGGTAGCATGCCAATGTTTTGTTTGATCTGGGTAGTAACCAAAAGATTTCATGTAACAAATGCATTCTTGCAGCACTGTGCTGAACTCTTTTTCAATGTCTTTACAGAAGCTAAAACATTTGACGGAAAAACCAGGATTACAAATAAAAACTTCAGACCTGAGTATAACAATAAATCAAGTAAAGAATTTAAGGATTTTGAAAAGACGTTCATTGAGGAGGTATCATATCCAGGATTATTCAAATAAAATTAGTTTTCTATTGAACCTTTCGTAATCCAAATATATGTGAGAACCAGGTCACACACGATCTACACAGATGGAACACATTGATTGGAGATTAGAATACCAGTGATAATTATTGCACAATGATGCATGAACTCGCATTTACACTAAGGTCCTACTGGGCCTTAGTTTAAATGACAATCTGGCCCGGAGTCATATTAACTGAAGGATAATGAGTTTTTGAGATCTGAGATGGGGTAGAGGTGATGTATTTTTTTCCACCGTGGTGTCCATGAAATGCTAGTGAATGGTTGTAATAAATATAAAGGGAAGGGTAACCACCTTTCTGTATAAAATCCCTCCTGGCCAGAGGCAAAACCCTTTCACCTGTAAAGGGTTAAGAAGCTAAGATAACCTCGCTGGCACCTGACCAAAATGACCAAAGAGGAGACAAGTTACTTTCAAAGCTGGAGCGGGGGGGACAAAGGGTCTGGCTGTCTGTGTGATGCTTTTGCCGGGAACAGATCAGGAATGCTCTTCAGAACTCCTGTAAAAAGTTAGTAAGTAATCTAGCTAGATATGCGTTCCATTTTCTTTTGTTAAATGACTGGTAAAATAGGTTGTGCTGAATGGAATGTATATTCCTGTTTTTGTGTCTTTTTGTAACTTAAGGTTTTGCCTAGAAGGATTCTCTATGTTTTGAATCTGATTACCCTATAAGGTATTTACCATCCTGATTTTACAGATGTGATTTTTTTACTTTTTCTTTAATTAAAATTCTTCTTTTTTAAGATCCTGATTGCTTTTTCATTGTTCTTAAGAGCCAGCGGTTTGGGTCTGTGTTCACCTATGCAAACTGGTGAGGATTTTTATCAAGCCTTCCCCAGGAAAGGGGGTGTAGGGCTTGGGGGGGGGGATATTTTGAGGGGAAGACGTCTCCAAGTGGGCTCTTTCCCTGTTCTTTGTTTAACACGCTTGGTGGTGGCAGCATAGGGTTCAAGGATGAGGCAAAGTTTGTACCTTGAGGAAGTTTTTAACCTAAGCTGGTAAGAATAAGTTTAGGGGATCTTTCATGCAGGTCCCCACATCTGTACCCTAGAGTTCAAAGTGGGGAAGGAACCTTGACAATGTTGAATTTGGGTTTGGACTGCATAGTGAATCTGGATTGCCATTAACCAGAAGCAGAATCAGGTGTTTCTTGTTGTGAAAAATGATCTAGTTATTTGAGGATAAGACTGATGAGATTTGGATTAGGTCACCTCCTAGGTAGATGAGTATTTCCAGCAGGAGGCAAATGTGAAATCTTCTCTGGTTGATTTTTCACCAGTTCTATTTACTGAGAGTTTTTTTGTATAGGGAGAAATGCAGTCTGGTACCAGTGACTTCCTGCGTTATGGCTAGCAACATCCAGTAGGGATTCATTGGGACCCTGTTGTTTTGAGAACATCAGTGCCTCCTTAAAGAAGGGTAAGGTACCAACTTCTTGCATGTGAGCAGGAATTATGTCTTTAATCAGGGAATCATCTCCTGACACAGACAAGTTTTGACAATTATTGCCTTGTCTCTATCTTTCCCGATAAGTGATTTTACTGCTAAAGTTTCGGCCAAGTATCTCTGTGTCCTTTGACATCCTCAGATTTCCTTATCCCCCTTCAATTTGACATTATTCCTGGGACACCAAGACACCGCACTAGTCTTTGACCACTACTTTCAAGAGACTGATAGATCTAGGGGGCTATTCTAATTCCTAAATCTCTCAGCAGCCTTTAATTTCAATGATATGTTATATTAAAAACCATTCAAATGATAAGATATTACTTTAATTTGTAAGGGATTTACTGATCTGTTTTGTAGTTGAGGGAGCTCTGGAGGGAAATGTGCAATCTGGGTCTTCAGCAGTCAGTCTGCAAAGAGTAATCCTAGAGCAAGGTGGGTTGAGTTCTGCCTCTCTGGTTTAGGGGAGAAGTCTGCTTTGTTTCTCTATTTTTGGTGCTTGTGTGTTAGGGTTTTGGAGTCTGAGAAATAAAGTAGTGTAACACTGCTATATTCCAGAAAGAGTATTTTATGTTTTTTATCTAACTTCTCTGTGTGAACGCCATAACAAACAAAAGACTGTAACAAAGGATTGGCAGATCTTGTTGATGCCCTGTGGACCCAAGTGGGGTAGATGGACTTGCACTTTATTTAATCCTCTTAGATCCAAAAGGGTGGTGTTGAGCAATTACTTCTGTGCCCTGAGGGTCAGTCAAACATGATTTTGGAGTTTCTGTCCCATCAGAAGGAGCCTGCTAGGAGATATAGTGAGATTCCATAGTGTATTCTCTACACTTTCCACATCCAAATGAGGTAGGGCCTTGGATGAGAGGGAGTTGGTCAAAGCTCTATCGAGAAAAAATTGGGATGATACTTCTAGAAAGGGTGAAGAATGTAGCAAGGTTGCAAACACTGGGCATTTGCTCCTTTGTACTGGGGGGGCTTCTCCCCCCGTTGTTAAGGAAGTTCACAGCTAGCGCTTGTAATATGCTTTGAACATGAAAAGTGTGGTAGAATTGCTAAATTTTATTTTTAATATAACTTTTTATTAAAGTCTTTCCAACAACTGAAATACAAAACTTGTTGGTAGTAAACATACTTCCAAAGATTGTGAATGCATATGTAGACTTTGGACTTGAACTTCTATTTTTTCTTTTTTATTGCATGTGCTTCATTGTGGTTACACAGAGCTAAACACAAGCAAGTGAAAAATAAAGTGAGAGGAAAAAAATGTATCGAACAGCATAAAACCCAAACCCAAATAACTGCTATCTTTCACGACTCGCTGGTATCTAACCATCACTATGGATATTTTCATGCTCCTTGATTCCTGCATAGTGTCAGTGAAAAGATGAGCCTTTTTCCATCTCCATTTGGCTAGACACACGTGGATATTTTGTTCATATGGGTCTTGCCTTATTTATACAGTCCTTGGCCTTCCAACTGGATTACTGCAGAAAACACTTATTTGTTACTACACTTAAATACCACTCAGAAGCTTCCACTAAAGCAGAATTTTGGAGACAGGAAGAAGAGATTTAAAAGTAGGGGATTTCAATTTGGTTCTAAACCAGTGTTCACGGAAGGGAAGGGATCTGACCTAGACAACGGGGAGAGTCCTGTACACCTTACAATCCTCAAGGGGAGTGGGAACGACCTGATTTGTAGATCTCTCTCTCAAACCGTTTTTAACTCTATCAACTCTTGCAATTTTTTACCATTTGCCATTAATAAATGAGAGTTATGAAAATATTTGAAGGTCGTAGAACTGATTTCTATAAGCATTTGGTTCCACTATCAGTAATACTTGTCAACGAATTGAACAATGCAGGGTACTTTTTGCCTTAAGAGTTCCTGACTGTGAAAGGAAAATTGAATAAATTTTAACTTTTTACTTTACAGATAAGAAAAAACTTGCCACCTGAGATGCAAAGGTTACTAGACGAAGGAAAAATGCATATAGTAATCAACAATCTTAGGAATGGCAGTATACTTGTGGACTTTATGATTGTTTTGGATGTAGGAGAAAATGTAACAAAAACAGAGCTCACAGATGCTTTTACAGAGGCCTTTAACAACAGTACAGAATTTCTAACGGACCACAACACTACGCTTATAGAAGGTATAGCCTAATGCTCATATGAACTGTTTTCTTTATATTTAGCGATTACAGTGTTTATCACTGATAGTGACTTTATGTGAAAACAACTGTACTGGCAGTGAACTGTGTCATTTAATTGCACTCAGCTTTCATCTTTTCCATGATGAGTTAAAAAGTTGTTCTTTTTATGTTTGTTCAACTTCATTATAGAAACGAATAGTTGTGAGACGGGATTAAATGACTGTTCTGAACATGCCATATGCAACGTTAGCGGGCCAACTTATTCCTGTCAGTGTCAGGCTGGATTCACAGACTTCAGTCCCAGTGTACCAGGGAGAGATTGCCAAGGTAAGATTAATTTAAATTCATTTAGATGGTCATTTTCGAAAACTTTGTATTTGACTCTTTAAAACAAATTCTTAAAAATAAACTCATAAATGAGTTATTTAAGCAAATAAGAAAAAAAATAACTAGAATAAAACGTGGTGGAATCTTAACGGATGATGATGATGATGATTTTATTATCTTATGTCAGGAGGCCCCAACCAATAGTGGAGTTCCACTTTGATAGTCTCTGTACAAATACATAATAAGGGAGAAATGTTCACTGCCCTGAAGGACATACACTCTAAGGCCTTGCCTTTCAGACACTTCCCCATGTGGTGAATTGAAGCACAGTGTTGTCCAACTGAAACAGAGTAAATGGAATGAGTCATTTGTTTATTAAGTGTTTGCAGGACTGGGGATTAAATGAATAAGACAGATAAAGGGTAGGAGAAAGGAAGTATCATTATCTCCATTTCACAAATGGGGAAAGAAGGCAAAGAGAGATGAAGTAATGATGCACATGAAGTTTGTAGAAGCGCCAGTTTTGACCCCCCTCTCCCAAATGCCTGTACAGCATTTTAACACAACACTCTTCTTTTCCTCAAGAGAAATGCCTTAATGAAAATTCACAGTCTGGCCCAGGTATACTTTAGAAATATGTGGGTCCTTTAAAAGGAAAGAAAGATTAATCCAAATTTAAAAGACAGGGACTTGGCTTCAAATTGGCTGCATAAAGAATTATATATAAGAGTAAAGTTATGTAGGATTGGACCCACAGTCATATCACAATGGTAACTGAAGAGTGATTCCTGTTTACAACACAAGGACTACATTTTGGGTATATAAACTCTGAGGTTGAACCCTTTGTTTAGTACATAATTAATAGTAAACAATTCTCAAGTTATTATATTGACTTAAAATATATAAAAGGTATTTTCCTTTCCAGCAGCTTCACAACTCTATTTGCTTTTCTTCTCTTTCATCTACATTTTGGAATTCTTCTGTTTCACCTTTATCTTGATAAATAATAGTTGTGAGCCAATCAGAGTGCAGAGATTCACATTCTGTACAGTTGCTGAGAAATAACTGCATGATGACCCTGCAAATTAGATACACAGAACCAACCAGAGTACTGGGAACTACACAACTGGGGAAAAACTGTGGATCAGACTGAGCTATTAGTCCCAGCCCTGCGTAAGGTGTAATGCATAACTGTGGCCCCAGGAAAAGCCCTGGAAAGGAATTGTGGCTCAGAGCTTCATAATTCCTGCCCTGATTTCATCTTGCTACAGAAAAAATTCAGTTACTACAGCCCTTGAAATGGTGAGCTTACTTCCCTAGGGCAGCTCGCCATGTACTCTCAACAGCAAGCAGGGCTGGTGAAGCCAAAACTCTGTCTATTCCCTGCCTGCTTGCTTGGTGGGGCAACGATCCAGAAAGCAGAGGCTGCACTCTGCATGAGACCCAGACCCAAGATCCAGGGAGGTTGTGCAAAGGGGTATGTGGCCCTTACTCCTTCTTACTCCCCTGCTTAGCTGAGTAAGACAAGGGAACAATCTAGCCCTGCATGACTGTGCTTGAGTAGATGGACGACATCTTTGATTGGCAGAAGCAATTCCATTTCAGTCTGATTTAAAAATGATGTTCTCCATCTCTAATTTTAATGTTGCCGTATTTTTTCTATAATAGAAACATCTGGGACAACTGCACCATCAAGACAGCCATCTACATCAAAGCCATCTGTTGAAAGCATTAGCCCCACACAAGAATCTGAAACTGCACCTGCAACTTCTATAAACACGACAGTACCATTACCAATGCTGAGTCCACAATCTACATCACTCATATATCCAACCACAGTAAATGTAACAAATTTAATTACATCCTTAATAACTACTACCCTTCACCCTACAATTGTAGTCACATCAACAAATACTGTGAGTAAAGTGCCCATAAGTAATATAACACTTATCAGTCCTACTGGCAGTACTACAATTACAAACACTGCAATAGGTAAAAGTACTCCCACGGACAAAACAAGGCCAATATATAGAGACACAGGAGCAACTACTGAGACAAATTTTTCAACATCCGCCACCACTGAAACACGTGTAACTTTGCCAGTATCTTCATCAGTACCTACAAAATCCACGTATACATATTCTGTAAATAATACAGCCCTGGAAACTACCCGCTTAGGAACAATTGCTACGGAGTCCACTACAGCTCTTGTGTCTAATGCAGTGCTAACAAATGGCACTTCTAGGCCTTCTCCTACTACGGACACTAATGATACATCTCCAGCCCCTTCCACAAGTACTATTCTGGATGCAACGAAAACACCCTCTCCTCTTTCCAGCACACAGAAATCCTTATTGTCTACAGCTTCTTCCACAGAGAGAATTTTTACAGAGTCATCAAATACCTCATCTACTGATACTTCCAGAGCAACTCTGACTACCCCCTTAGGAACGATTGCGACACAGTCCACTGCAGCTATGATGTCTAATGCAGTGCGAACAAATGGCACTTCTAGGCCTTCTGCTACTACGGACACTAATGATACATCTACAGCCCCTTCCACAAGTACTATTCTGGATGCAACGAAAACACCTTCTCCTCTTTCCAGCACACAGAAATCCGTATCGTCTACAGCTTCTTCCACAGAGAGAATTTTTACAGAGTCATCAAATACCTCATCTACTGATACTTCCAGAGCAACTCTGACTACCCCCTTAGGAACGATTGCGACACAGTCCACTGCAGCTATGATGTCTAATGCAGTGCGAACAAATGGCACTTCTAGGCCTTCTGCTACTACGGACACTAATGATACATCTACAGCCCCTTCCACAAGTACTATTCTGGATGCAACGAAAACACCTTCTCCTCTTTCCAGCACACAGAAATCCGTATCGTCTACAGCTTCTTCCACAGAGAGAATTTTTACAGAGTCATCAAATACCTCATCTACTGATACTTCCAGAGCAACTCTGACTACCCCCTTAGGAACGATTGCGACACAGTCCACTGCAGCTATGATGTCTAATGCAGTGCAAACAAATGGCACTTCTAGGCCTTCTGCTACTACGGACACTAATGATACATCTACAGCCCCTTCCACAAGTACTATTCTGGATGCAACGAAAACACCTTCTCCTCTTTCCAGCACACAGAAATCCGTATCGTCTACAGCTTCTTCCACAGAGAGAATTTTTACAGAGTCATCAAATACCTCATCTACTGATACTTCCAGAGCAACTCTGACTACACCCTTAGGAACGATTGCGACACAGTCCACTGCAGCTATGATGTCTAATGCAGTGCGAACAAATGGCACTTCTAGGCCTTCTGCTACTACGGACACTAATGATACATCTACAGCCCCTTCCACAAGTACTATTCTGGATGCAACGAAAACACCTTCTCCTCTTTCCAGCACACAGAAATCCGTATCGTCTACAGCTTCTTCCCCAGAGAGAATTTTTACAGAGTCATCAAATACCTCATCTACTGATACTTCCAGAGCAACTCTGACTACCCCCTTAGGAACGATTGCGACACAGTCCACTGCAGCTATGATGTCTAATGCAGTGCGAACAAATGGCACTTCTAGGCCTTCTGCTACTACGGACACTAATGATACATCTACAGCCCCTTCCACAAGTACTATTCTGGATGCAACGAAAACACCTTCTCCTCTTTCCAGCACACAGAAATCCGTATCGTCTACAGCTTCTTCCACAGAGAGAATTTTTACAGAGTCATCAAATACCTCATCTACTGATACTTCCAGAGCAACTCTGACTACCCCCTTAGGAACGATTGCGACACAGTCCACTGCAGCTATGATGTCTAATGCAGTGCGAACAAATGGCACTTCTAGGCCTTCTGCTACTACGGACACTAATGATACATCTACAGCCCCTTCCACAAGTACTATTCTGGATGCAACGAAAACACCTTCTCCTCTTTCCAGCACACAAAAATCCTTATCGTCTACAGCTTCTTCCACAAAGAGAATTTTTACAGAGTCATCAAATACCTCATCTACTGATACTTCCAGAGCAACTCTGACTACCCCCTTAGGAACGATTGCGACACAGTCCACTGCAGCTATGATGTCTAATGCAGTGCGAACAAATGGCACTTCTAGGCCTTCTGCTACTACGGACACTAATGATACATCTACAGCCCCTTCCACAAGTACTATTCTGGATGCAACGAAAACACCTTCTCCTCTTTCCAGCACACAAAAATCCTTATCGTCTACAGCTTCTTCCACAGAGAGAATTTTTACAGAGTCATCAAATACCTCATCTACTGATACTTCCAGAGCAACTCTGACTACCCCCTTAGGAACGATTGCGACACAGTCCACTGCAGCTATGATGTCTAATGCAGTGCGAACAAATGGCACTTCTAGGCCTTCTGCTACTACGGACACTAATGATACATCTACAGCCCCTTCCACAAGTACTATTCTGGATGCAACGAAAACAGCTTCTCCTCTTTCCAGCACACAGAAATCCGTATCGTCTACAGCTTCTTCCACAGAGAGAATTTTTACAGAGTCATCAAATACCTCATCTACTGATACTTCCAGAGCAACTCTGACTACCCCCTTAGGAACGATTGCGACACAGTCCACTGCAGCTATGATGTCTAATGCAGTGCGAACAAATGGCACTTCTAGGCCTTCTGCTACTACGGACACTAATGATACATCTACAGCCCCTTCCACAAGTACTATTCTGGATGCAACGAAAACACCTTCTCCTCTTTCCAGCACACAGAAATCCTTATCGTCTACAGCTTCTTCCACAGAGAGAATTTTTACAGAGTCATCAAATACCTCATCTACTGATACTTCCAGAGCAACTCTGACTACCCCCTTAGGAACGATTGCGACACAGTCCACTGCAGCTGTGATGTCCAATGCAGTACAAACAAATGGCACTTCTAGGCCTTCTGCTACTACGGACACTAATGATACATCTACAGCCCCTTCCACAAGTACTATTCTGGATGCAACGAAAACACCTTCTCCTCTTTCCAGCACACAGAAATCCTTATCGTCTACAGCTTCTTCCACAAAGAGAATTTTTACAGAGTCATCAAATACCTCATCTACTGATACTTCCAGAGCAACTCTGACTACCCCCTTAGGAACGATTGCGACACAGTCCACTGCAGCTATGATGTCTAATGCAGTGCGAACAAATGGCACTTCTAGGCCTTCTGCTACTACGGACACTAATGATACATCTACAGCCCCTTCCACAAGTACTATTCTGGATGCAACGAAAACACCTTCTCCTCTTTCCAGCACACAGAAATCCGTATCGTCTACAGCTTCTTCCACAGAGAGAATTTTTACAGAGTCATCAAATACCTCATCTACTGATACTTCCAGAGCAACTCTGACTACCCCCTTAGGAACGATTGCGACACAGTCCACTGCAGCTATGATGTCTAATGCAGTGCGAACAAATGGCACTTCTAGGCCTTCTGCTACTACGGACACTAATGATACATCTACAGCCCCTTCCACAAGTACTATTCTGGATGCAACGAAAACACCTTCTCCTCTTTCCAGCACACAGAAATCCGTATCGTCTACAGCTTCTTCCACAGAGAGAATTTTTACAGAGTCATCAAATACCTCATCTACTGGTACTCCCAGAGCAACTCTGACTACCCCCTTAGGAACGATTGCGACACAGTCCACTGCAGCTGTGATGTCCAATGCAGTACAAACAAATGGCACTTCTAGGCCTTCTGCTACTACGGACACTAATGATACATCTACAGCCCCTTCCACAATTACTAGTGTGGACACCACAAAAACACCTTCTCCTGTTTCTACCACACAAAAATCCTTATCATCTACAGCTTCTTCTGCAGTGAGATTGACTACAGGTTCATCAGATACATCATCTACAGATACGTCCAGCATAACAATGATTCCGCAACCCAGAACTACTTCTGCAAGTTCAACCACAAAAATGCCAACAACATTTTCTACAATCCCTATGACACCTCCATATAGGTCTACGATTGTTACATCTCCAGAGACTTTCAGCAGGACGATAAGATCTACAGCTATAGTTACAGGATCTACAACTAATCCTATTTTAACTACCACATCAGAAGCTTGCAGTGAGTTAATTAATATTGCACTGTAAGAGAAAAAGTAATTGTGATATAAGCTATGAAAATATAATTCTATGTTTACTAGCTACTTTAACTGGGAAGTAACATCTCTAGTAAAATGTGGCTCCAGGAAAGAATGATCCAAAAATCCTATAGAAGCTATATTAATCTGAATTCTGTTTAAGGCTCCAATGCATGATTAGATCTGTGAGGGGAGTCCCTCCCTGAACCTATCCAGAGCCACAGTGAATTCAGAAGGGCTTGACATGGACAAAAATGTCTGTCTTCCCAGATAAAGCTGCATGTTAGGAGCTGTGATTGTTGTTATAATGCACAATTGTGCAATGTTCATGACCATAATCTGTATACACATTAGCATGATAGAAATCACTCTTAGCTTTTTGGGTTCTTGACTGCTTAACCCCCCCCCCCCCCAAAAAAAAAAAAAAAAACAAAAAAAAACAAACCCGCCCTGATTATGAGATCCAAGTCTGTTTTAGGGCCGTCTATCCGCTTCTGATTATGGTTATCAGCGAAGCAATCTTTAATTTGTGGTGAGAGATTAAAAAAGGAGAATGCAACTTTCTTTTGGATATATCAGATTATGCAAGTTAATACTTTAGAATGTAATTTACAATTTTAGAGGAAATTGTTACGTTCCAGCTTTGAGCGAGACAAAATGCTTAGGGCTGGATTCTACACTCAGGGGCACAGAGCTGTGGTTTCATTCAATGGGAGACGTTCATGTGCATCTTTGGCCCTTAACATTAGCCTAAAAAATCCCCAAAGTATTAAATTGTCCTTAACATAAGAGATCATTTAATGATAATGTTTAATTTTTCAGAAGTTTTTATTTTTAGCATCACAGAAAGCAAGTAAACGTGTTACTTACAGAAAATTTATTTTTTGTTTGTAGCTCCAGTTGATTTTTCCATACAACTTGAGCAAGTCACCAGTGAAAAGATACAATTCAACTGGAAACCTCAAGGTGGTGGAAGAGGCAGAACTTATACAGCTTCTCTGTTGGGAGAGAACAAAGTGGTGAATAAAAATACTGGAGATAAGACAAGCATAACATTTGAAGATCTGCTTCCTGGTCATGAATACTCAATATCTGTGGAGGATTCCACCTGTGATAAGAAGATCAATATTTCCATGATGGTTCGGACAGGTATTTCCTTGATAATCTAATCACTTTTTATTAACTCATAAGGTATCTATTTTTAGATAGCTCATAAGATAAGATATCTTATTTACAGGAATCTGCTCCTGTAAGCTTTACTCTTGTGAGTAGTCCTTATTTATGTGACTCATCCCATTGACTTCAAGAAGACTACTTGCTTAAGCAGGAGATTGCATGGTCAGGCTCTTATTCTGTATAATTTTGCAGCCATGGCACTTAGAGAAGGTAAAGAAATCTGTACAATAAATCACAGTGAGTGCACATTTAAGTTACAAATTTAACACTCAAAAGTAAGGTCATGCCAAAGTTAATGTTGCATGGGCCACCTTAACTGTGCCCCTATGTTGTTGTTACTATTAATGATTATTAATTATTATTATAGAGCATAGGCATAATGACACAGTTTTAATTATAGGGTTACACACTATTTCTAAAAAATACATGTATGATAAAAAGAATTCTACGACCTCAGACACGAGTAGCATCTTGTAACAGTTTTTCCTATTTGTATATTTATAGTCTGTTCATCATCATAATGCTCTTGTGTATCGTTATTGCACTAAGATTTTTCATATGAATTACAGTGCATCTTTCCTTATGTGTAATTCCCAGAATGAGGCAAGTAACTGTGGATCTGACTCTTTGAGCTTGTCTACTTAGGATAGTAGTAAGCAGCAAGCCAGGGTGTGAATCTGCAACACACCAGATTGCTGCAGTGTAACATCTCATGTGGGCACTGCTGTTGCATGCTAAATGTCCCGTAATGTGCTTTGAGGTACTGCTGTTTGAAATGAAAGTACATCAAAGTGCACTACAGAACTTTTAGTGTACTGCTGTAGCGGTGTCCATGTGGGACGTTGCTGCTCGGCAAGCTATTGCACTGTAGATTCACACCGTGGCTTGCTGCACGCTAACGTCCCATGCAGACAAGCCCTTATAGGTGCCAAGAACCTACTGACTTCAAATGAAATCGCAGGTGCATGGTACTTCTGAAAATCGGGTCCTGCAAGGCTGACTTAGCTGCACAAGCCTGTATAGAACAACATGTCTCTCTCTCATAAGGAAATAGCAAATTGGGGTTTTGAATGAATGAAAATATTGTAGTGTAATTTCAGTAATGTTCATAAATTCCTGGGGCCTGATTCTCCTCTCACTTATTCCAGTTTTACACCAGTGCAATTCTATTGCTTTTGAAGGATTACTCTCAATTTACAATGATGTGCTGGAGAGGAGATTCAGACTCCTCAGATATAAATATACTGCCTTTGCATCTTTTAATTTATGGCTGATGATGCTCTAGTTTGGGTTTAGAGACTCAATATCAAAAAGGACATCAAATAACAGGACAAAATATACATTGGTTACATTCTCTGACTTTGCATAGAAGCGCTGCTCCTTTGTTTAAATGCGATGATGGGTCCAGACCTGCATGCCTTCTACGAATGGAACCACCCACTCTTCCCAGTGGAGTTCCACGTGGAGAAGGATACAGGAATCAGACCCAAGGCTTTTGCACAGTCCAATTCTAATATTGTCTGACTGAAGAAGTTGTCTCAATCCAGCTAAATTTTAAAAATTAAAATTGGCTGGATAAGTAATGACTTTTATAAACCCTTTGTGCCTTCCAAAGTGTCCCAGAGGATAGGTTGATCGTGGCAGTCCAGTATTATTTTTTGCTCGGCCTAGTAAACCCAGTGCATCAATGTCATTAGCTTAATCCTTCAGCGATATGTTTAATGCTTCTATTTCTTTACAGCATCCAAAAACTTCAAAGGACAAACCAGGTTGATAGATCAAGTGTTCAAATCTGAATACAGAAACAAATCAAGTGCAGCATTTAAAGACTTTGAAAAGAAATTCATTGCTGAGGTACCATTCATTGCTTCAAAATATCTATGGGCTTTATCATTCCCTACACTGCTTACTACTGCCTACAGCAGTGGTTCTCAAAGCCGGTCCGCTGCTTGTTCAGGGAAAGCCCCTGGTGGGCCAGGCCGGTTTGTTTACCTGCCATGTCTGCAGGTTCCCTGAACAAGCAGCGGACTGGCTTTGAGAACCACTGGCCTAGAGGACAGGTAACTGTGAGTCACATTCTTCTTGAGGGAGATCAGGGGGATTTTCTGCCTTACTTTGGTGAAGTAGCAGAGGGTTAGGCCTCCCAAACCAGCAGATATCCTAAGAGCCACTTAAAACTCTGGGATCTTGGAAGGCCAGGGCCATCTGGGCAGAGGCCCCACCATGTCTTCCCACTAGCTTCCATCTAAGTGTGGTCCCTTGGTAACATAGCTTCTACAAGAACCATGCTACTAAGAGCTTCCCTGTTGGCTACTGTGCCTGGAACCCCCCTCAGAGAAGGGTTGCATGAGCTGGAAGGAGAAAGCACGTAAATTAATTCTGGTGTAGTCAGCAGTAATGGGAGGTGTGATGTGTTGTCATCCCTGGGGTGTAGTCTGGGAGGCCTGGGAACCACTGTGCCACTCTAACCACCCAGCTGGGCTGGCGCTGCTCACACTGCTGTGTTGGAGATACATCCAGCCTCACCAGCGCCTGTTATCACCCAGCATGACAGCAGGTAGCACTACACACACAAACTGAGCTACCTGAGTGCTGTGCTTAAGCCACTCAAAAACAGACAGCCAATTTCCCAGCTCCCGAGACCCGCACCCTCCACTAGAGTATAAACCCAGAATTATACCATTTTACACTGGACAGGGATCTGTACAAGGTAAGCTCGTTAATAAAGTTTGCCTTCCCCTCAATATGGGAAGGATATGCAACAAGCCTATGTTAACCAAGCTGAGATTTTTCCCCAGACACTTCACTCAAAGGCATACTGGTTTAGATAAAGCAAAAACAAATTTATTAACTACAAAGGATAGATTAAATGATTATATGTGATAGCAAACAGATCAAATGAGATTACCTCCTAGCAAATAAACAAAATGCAAACTAACCCTAACATACTAGATAGATTGGATATGAATTAGCAATTTCTCACCCTAGCTGATGATACAAGCAGTCCACCAGGTTTACGTACACAGGCTAGAAATCCTTTTAGCCTGGGACCAGCACTTCCCCCAGTTCAGTCTTTGGAGTTCTCTTGTGTGGGGAGTGAGACCCCTAGATGATGCCATACCCCCACCTTATCTAGCTTTAACATATGGCAGGAACCCTTTGTTCCAAGCCAGGTTCCCAGCCCAGTCTGTGAAAAAATACAGGTACCCAAAATGGAGTCCAGTATCATGTGGTCTGGTCACATGCCCTTGCTGAGTCATAGCAGCCATTACTTACTGGCTGGCTGAAATGTTTACAGGAAGGCTAAACTCTGCTGTAGCCCATTGTCTTTGCTGATGGGCCATCAACACTGTCTAGCTTCTTCACTGTTGTACCTGAAAAGCTAGCTATGGATGTTACTCAGAGTAAGCACATTTGAAATACAGATACATAGTCAACGGAAATTACACTGCAACGGACCTACACCTAAAGCATCATGGCTAATGTGGCCCCACTGTATGCAGTGGAGATATCCTATTAGTTCAATTAACAGTGGTTCCATTCACTTGTGTAGATAAGACTAAAATGGGAATCACATGGTGAAATGCTACTTTTTCTGTTCCTCTTCCCCTTTTCCCCAGGATAGGGAATTTTGTTTTGTTTTTAGAGTTTTAAACAACACCACAGGTAAATGTATAAGGAATGTTTTACATTATTTGGTTTATTTTCTTCCTTTACAGGCAGTCCATCAAACAGTTACATTTACAACTGAAAGGCCTATAAAATGGTTTAGGAAACAGAGAACTGTTTCCTAAATGCAGGTTATTTCTTTATCGGTGACTCTTATGAAAGGGCTGCAGGAAAAGTTGGTTTATAAATTTTTGAATGCGAAAGAAAATCAGATCAATTGTTACTTTTCATTTTGCAGATAAGGAAAAAATTGACAGGCGAGTTCAAAAACTTATTTGACACAGGGAAAATGCGTATAGTAATTGACAGTCTTATCAATGGCAGCGTGACTGTGCTCTTCAACATGGTGATGCCTGTGGAACAAAACTTAACACAAACAACGGTCTCCGACGCTTTAATAAAAGCCTTGAATGAAAGCGCCTTGGGGCGAGTGGACCTCAAAAGCACTTTTATAGCAGGTATGGCCCAGTGCTCAGAGGAATGTGTGTGTTACACTTTGCGATTACTGTGTTTACCAATGATGGTGGCTTATCTGTAAAAACTACTGTAGGGGGATTTCTGGATTTAGGGCTGTGACAGGGTTGGGACACACCACTGCAGCGCCTCCCGCTGACACGTCTGGGAATTAGCTCTGACCTCTGCGGGGCGCCTTCTGCTAGCGGTGTCCCGCCGTCGTCTGCTCCCCCATTGGCATCCGGGCCAGCATTGCTCCCTGCTTCGTGACATCTGCTTCTGGTCACTGTCCTCCGACAGTGCCCCTTAGTCTGTCCTCACGGGGGTGGTGGCAGGGGTTAACAGCAGTCTTTCCAGTTCTCTCCTGCTGCAGTGGCCAACCACAACCCACAAAGGTCTAGCCCCTCTGCTCAAGGGCCGGCGGCAGTCTATCATAGCCACTCTTCCATGGCCAGGTGCTTTACAAGGGGGAAAGGGGGGACCCAGGCCTGCCCACTACTCTGGGTCCCAACCCAGGGACTCTCTAGTGGCAGCCTCTCTGCCCTCCTTCTCTCCCCTCATCTATCCGTCCTCCCTGGGCCACTTCCCCTCTGACCCCTTGCACCCTCTAGGCCCTTCTGGTCAGGGCCCACAGTCTGATAGGTATAGGGCTGGAGATCTCCTCCGCCGAGCCGAGCGTGCGTGCGTGCGTGCGTGCGTGCGTGCGTGCGTGCGTGCGTGCGTGCGTGCGTGCGTGCGTGCGTGCGTGTTTCCTTAGCTCAGGAGACAGACCTTCCCCTCTGAAGGTCTGGGAGCAACTCACTGCATCTCTCCTGGGCAGCCTCTATATAGGGCCTAGCCTGGCCCTGATTGGCTGCCCTCGGCTCGGCACTGATTGGCTCCCCCATAGGACCTCTCTGATTGGCTGCAGTTCTGCACAGCTGCTCTGGGCTGTTTTAGCCCAATCTTTCCTGGGTGGTGGGGCACCGACCCACCACAAGGGCCCAGTACACAAGGGGAGTTATTCCTTATTTCAGATGTTCAAGAACCCACAAGAAAATACAGACCCAATCCAACAGCCACTGATCTCAGTGGAAAGGCCCCTGTTGATGCAGTGGGCCTGGGATCGAGTGCTAGGGGCAGAGCAGAGAGGACACTGCACCTTTTCCAAGGATTCAGTGGGATGATGAGCCTTTCGCAAAGCCCCCATAAAGGAATCTTAAAAGCACAATAGAGCTTTTAGCCAACTAGCCATGGAAGTGCTAGTACTACACATTTGGCTAAAACCACAAACACTGATCTGAGAACATAACCATTGCCGCTTTTAAGCAACATTAACATTAACAATACATTGCTCATCCGCTTAAAGCTCAGTAACAAACTGTTTCTCTGTTTGGTCACAGATTAATAAAAATATTTCCAAATTGTATGAATTTTCCCATTGCTGGGAGCATCATTTCCTTCACTTCACTGACAGACAAAATTAATAGCTGGGCTACTTTTACAAAGTAAAAGTGAATATACTTTAAAGTAGTTCTTACTTTTGAATTTTGGAAGATTTGCTTCTTGCCATATTGCTAAGCTCTCTGGCTGCAGTACATACCTAAATGATGTTATTCTCAGAAGTTTTTTTAATTGCTTCATGTCAGAGCAAGTCTACATCAGTTAGAGGACTGAGAATGGTGGAAGCACAATGCCTCTGAATGCCACATTTCTGAATTTCCTACATTTCCAAGAGGCATTAAGGGAATTTCCGAGTCAAGGCAGAGCTAGAAATCTAAATGTCCAGGCTGAGCCACACCCTTGTCTTTCAAGTACGATTAATGATGTCTGAATGACCAGTAATTGTACCCTTCACTGTTTTTGTTCATGTTGTGCACTCTTGCCCCAATTATCTGATATGGCAAAGGAGCACTTGATGCAAGATGGGGATTGGGGGTTGGGGGAAGGCAAAGGTTTCCCAAGCTTTCTTGTGGGGCTGATCTACCTTTACTACATTATCTGTGCCTTAGGAGTTAAACTGGTCAGTGTTTAGGTAATTTTACTTGGTTATTCTTGCTAAAGCAGTGACTAAAGAATCAATGCTGCAACTGCTTATGCTTGTATTGACTCTATCCACATAAGTAATCTCATGGAATTATGGCCCAAAATGCCAAAATTAGGCACCTAAAATTGTGCACCCAAATCCAGATTAAGGGCTTGATGCTGCAAACAGGTTCTGCAATGTGTCATGTTTTCTTTCATGAACAGTCTTATTGCACTCAGTGCACTAACTAGGGTGTACAATTTGTAAACATGCAGCAGTAAGTGTTTGCAGGACTGGGCCCTATGGCACCTAAATAAGGTGGCCTGATGTTTGGAATATTGGGCACCCACAGCTCCCATTCTCCCACATCACCCATTGCTAGGCACCTCTGAAATTCAGTCCACTTTTATTTAGGTGCCTATATATGGATTTAGGAACCAAAGTTTGAACATTTTTGCCTACTATCTTCCTGAGTTATTCTCTAGGAAATGGCAGGAAAATGCAAGATACAGACAGTATCTTAAAGTAACTGGCTGCCTTAAAAACAAACAAACAAAGAAAACAAAGTGCAACCAATCTTCTGTTTTTTCAGAACTAAAAAACAAACATGACATGAAAATAATACCACAGCATGTGTGCCATCTCTTCAGTTGGAAATACTCCTGTATGATATTAGCTTTAATAATAGAAAGTTGGTTGCCATTAGCGTTAGCACTAGAGCGGGTCAAAAGTTTTCTGATGGAACAGTTTTTCATCAGGAAAAGCTGCTTCAGCAAAATTGAAATGTTTCATGGGAATGTATCAACTTCATTGAAATTTCTGATGAAAAATTAACAAAATGTTTAATTCTGGTAAGGACAAACCCTTTGTTTTGACCTAATTGTTTTGTCTAATATAACATGATATAATCTGTGAAAACAATAAAGTCAAAACAAAGAGCTTTCATCTTATTTAAATGTAATATATTGACAAGTTTGCACTGATGCTTCTGAAATTATTTATTTTTGAAATTTCATTTCACATGAAATGTCAACTTTTCATTTTTGAGTTGGGATGAAAGAAAATATTGAAATATCACAATTTTCTGTGAATGGCATTTCTGAGTTTTGGTCAGCACTAATATTTTCATTTTTTCCAAGAGGGGCTTAACAGGGTAAATATTTACTTTATTACAGCAAGAAACAGCTGCAAAGCAGGATTCAATGACTGTTCTCAACATGCCTTATGCACCCCTGAAGAGGCAATTTATTCCTGTAAGTGTAAGCCTGGATTCAGTGACCACAGCCCCGGTGTACCAGGGAGAGTATGCCAAGGTAAGAAGGAAAGGCTACGAAACCATTTTGGAGATGTGCACTGATAGGAATCTGATCTTGATTAGGCCAGTGCAAGTTTATATGTAAAAACAAACTGGTTACATTTAAATCTTTATTAACTGAAGTTATTTGCTTAAATCTTCCATACAGTGATTTTTCAAGTGTGAAAAATTAATTTTCAGTCTCATGTGTATTACGGCGTCCATCTGCCTTTATACAGTAGAAGGGGGAAAATGTTATCTCAGTCTATAAACATGATCTTTCTCTTAACTTATAGACATAAATGAATGTGCTACTAACACGTCATCATGTTCACGGTTGGCCACATGCAACAATACTGTAGGAAGTTATGAATGTAACTGTAATCCAGGAATAAAAGATGGGAATCCAACAAATCCTGGAAGAAAATGTACAGGTAAATAAATATTGGCTTACTTGTGCTGAGGAAAATGTTATTTTGCAATATGTTGCTGAGAAACCTTAAATAAATTCTCCCAGGCCACACTTATTTCACCAAAAATGTTGTCTTGTACGTGTCTCTACACATAAAAGCTTCAAACTAAATGGTCTACCTGGAGATCCATACTGTGGAATTCTCAAAGCTATTATTATGTATGATAGGGGGCACAGGATGTGGAGCTGAACGTTGTCTCCACACTGAGGGGCAGATCATGTCCCACAGATCTGTGCACTGACAGGGTCCTCCCCTCCCACCTCTTTTTCCTCCCATGTAGAAGTGGTGGTCTCACACACATCCATGGCACCTTCCCCAGTCTACCTAGGATCCCGTGGTGGGTTCTGTGTAAGGCTGGGATCTCCACTTGGTGAAGACTAGGTGGACTTGGGGAGGGGACTGGGCAGCTCTGCACTAAGTGGGAATGGATGAAGAGAGACATATATCGGCCCTCACTCTGGCCCCCAGAGTCCAAAGAAAAGTCCTGGCACTGTAATAACTTTTCTGCAGAACCCCCTTTGTAGCAAGAAACCCTCTTTAATGAGATATGGGTAGGGTTGCTGGGGACTGCTGCTAGTTGCAGAAGCCCTGGCAGCACTGCTCCATTGGAACTTCAGTTCCCCGGGCCAGCAGGGCCTCCATGTGGCTAGCCCTGACTTCCCACTGATTGAATTCCAGGAGCTCTGCAGGGCCTAAGATCAGGACTCACGGTTCACCTCATTGCCCAGTGCAAAAATGTGGGTGGAACTTTGTGGGGAGACCTTGTGAAGCTTACCTCCCCTATTAGCTCTCTTGTGTGGGTTTTACCATGAGATGGAGAGATCCAGCCCTAGATGATCCAGCTGCATCTTTTCATGCACCAGAAAGATTGGATCTCCCATTCCACATGTTCTCTGGTGTTTGAGACATGATACTCCCAAGAAATAGCATGAGAGCATCCACTGCTTTCCCCATGGGAATTACTCCATGCCGGCTACTACAGGCTGGGCTGAGGATTTTGTTCATCAGCCCTGTCCTTTTTGTATGAAAAACAGAACCTTTTTATACAGGCTTTCTTCCATACCTAGGGTGATCACACCTAAAAATGTGCTAGCTGCTTTACAGGCATATAATTCCATTGGAAATTCCCATCATCTCTCCCACTGGGTGGAATTCACACCTGGGCAAAGGCTTATATATACCACAACAGCCCACAACAAGGCTTCTATATACCATTTCTGTCCTACTTAAAGCCTCAGAATGTTTATGTGTTATATACATCTTAGAATGGCCCTTTACCCAGGGGTGGATTTTCTTTCTGTATCTAAGTGTATCACTTAACTTGGTTTTGCTATTTATTTTACAGACCCTGTTCTCTGCTTCAGCAGCCCTAAGCTTTGCTCAACACAAAATAATGACTGTCTTGACTCCAAAAATCGGATATGTTCAAGTAAGTTTTTAAGCATTCCTGATTGACTTCAGATTGCTGGGTAACATCCCACATGGGAGCAAGTGTTTTTGGTATACAGTTTATGCTCTACTTTGGTATGTGAGTTCAACTAGCACCTGAAGTTCACATTTCTTTGGCCTATAGTTGTGAATGCTCCCTCCACCAAGCTTCACTTTCAGCCTCAGTCTTTATTTTTAAATAAGACTATTGCTTCTAAAGTGTTGTCTTCTTGGCTAGGGATCATCCATATACTTCCTGGGAGTTGAGGGTATTCAGCACCTAGCATGGAGTGCATCTTGAAGGATCCAGAACTATCAGCCTGATCTTGCACCCACTAAAATCAAAGGAAGTGTTGCCACTGAGTTTGGTGGGAGCACTGTAAATGGTCACAGAAGATAGGAAGGGATGATAAGCAAACGGCAGCCGCTGTGATGTGAGACAAGTTTTGGGAGGGATGAGGATTATACTAGGAAAGGATCATGAGATAATCTAGTCTATGAAAAGACTTGATGAGTTCCTTTGTTTTTAATTAATTAATTTACTTTTAAAATAAAATTAATATAATAAATTACTAACATGAGGTAGGAAAGTCTAACAGGAAGACACAAGTGATGGACTGAAGGTCAGGGATTCTTTGAATCTATTACCTTTTTTTCCTCCCACAGGTAAACAAGCTTTTGCTTGTGAAATTTTATTCAAAAACTTGGTGTTTAGTCCTGAACTTTATAACTCTGAAAATCAAAGGTATCAGAATTTGTCCCAAAGCATCACAACAGACGTAAGTCATGATATGCCAGAGGCACTTTCTAATGGACTCTCATTTTGTAAATTGTCCTCCTTTGTCATCTGGAAATGCACTAATAATATTGTTATGAGCCCCGGAGTAATTTGCAGAGGTTGGTATATCACTGAAAATTTTGATGTGATTAAGCAGAAAAAAATTACCCTTCCTTGTACAGTGAAAGCAATACACAAAACATGTGCCTAAAAAGAATCATCAGGGTGGAGAAGGAGCTTTTTGCTGCCTGCTCAGTTCTCAGATGTACCACATTTAATAAAGGGAACTTTAAAAAGTTTTAAATAAAAGGAGGGGGATTCCTCATCCCTCTTGTTTTCTTTCATTCCTGTTAGATAAATGTCTGTAGGAGTAGCTACTATAGTGTTCTAAAGTCATGCTGCAAAAAATATTTTTAAGATGTAGGGCTTTGACTAATTACGGTAGAATACTGTAACTCATGGCCAATGCCTTACGCTGGCAGCTGAGGCACTGGAGGGAGAATGGTGGAATACAGATGGGAGGATGGGAGTTCAGAAACATTACATAACATAGAACAGCCTAGCAAAATTTTCATGAAAAAGGTATCAGACACGTAAAAAAATCTACTCTACCTCGCCATGATGATAATGTAAAGAACTAATGATAATTTATTCCCCTGTCAAAAAGACTTACATGCCTGAGCCAGCTGGAAGAATGAAAATATTGCAAGGTTGGGATAGACTGTCCTTGATTTGAATAATAAAGAAAAGAATTCTTAGTGTGTCTTTTGTTGCTTTCATTCAAGAATTTCCAAGTACTTTACAAGTAGTAACCAATTCCTTCTTACCACATCAGCTGAACGTTAATACAGTGTTGTTATTAGCATCCCCATTTTATAGAGGGGTAAATTGACTTTTTAAAGGGCATGACCCAAAGTTCACTAAAGACAGTGGGAGTCTTTCTACCGATTTCAATGAACTTTGGATCAGGCCTTGTATGACTTGCTCAAGGCAATAGCAATTATTATCATTATTATTATTAGACAGTGGCAGAGCGGGGGAAAGAACCTCCTCTGAAGTCACAAAATGTTTTCTATTTCTGCGGACAATTTTATCAAAAATATGAAATATTTTGGGTTGGAAATGCTGTCATGGTGCCTCATGGAAAGTATAGTCAAGTTCCCCATGTTCCCATTCTCCTCTATAGGCTGGGTTCTTTGGTTGGACTACATCTCCCATGATGGTCTTGGAGCTGGGGAGAAGATTACGGGAGTCCCTGGCCATGGTGCATCATGGAACATGTAGTCCAGCTGGGGAGCTTGGCCCATAAAGGAGAATGGAGACATGAGGCAACTCCCAGCTGGCACTACAACAGCATTTCCAAATCCAATTTTTTTGTTATTTAGGCATTTGTTTTTTTGACAAAAAATCGAAATTCTCCATGAAAAGCAGATACTTTGTGAAATATTTTCTTTAATGAAGAGTTTTGACAGCAATTTTTGACCAGGTCTACCTAGAAGGGAGGGAACTACCAGTACTTTTCTTCTATCCACTAGAAAATACTGAGCCAAATTGCATTTTGATGTACACCAGTGTAAATCTGGAGTCACTCCAATAAAGCCAATGGAGGTTATGCTTGATTTATACTGGAGCGGCTGTGAGAAGAATCTTTCCTCCTGTCTCTCCTTTGCCTAGTCATTCTGAAATGTCTGGCTCTTGATTATGTGATGATGAAACAAAGTGAATAATTGCTTTACAAGTTATACATGCTATTTGTTTAGACTAATAGCACCATCATATCCATTTTAAATGCCTATTTCCAACTTCTACCATTGGATGTGTACACATTGGATGAGCACACTTGAAGTCAAGGTGTACAAGCTAATAAAGCTGAAGAGACCCTAAAAGTAACCTTAGAAATCTTATATGTGCTTTGTAAATATAGCAGTAAGGTCCTGCCGGGTTCCAATATATATGTGGTAGAATGTGAAGAAGGATAGTTAGAGCATAAAAATTCCCGAATGATAGTTAACTATAGATTGCTACTCCAAAAATTGAGTTATGATTTCATACTTTAAATCATGCACATCACCAAGAAAACCTTTCTTGAATAAATATTTTGTGCTATAGAAAAAAATGTATTCAATTATTTTTTATTCTAAAAGGGTGATGTGTACAAAACATAAATTTACTGGTGTATGTGTACAGTTGCTCTGCCTCTGACATTTTGGAACAAATGTTGATTTACATTTTTCCAGGTTGTTAAACAAATGCGAATTAGCCTGCGAGATGACAGCTTTGATATCATCGTGGTTGGATTCAGACCTGGGAGTGTGATCGCCTATTTCGTTTCTCTATTACAAGGACAACAGACCATTGATGAAAATACTCTTCAAGCAAATTTAAGTAAAATAGTAAAGGACGTGTTTGGTAATGAAACTGAAGTAACCGTACAATGTAAGTGTTACTAAAACATCTTATTAGCTATGGCATAGGCACCTGAAAGCATCTAATCTCATGCCCTGCACAGAAACTGTTAAAAATAATTATTTCTTTCTACAAGGTGCATATCTTTTATGCTAACTTTTCGAATAACATTCACATCAGCACAGGGGCACAACCAGAATTTTCCTAAGGAAGGGGCCTAGGGAAAGGACCCCTCTTCAGTGGGAGAATGAGGATGGTGGTGTGCAGGGTGCCCCATAGGCATGGCTCAGCATGAGAGGGCAGAGCCAGTTACAGGCAGGTTTTCAGGACTGCACCAAGGGAAAGAAGTGCTGGGACATGCCAACCTCAGGCCCTGGTGCCAAGGCAGGGCAGTCCTGTGGGCCCCTAGTGCCCCTGCTCTCTGTGTAAGGCCCCAGCATCTGGGCTGCATGCCCCCCTGCCACTCCCGTGCTGCTGCTTCAGCCAAGGTGGGGGGCTCAGGGAAGTGCCAGGCGTCCCCTCCCAGCCTGCAGAGCCAGGACTCCAGCAGGGGGCAGGGATGTGGGCGCCCCAGCCTGTTACTTCCTGTGTGGGCCACGGGTCTCTGGTTGTGGGGCTGCCTCACACTGCTGTCTCAAGCATGGCCAGGAGGGGAGGCTGGGGCTAGGGCTCTGCTCAGAGCAGGGTAAGCGGGGGGTGGGCCTGGGCCCCCTGCCTCACCCCTCTTCTGTTGCACTTATTCATCAGAACATTCCCTCTGGAATGTAGATTATTGTTCTATTTTAAACACGTTATACCTCTCCTTAGCCGTGTGAAAGTAGAATATTCTGGGGTGCATTGTTATATTTAAAGATCTATGGGGCAAATCCTGGCTCTCTTTACACGGAAGGAAGGAAATGATATAGATCTCCTTGTTGCAGTGTATGCCAGCACTGCACCAGCCAGGCTGGTGATACAGATGGTTGGCTTTGGGTGGAAGGGAGCATGAAGAGTCTCCGTACTTGGTCCATGATGTGACCCCCTGAGCTGCTTTCTAACCGCTGCTCTCCTTTTCTAGTACTTAAAAATGAAATGCTGCAGTATAAAGCATATAGGTCCCACAACCCTTTCTTAGCCTGGTAAGTACGTGCTTACAGGAGTAGTTCACTGGAGTGAACAAAACTACTCACATAAGTACTGCACAGCTGGACCCTACGTTGGCATAAGACACACTTTGAAGAATCTGGAAGAAGAGGTCCCTTCTAACCCTGATATTCTATGATTCTAAGAGGCAGGTTACATTAACTTAGACTTTCTCTCAGCTCACTTAGAGTCATCTCTGAATTTGCCTCTGTGGACCTGATGTAACTCCCTTAAAATCAATGAAAAGACTCCTATTGACTTCACTGAATGTTGGACAGCATGGGCATATCTGGCATTGGGTATAAGGGCTGGATCAGGGCATTTCTATCACAGCTCAGGGGTGGGTGCAGTGCAGAGCCGCACTGCCACAGGAGACGCATTGACAACATCAGGCATAATCCTGTGCGCACACAGCATGCAATCTGCTCCAACTATTTGGATACAGCTGATTGCTCCCCCTGGTACACGGACACTGCTCTGGGTTGGTATACGGCCAGGACCCTTCTACCTCTGTGCTCCCTTCTTGGCACCTTGCTCCCCAGGAGGAGTGGAAGCAAGCAGTTCTTACACTTCATACAGCACAGTGACTGCTATTGTGCGGCCATTTAAGGTGGGGAAGCTTCTTGCACGCTATGTCAGCTGGCATACCTGTGCCACGGCTGCCCACAATCTGGCCCCAAGAGATGGGAATGAACACAGTGGTATTTAACATCGGCTCAGTTTCAAAGTGTCTGATGTCAGACATTGAATGCAGCTGTCATTTAATGCACCGAGCTTTCTAAAGGCTTCACATTTTGACATTTCAGGCTGGCATTTCTCAAATATGTTTTCCATTTACAGCAATCCCAACATCTTCTGAAACAAATCTGGCCTGGAAAACAGCGGTGATTGTCCTTGGAGTTCTACTTGGAGTTACATTAATAGCTGCTTTGCTGATACTGTCAGTGTGCCTTTGGATGAGGTCTAAAGCTGGTGAATATTGGCTTGAACCTAAAGGACTCTTGGGAAATTTTGCCTACCAATACTTATAAGCCTTCACTTTGACTTATAAGTGATTTCACTCACTACCTTAAAATAGATTTAATAGAGATATTTTAATGTATCTTTTTATCTGAAGTACTTATATGACACTCTGTGCCCCCCATTACAGTTGTACCTGAGTGCCTCACAATCTTTAACATATTTATCGTCACAACAGCTTGGCAAGGTAAGGAAGAGCTTTATCCCCATTTTATTTAGGAGGAACTGAGCCACAGAGAGACTAAGTGACCTACCCTGAGAAGCCTGTGGCAGAGTTCGGAGTTCCATGCTAGTGACCTAAGGAAAGGAAATGGTCCATACATGGCAGTTCTAGATTAGATATGTGGTGTCAAGAGTTATAAACACAAAGGAATTGATACTTCTACAGAAACCACCAGCAAAATTCCCATTGTCTTAAATGGGAACATGATGAAGCCCACTATTATGGTCCAGATTTTGCTCTTGGAAATACTTGACTTCAGGGAGAGCTGTATATGTGCATCTAATGGCAGAACTTGACTCTTTGTGTGCCTGTGCATTTATTACATTCATTTAGTTTGAACCCATCACATAAATTCACTTATACAAAGTGTGGGTTGGCATGTACCTACTTGTCTTATGCGCATCACAAATAAACTTATACATATGAATACTCTACACAACTCCATGATTATCTTCTTTCATTTTGACCAATGAGCACCGTTTGCAATAAACGTATAAAATCCTTATAAAGTACTGTTGACTTTAAGTAGGCATGTATGTATGATCTAAAAAGAAACTGCCAAATGTAAAGTTTGAACATACCACTGAAAGGGAAGGAAGATGATTTGGGGAGGAACAGATTAATTCATCCATTTTTACCTATTAGAAATAATTAGACAAAAATCTGACATATAATCTCATTTCACTTTGCTCTTTATAAACCTGATCCGAAGCCCATTGAACTCAATGGAAAGACTCAGGGATTTCACTAATCATTAAATCAGTCCCTGTATATTTTATAGTCATAAAATATTTTACAGAGTTTTCCTTATCTTCATCACACCTAGATTGTAAACTCTTTGGAACAGGGGGCCTGTTTACATTTTTTGTGTATTTTACAGCACTGAGCATACTAATAAATAGTAATAATAATTATTCCACTATGATTTGTGTATTTCATATAGACTTAATTTTGTCTGTATCTGTATTTCCTTTTGTCTGTGAGCCCAGTTCTATGATTTGTTACTGAATGTGCATTACTGCGAAATAGTGGTTGGGTGGAATTTCTGAATAATGGGGTCTGACTTCAATTCAGAAGTTAGCAGTCAATTAAGAAAGAATGGAGTTCATTTCTTCATAAAAGCATGGGTCCTGTTCTTTAACAGGCTAGATCATGTCTTTTGGGCACAGCCTAGACAGAGTTAGAAGGAAAGCAGAGATGCACTGCCCCAGACGGCTGAATGCCTTTCTGAACATCCCAGTCCACAGGGACAGCACACCTATTCTTACCGTTTTATATGGGTGCAGCCAGTTCCTTTTTGCGAGGCCAAATCCCAAGTCAGTTTGACCTCTCAGTGCTGTTTCTCTGGCCCTCCTCTTTTGCCAAATAGCATGTCTCATGGAGGAACCAAGATACAGGAGGGGTTTAGAGCTGTATGGGTATGTCTACACAGCATTTTGAAGGTCTAAAAATAACTGGATAGACAGCGCTTAGAAGCTGCGGCTCAGGCTAGAGCTTGGGCTCTGAAGGCTAGTGAGGAGCGTGGCCTTCAGCATCCAAGCTGCAACTTCAAAGAGACATCCACACTGCTATTTTAGAGTGAGAGCGTGAGCCCTATAAGCCTGAATCTGTCGACCTGGACTGGGAGGCTCACTCGCTCCAAAATGCTGTGTAGACAGACCCTGTGGGACTTTGCTTCCCAGAACATAGGCTGAGTATTATGCTTTGCAAATAGAAATGAAGGTCATTGGCTGCTGTTAATATTTTTTTCTGTTTTTTTAAATATGGTATGAATAATAATGGACATGACTCTTAGTTTAAGTTTTTCTGGTGTCTGGAAATTATATTGATTGGAAGATTATGTATAGCTGGGTTGTACTGTAATATAAAATGACAGAATTCTATGATACTATGTATATAAAATATGTTAAACTCTCTGAAGACCCATTATTTTAAATGATTTCCAGAAATACGTTGGAAATAAATATACTATTTTTACAATTCTGCATTTCTGAGGGGTTTGTTATTGTTATTTTGCAGTACAATTTTGGGGAAGTTTTTTTTTGTAAATATTTCCAGTTTTGATTAAAATTATTAAGTAGCGGCAGAGCCAGGTTAACAAGGCTTAATTCAACAGATACAGAGATGTGATATCTCTGCGCAAGATCAGTACCACCATTTTTATAAGCAGGGGGACCCTGATCTGGTGGATCTGGCCCTATTCCCTGCAGCCCTATGAAAGCCTCTCTGCAGACGTACTGTGGGGACCAGGCTCCAGAAACTCTGCGGGGGCAAGAAGAGGATTAGCCACTGTTCTCCATTCCAGAGGTAGGGGATAATCTCTTTAATTTCAAGTAGAATTAAGTTAGATTCTACACCTGCCCCCTCCTCAGCGAGATAGGTTTCTGTACCCATGGGGTGCCTGTTAACAAGATCATGCTGCCAGCCAAAAGAGGGAGACCAGATAAACCACACAGAAAAGGCCAGACCTCTATGGGACTTGATGTTCCCTTTCCTGGGTTCTGTGGGCTGGGAAGGCTACGCTCCCTGGTTCTTCCAAAAAGGCACACATTCCTCCCCAGTGAGGAGATGCTTTCAAAGAAACACTACAAGGTTCATCACGCAGAGTTTTCTGGACACTATACCTCCCTTCCATGGAAAGGCACAATATATAACATCCTTTTTTGTAAAGGGTTAGCCAATAAGGGCAGGTCTACACTGCAATTAAACACCCGTGCCAGCTGACTCAGGATGTGGGGCTGTAGAATTGTCATGTAGACGTTTGGTTCGGGCTCCAGCCCGGGCTGTCGGACTCTCCCTGTTCCCAGGGTTCCAGAGCTCAGGCTCCAGCCACAGCCTGAACCTCCAGTTTTACAGCCCTGCATCCTGAGCCCCCCAAGCTTGAGTCAGCTGACATTGGCAGAGCTGGTGCTAGGCATAAGAAGACTAAGCAATTGCTTTTAGGGCCCCGAGCAGCTCAAGGGGGCCCCCACCATTAATTATTAGTAGGACTTGTGTGTGTATGTGGGTGTGTTATACCAATAAAATAAAAACCAGCAGGATCTTATTAAAGGGAAAAAGGCAAAATACCACATTTATTGTGAATACAGAAAGAATCATAGTAAGCAGTTAGTTATAGCTATAACATTCCATTCAATCTCACATTTATTCACACACACACACACAGGTTCTGCAAGGTTGTTATCATAGTTACCAGCCTTAGAGTTGCTCATGCCAAGCCACTGGCCAGGTGGCCTGGACATGAGGAGGGAGCAGGGCCTTGTCAGATACTCATCTGATGCTCCTGGAAGTTGGTTTGCAGAATCAGACCCCCAAAGTTCTCACTTTCCAGAGTCCATTTTTATAGGAATTTCTTCCTATGCCAGTCTATGGGAATTGCTTCATCATGCTGTTGCTGAATCAATCAGCAGATAGCACATTCCTGTCGGCTCCGTGCTGCTAGATGTTATCTTGTTCTTTGGTTCTCCCATTCTTGAGGCTGTTGGGTGGATTCCAGTCTGCCCTCTGGGGGTCCTCTGGTTATTTCCACTTGACGCCTTCTTCAGCCGATGGACACTGGATTCTTAGGCTGGCACCTCCCTGATCATTCAGTTATTATCCACACCAAGCATCCATCCACATACATCCTCTATCTCTATTTTAATCACAATTGTTAATACAACAAAAGGGCGGGGAGTCTCTGGGTGCTGTTTCTGTTGTTACAGAGTATTGCTTTGAGTCTCTCTCTGTGCGAATTGCTTTGAGAACAGACTCTGTCTTAGAATGTACTAACGCAATTAGCTGCTTGCAAGTTTCACACATAGAGGGAGAGAAACAGTACCAAAAACCAAGAGACCTCTTAATTAGTAATACCCTGGAATTTAAACTATGGGGGAATCAAACTCATTTGTGATTTTAATACAGAACTTCTTTAATATGATCCAACAGGTGGGTGGGTGAAATATTCCTGCCTACGGCCCCCAATGGGCTAGCACCAGCACTGGCCATGGGCCAGCTGCAGAAGTTTAACGGCGGTGTAGACATAGTTTAAGTGTTTAAGAGAAAGGGACACTGTCAACTTAAAAATCGCTCTGCTGTCTCAAAACGGATCTACCACTGATATACATAAAACCCTGGATTGCTCTATTTGCAAGACATTAGAGAAAACACATGTAAGCAGAGTCAGGATGGGCTCCACCCTGACATCTGGTGGTGAGGTGTGGCAAGTAGTGGAAAAGAACTTCAGGGGCTGATCTCAATTTGCATAGGCACACCCACCCCGCCTAGAATGAGGCCATAACTGCCCAAATGGTCACTTTGGCTGTTATGGGATCCCCAGTGTCTTTGTTATTGGGGCGGGAAGAGTAAATTGTTATTACCCTGATTATGGGAACTGTGCTTGGAACTGTACTTGGCCTTTTGTTATGATGGAGGGACTCACCATCAACTGAGTAGCACTCGCTAGGCAAGGGACATGGGTTCCAAAACTCTGTGAATTGAGAGAGACTTGAGACAGGTATTAGTACCTGGTGGTGTGGGCCCCTTTGTGAGGGCCTGAAGCACCAATTGCACCTCTGTCTCTCTCCACTGTGGAATGTCAGAGCTAATTTTGGGTCTATTAAGAGTCTTGCTGCAGGCACTGTGCTGCATTCACTTTGGCCTTATGGTGCACCAGCACTAAGGCCCCCACTACTATGAGCTGAAATCACTAAGAGCTGAAATCACTAAGAGCACTGTGTCAAGTAGTGGGGAGCCAGAAGATCTAGAGTGCAGTGGTGCTGTTCGTGAGACAGCGGCGTGTTCGTGAGACGGCGAGCGGAGCTGTTCGTGAGACGGCGAGCGGAGCTGAGCGGAGCTGTTCGTGAGACGGCGAGCTGTGCAGAGCGGAGCTGTTCGTGAGACGGCGAGCTGAGCTGAGCGGAGCTGTTCGTGAGACGGCGAGCTGTGCAGAGCGGAGCTGTTCGTGAGACGGCGAGCTGTGCAGAGCGGAGCTGTTCGTGAGACGGCGAGCTGAGCAGAGCGGAGCCGTTCGTGAGACAGCGGTGTGTTTATGAGACAGCGAGCTGAGCAGAGCTGTTCGTGAGACGGCGAGCTGTGCAGAGCGGAGCCGGTCGTGGTGGAGCAGAGCCGTTCGTGAGACAGCGTAGCAGAGCAGAGCCCTGTGGGGCAGTCAGCTTCAGGACACGTAAGGTACCCCTTACCTCTTTCCCCCACACACAGGCATATTTTAGCCAGACTGGGGAGTAACACTCTGCAGATGAACTTTTGAACTCTGGGGCTGGACTTTTTGGATTTTGGGTGATTTGAGGATTGCTGGACTCAAGAGACGTTTGGGTTCTGGGACTCAAGAACCTGAGGGAAAGGATGTGGCCCAATTTTCTGGGGTGGGTCTTTGCTCATGGTTTGGTTAATGAACACTAGTTGTGGTGTTTCCCCAATTTAACGCTGATGTCGTTTACCTCATGTTATTAAAGATTCTCTACTACACCGAGACTCTGTGCTTGCGAGAGGGGAAGTATTGCCTCATTGAGGCGCCCAGGGGGTGTGTAAGATTTTCCCAGGTCACTGGGTGGGGGCTCGAGCCAGTTTTGTATTTACTTTGATGAGAGGGAACCCCTGTGTACTGAACCCGGCCCTTGCTGCTATCAACTTGGCCTGGCAGAAGGGTTACATTTTTGGGGGCTTGTCCGGGATAAGACTGGGTCAGTACCCCTCGCAAGCACATCTTAGGTGAGTCATTAAATTGGGAAAACCCAGCATCTGGTTGTTGTTGTTTTGATCTGTTATATTTGGGAAAGAAATTACAGTTTGTATAATGGCTCTACATTTGCTAGAGGATTGGTGCAGGGGGATGAATATTAACCCTAGGAACTGTGTCCTGGTGACCGGGGTGCCGGAGGCGTTCGATGAAGGCTCGATAGAGCCTACCTTAAGGGCATCCACTGAGTACCTGAGTAAGTGTAAAATGCGTGGGCGCATATTTGTGAGGGAGGATGGAGATTTTGCGGTACTGTGTGAGCTGCCGTCGGCTGTGGACCCTCTACAGGTTCCAGGCACGATAGCAGTGGAAGATGGTGAGTGGAAGGTAATAACTACTGGGAGCCAGCCCTCACCAGCCCCTGCCTCTGAAGTGGAGTTTTTAAAGAAAATGTCAGCCTTTTTGGGGAAAGAGGGGAAGACCTTGGCTGATATGCCGGGTCTGTTGGGCCTTGACCCAGGAGTCCCACCCCGGGAGGCTGCTCCATCACCTGATGAGTGGGTGAAGGTTTTGGGGCAAGCATTAGAGAAGGTTGTGCCACCCCATCCTGAGTCAAGCCCCTATCGTAAACTAAGGTTGTTTTCTGGGGGTCCCACCCCAATACCTGGGGAGGAAGCATTTGAACCCTGGCTGGAACACACCACTGAAATGCTGCAGGAGTGGGCAGTACCTGATGCTGAAAAGAGAAGGCGACTAGTAGAGTGCCTCAGGGGGCCAGCCCTAGATGTGATTCGCACCCTGAAGCTCAGTAACCCTGGGGTCAAGGTAAAGGACTGCCTAGAGGCCCTTGATCATGCCTTTGGGAGAACCGAGGGCTCAGAGGATGTTTATTGCAAGTTCCTCAATGCCAAGCAACAGAAGGGAGAGAAAGTTTCTGCCTACATGCAGAGGTTGGAGAAATTATTACAGAGAGCCATCATGAGGGGAGCAGTAGCGGTTGAGCAAATGGACCGGACTAGATTGGCTCAGATTGTGAGGGGAATTCAATAACAGAACCCAATCCTTCTCCACCTTCGATTAAGGGAGCGCCAAGACAATCCACCGGGTTACTCTCGACTGATAAAAGAGGTCCGAGAGGAGGAAGAGAGGCAGGCAGCTGGTGAGGTTTGGGAGGTTCAGCCACCCCAGGCAACTGCCACAACATCCATACGAATGCCCAAGACGCTGATGGTGAATCCTCAAGAGGAACTTACCCAACGAGTGCAGGTCCTGACACAGAAAGTGGCTGAACTAGAGAATACTATTGATTCAGCAAAGACTTCAGGGTACAAGGAACCCCGTGTTACCGCGGTCCAGAAGACTACATTTAGAACCTCTGCCCCACCCCGGCAACACAGGAAAGGGCAATCCTCCTTCTGCTACCGGTGTGGCCAGGATGGGCACATTGCTGCCAGGTGTCAGAATGCAGAGAATCCCCCGCTAGTATACCAAAAGCTGAGGACCACCTGGGGAAAGTCGGGAAACGGCCCCAGGGCCTGGGAAGGGAGCCGCCTAGGCCTGCAGGGTTTGGAGGCTCCCCTGCGAAGAACCATGCCACCCGAATCCCACCAGGATTGATAGGACCTCGAGCAGAGGTCACTGTAAAGGTTGAAGGGACAGAATGTAGAGCAGTGCTTGACACGGGATCCCAAGTGACTATCATATTCCAGTCCTTCTACCAGCAGATGCTTATGCATCTGCCTATACAGCCCTTGACAGGGCTTGGCCTGTGTGGTCTCAGCATGGATGAATACCCGTATCAGGGGTATGTCATTGTACACCTGGAATTCCCAGAAGAGATCGCTGGGGTAAGACAGGAGGTGGACACTGCAGCTTTAATATGCCCCGACCCTAAAGGTGTCTCTGATGTGTCCGTGCTAATAGGGACCAACTCCAGCCTCTTTAAGGTACTTGCAGATTACTGCAGACAACGAGCAGGGGACCAATACCTGAATACCTTGGTGATACACACACATTGTGCCGCAGCCTACAGAAAAATTGAGGACGCAAAAAGAGTGATGCCTGATTTGCCGGTGGGAGCATTGAGGTACACAGGCCCGATCCCCTTAGTGGTGCCTGCAATGACAGAAAAGGAGGTGATTGTCATGAGTACCTGCCTGAAAGGCAGTAAGAGAACATTAGCAGTGGTAGAGCAGCCGACCGAGGGAGGGCTCCCTGAAGGAGTGCTGGTTCTTGGTGGAGTCATAACCCTACCTGCTGAAGCCCAGGAAGAGGTGACTATACTGATTGCTAATGAAACAAGTCGTGATATTTTTGTGAAGCAAGGACAAAAGATAGCAGACCTCTTTGAGCCCGAGTCAATTGTAACCCCCCAGTGGGAAACTCAAGTTCCAACGATAGACCCAGCAAAGTTTGACTTTGGAGATTCACCAGTGTCCGAGGAGTGGAAAGATCGCCTGAGGAAGAAACTTTGTGAAAGATCCAAGGTGTTCTCACTGAATGAGTGGGATGTGGGATGTGCAAAAGGAGTAGAACACAATATCAGACTACATGACTCTCGACCTTTCAGGGAGAGATCTAGGAAGATTGCTCTCTCTGAGATGGAAGATGTGCGACATCATCTTCAGGAGCTGGCTGCGAATGGCATCATTACAGAGTCCCGCAGCCCATACGCCTCACCCATTGTGGTAGTACGTAAAAAGAATGGGAAAATCCGGATGTGTATTGACTACCGCACCCTAAACAGCCGTACTGTGGTCGACCAGTACACTATGCCTCGAGTGCAAGATGCCTTAGACTGTTTGCTGGGAAGCCAGTGGTTCTCTGTGTTGGATCTTCGAAGTGGGTACTACCAGATCCCTCTGGGAGAAGAAGATAAGGAGAAGACAGCCTTCATCTGCCCATTAGGGTTTTATCAGTTTGAACGCATGCCCCAAGGGATTTCTGGAGCACCTGCCACCTTTCAACGTCTCATGGAGAGAGTTGTGGGAGACATGAATTTACTGCAAGTGTTAGTTTATTTGGATGACCTGATTGTGTTTGGAAGAACCTTAGAGGAGCATGAAGAAAGACTTCTTAAAGTGCTTGATAGGTTGGAGGATTATGGTCTGAAGCTTTCAATTGACAAATGCCAGTTCTGCAGAACCTCAGTGAAGTATGTGGGTCACATCGTGTCCCAAGAGGGTGTGAGTACTGATCCTGATAAAATAGAAGCACTCACTACATGGCCACGTCCAAGTAACTACAGAGAACTCAAGACCTTTCTCGGATTTAGTGGCTACTACCGCAGATTTGTGAAAAACTATGCTACAATTGTAAAGCCTCTGAATGATCTTACCAGGGGACATCAGTCCAGCAAGAACAAATCTAAGTCCAAGAATAAGGGGAGGTCCCCAAAGCCCCCCGTGCAGAGACACTATGGCCCATTTGAACCATTTGGGCCACAGTGGGATGAGAGATGTGAAAGGGCTTTTCGAGAAATCATTATTTGCCTAACTCATGCTCCAGTCCTAGTTTTTGCTGACCCAAGCAAACCATTTATCCTGCATACTGATGCCAGTTTGGAGGGTCTGGGAGCAGTCCTGTACCAGGAAGTGGAAGGCAAACGTAAACCTGTAGCCTTTGCCAGCCGAGGATTGTCTGATAGTGAAACTCGCTATCCCACCCACAAGCTGGAATTTTTGGCCCTGAAATGGGCCATCACTGAGAAATTTCGAGACTACTTGTATGGTGCTCAGTTCCAGGTGTGGACAGACAACAATCCACTGACTTATGTGTTAACAAGTGCTAAGCTGGATGCCACAGGGCAGAGATGGGTGGCCGCCTTGGCTAGCTATGAGTTCAGCATTCAGTACCGATCAGGGAGAAGCAATGTAGATGCAGATGCATTGTCCAGGTGTCCGCAGGCTCCAGAAGTTGCTGTGATACCCACAGATGGAGTGAGAGCTATTTGCAGTGTGAGTCGCCGAGAGCCAGAGGCCCGTGAGAGCCTTCAGGGATGTGTTGCAGAAGCTTTGGGCCTGCCCCCTGAATGCATGCCTTCTGCTTCAGTGAACTATATTGCCTTGGACCAATCTCCTTTGCCCATGCTCAATGCGGCTGACTGGCAAGAAGCCCAGCGACAAGATATTGACATTCGTGATACACTACTTGCCAAAAGGGAGGGGCGAAGCCCAGCTGCGGTTGTCCCACCTAACCCGGAGGGTAAACTACTATTGAGAGAATGGACCAAACTAAAACTGATTCAGGGAGTGCTACACCGAATGACCACTGACCCTTTACAAAAACAATGAGCACAACTAGTGCTGCCAAAAAAGTACAGAGCCCTGGCCATGAGGGCTCTGCATGATGACTTTGGGCATTTAGGGATGGAGAGGACCCTGGAACTTATTCGTAGTAGGTTCTATTGGCCCCGAATGGCTGAAGATGTTCGCAGGAAATGTGAGACTTGCGCTCGATGTGTTCAAAGGAAAACTCTGCCCACGAGGGCTGCATATCTCAAGAACATCACCAGCAACAAACCTTTGGAACTGGTATGCATTGATTTCTTGTCTGTAGAGGTAGACAAGAGGAATGTTGGGAACATTCTAGTAGTGACTGACCATTTTACACGGTATGCACAGGCATATCCCACACGTGATCAGAGGGCCACGACCGTCGCTCGAGTATTGTGGGACAAATATTTCTCAGTCTATGGATTCCCGGCTCGGATACACTCTGATCAGGGGCGGGATTTTGAGAGTCACCTTCTGAAGGAGGTGCTGAATATAGCAGGAATTAAAAAGTCTAGGACAACGCCTTATCAACCCCAAGGTGATCCTCAGCCAGAGAGGTTCAACCGAACCCTATTAGATATGTTGGGAACTTTGTGACCAGAGCAGAAGGCAACCTGGAGCCAGCATGTCGCATTTCTGGTGCATGCCTACAATGCCACAAAGAACGATGCTACGGGAGTCACCCCATATCTGTTGATGTTTGGGCGAGAACCAAGATTACCCATAGACTTGTGCTTTGGTGTATCAGAGGATGGAGATAGCTATGAAACTCACCAGCAATATGTATCCCAACTAAGAGAAAAGCTGCGGGATGCTTATCGCTTAGCTACCGCTGCAGCTCGGAAGAACGCGGACCGCAACAAACATCGATATGATGCTAGAGTGCGTTCGCAGGAGCTCCAGCCGGGGGACAGAGTCCTGCTGCGAAATTTGGGTATTGCTGGCAAACACAAGATAGCTGACAGATGGAAGGCAATACCTTACCTGGTGATGGAAAAGCTGGGAGATCTACCAGTCTACAAGATCAAACCTGAAGACGGTCCAGGGCAAATAAAGACGGTGCATAGAAACCTTTTGCTCCCTGTGGGGGAATTGGTAAGCATCCCTTATGAGACGGGCCACGACAGGGCAGCCGGGCAGAACAGAGGTGCTAGACCAAAGCCGCCATCCAACACAGACAGCGGGCCCCGTGCAGCTAACTTACCCCTATTCTGCACATCTGAGAGTGAGTCTGAGGAGGAAGACACAACCCTAGTGTATCCTGGGATGGAGACAAGATTTCAGTCTCGATCAGCTGAACCAAACGAGAGTTTTCCCTCTTCCACCCTAAACCCCATGGCGGAATTATTTAGGCCCATTTCTGACACCCCTGTGCCGCTGATGAGACCCTCGTGTGATGACACACACAGGTTATTGGACAGTGGAGACACACAGGTAGAGGATGTCCTGGGCACCTTGGACCCTCCAGCGTTAGAACTAGGAGTGCAGGGGCCTACGCCAGTAGTCGAGGGACCCTCAAAGGAAGGCTCTCCATCCGTCAATCAAGAGGATGTTCCCCCTACCTCGGCAACAGAGATTCTCAATAGACGAGACAGGGTGATAAGACCAGTAAAACGGTTGACTTATGATGCACCTGGGGTGACTAGTGAGGAGCCAATACATTTAGCACACAGGATTGTGGAAGCCAAAGTGGGCTTTCTGAGGCCCTTTGGAGGAAACCAATGAGTTGGTATAAAGGGAGTATGATTTGTCGGGACGCCAAATTCTCGGCTGGGGGGAGGATGTAAGCAGAGTCAGGATGGGCTCCACCCTGACATCTGGTGGTGAGGTGTGGCAAGTAGTGGAAAAGAACTTCAGGGGCTGATCTCAATTTGCATAGGCACACCCACCCCGCCTAGAATGAGGCCATAACTGCCCAAATGGTCACTTTGGCTGTTGTGGGATCCCCAGTGTCTTTGTTATTGGGGCGGGAAGAGTAAATTGTTATTACCCTGATTATGGGAACTGTGCTTGGAACTGTACTTGGCCTTTTGTTATGATGGAGGGACTCACCATCAACTGAGTAGCACTCGCTAGGCAAGGGACATGGGTTCCAAAACTCTGTGAATTGAGAGAGACTTGAGACAGGTATTAGTACCTGGTGGTGTGGGCCCCTTTGTGAGGGCCTGAAGCACCAATTGCACCTCTGTCTCTCTCCACTGGGGAATGTCAGAGCTAATTTTGGGTCTATTAAGAGTCTTGCTGCAGGCACTGTGCTGCATTCACTTTGGCCTTATGGTGCACTAGCACTAAGGCCCCCACTACTATGAGCTGAAATCACTAAGAGCTGAAATCACTAAGAGCACTGTGTCAAGTAGTGGGGAGCCAGAAGATCTAGAGTGCAGTGGTGCTGTTCGTGAGACAGCGGCGTGTTCGTGAGACGGCGAGCGGAGCTGTTCGTGAGACGGCGAGCTGTGCAGAGCGGAGCTGTTCGTGAGACGGCGAGCTGAGCTGAGCGGAGCTGTTCGTGAGACGGCGAGCTGAGCGGAGCTGTTCGTGAGACGGCGAGCTGAGCTGAGCGGAGCCGGTCGTGGTGGAGCGGAGCCGTTCGTGAGACAGCGGTGTGTTTATGAGACAGCGAGCTGAGCAGAGCTGTTCGTGAGACGGCGAGCTGTGCAGAGCGGAGCCGGTCGTGGTGGAGCAGAGCCGTTCGTGAGACAGCGTAGCAGAGCAGAGCCCTGTGGGGCAGTCAGCTTCAGGACACGTAAGGTACCCCTTACCTCTTTCCCCCACACACAGGCATATTTTAGCCAGACTGGGGAGTAACACTCTGCAGATGAACTTTTGAACTCTGGGGCTGGACTTTTTGGATTTTGGGTGATTTGAGGATTGCTGGACTCAAGAGAAGTTTGGGTTCTGGGACTCAAGAACCTGAGGGAAAGGATGTGGCCCAATTTTCTGGGGTGGGTCTTTGCTCATGGTTTGGTTAATGAACACTAGTTGTGGTGTTTCCCCAATTTAACGCTGATGTCGTTTACCTCATGTTATTAAAGATTCTCTACTACACCGAGACTCTGTGCTTGCGAGAGGGGAAGTATTGCCTCATTGAGGCGCCCAGGGGGCGTGTAAGATTTTCGCAGGTCACTGGGTTGGGGCTCGAGCCAGTTTTGTATTTACTTTGATGAGAGGGAACCCCTGTGTACTGAACCCGGCCCTTGCTGCTATCAACTTGGCCTGGCAGAAGGGTTACACACATACCTTTTTCTTCTTTTCCCCCCGTCAGTTTGTTCCTTTACATTTGACAGAACTTTGTCCATAGTCAGTCAATTTCTCCCGCTGAAGAGAAACGGAATTTTAAAAGAGAAAAAAATATTATTGTAAAGCCACAGAAACTGGCAGAAAGGATAGGGTTAGTACCTGACACTATTTTCATTCATATTTTGAAACTGACAGGATTTCAAGTTAAGGGGGTCCCTTTAAAAAAACCATAAAATCAGAGCTACTTTGCTCCGTTTCATAAACCCACACCTGTAAGGGGACAAACTTAGCCCTAACTGTAGTTTTTTTTTTTAATTTTAAAATATGTATGTCCCAAAATAAAATGTAGCACAACATGAAGTATTTATATTTATCAGAAATTAAAACACTAACTAATAAATACAAATGACAAATTAATATATCATACATATTAAATGCTTCTAGCTATAGGAAAAAATAAACTAATCTGACAAATCCAATAATAGATGTATTAATCATAATTCTCGAGAAAATTAGACCAGACTGTACTGAAGTCCTTTAGTTAGGCTTCAAATGAGAACTCACCCTTTCAAGGTTCATCAACTCTGTCAGACCAATATACCATTCTTTAATGCTTAAGAGGTCTTGATGTGTCCTCTTTTTTGCAATATTAACTTTTTGGCCCCTAAGTTTTCTCATAACAAAATATTTTTTCCCGAGCTATGTTAATATTAGGCAGATTCCTGTTATTGCCTCATAAAATATTTAGGCTCCAGATAACTTGTAAATATTTAGGTGCCTAGCTCCCATTGACATCAGAGTTAGGTGCCTAAATATCTTTGAGGATCTATGTCTATAGTAATAAGTAGGTAGGAATGTAGGCTTTACCATACTGGATCAGATCCCTGGTCCCTGAGATCTTGGAAGACACTGCCCTTCTGTGGTGAGCTGGCTCTACATTAGAGCTGAACAAAATTTGTCAGAGATAACTTTTTACCGCCAAACAATGCAGATTCAGCTCAAATGAAATATTTTGCATATTAACGTCAATTTTGGTGAATTGTTTAAGTCAAAATGAAAAAAAAAAAATGGAACTGTCAAAATGAACTGTTTTGACAGTATCACAATGAAACCTTTTGATTTTTTGGGCTAGCAACTCATGGGGGTTTTGGCACCAGTCACAAAAGAAGTAATACTGGTGGTCGTCTTATACCCAGTAACTCAGTAATTAGGGCACTCATGTGGGAGACCCAGGTTTGAATCCCCACTTTGGAACAAGGATTTGAATGCATGTCTCTGCCCTCCCAGGTGTCTTAGCTACCAAATCATTGGGTATTCTGGGGTGACTCTCTCTCAATCTTGCCTATTGAAACTGTTACACTCTGTATAATTAAATATTCATTGGGGCAGGGACTGAAATCTGGATGGACCCCCTCCCAGGAGAGTGCCCTCATGGTATATCATAAGTCATGGAGTGCAGATCATAGAGCATATCCCCAGGCTGGCACAGCAAGACACCAAGATCTGCTGGATGAAGGGACTGAGCACCATCCTGATGCCAACCACAAGCTTCCAGTGAGTCAAGGAGCCCTTTGCTCCACTACTGGAGAAAACAGGAACAACAAATTCTGGAAAGCTCAAGCAGCCAGTCCCTCCAGCCCACAGAATTGCTGTTGTGAAGGATGTATGTGCCAGTATCCCTGTTCATCCTCATTATGTGGCCTTGCTCTACTAGGGATAGGATTTAACCCTAGTGGTTATTGTTCTCTATATTAAAGAACATCCTGAGAGCTACTTTTAAAAAAGTAATAACACTGAAATAATAGATCCATAAAAATAACACCTTTGTGAATTTAAACAAATATATACCATTTTTACCGTATTCCTGAAAACTGGGTTATCTTAGGACATGACAAATTTCTGGGTAAACAAATCAATACCTATCCTTTTAGCTATCATCAGCCACATCAATATAGTGCATTCGATCGTTGGAAGCTGTGTTTCTTCCTTAGTATCATAGGGCCCATGCTGCTGAAAACACAATAGAAATACAAACGTCCCATATTTGGTATTGTGGGGGCCATATTTCAGATTCCCCATCAAGTTTGATTCTGTGTTGATCAGTACAGGAGTGTTAATTTTCTAGCTTGGCTTGAGTCACTGTTGTGACATTTGGTGTGACTGTGATTCTATATTATGCATGCACAGCAAGTAAATAGTGTAAAAATCCTTTTGACAGTTCTTTTGAAAAAGCTGCTCTTCAAAGTTACTGTTTATAGCACATTAATATAAATTTCCCCTTTTTTTTCAAAATACCAACGTTGTGAAAGAAGGCTTTAATCTACTGAGACTGGGTCTATTTATCAGTCACTACACTGAAGTTCTGGAAATCTTTTTTTAGCATCCTGATGAGATACAGAATGGAAAACTATCCTGCTTATAAATGGTAGATGGAAAATGCAGTACATTCCTGCAACTTCCACTAGGTGCTGCTGTCTCTATCCATTTCAGCCCACAAGGGAAAATATTTAGATTACAGCCAAGTGGTTTACAAATGTAATAAGCATCGTCTAAATCTCAGTGACTGTGAAATTTGGAAACTTGCTCCACATGGATAAAATTCACCACAATGCCTAGGCACCACTTCGGCCCTCAAAATAGGACTTAATCAGTGCCTGGATCTTGCACTGGCTTTTTCCACATCAGTGAATTTTACTCCATGTGAAGAAAACTGTTTTCTGAATGACCTAGCTACCCATGCCAAAGATACATTTACAATCTGCACTTGAAAAAAAGAGGTTAATATGAGTCGGTGACCTTAGTTCAGTTTCTGTGAGATAAGCATTCATCTGACAAAAATCTCCACCTCAACTGGATACAACAAGACAGCCTTGTCAGCAGTCTTGGCAGAGAGGAGAAGGTTTCAAAGGGAAAGGAAAACGAACAATCGCAACACCTTCTCAGATGGCACCTCCATATGGGGGTGGAGACACTCTGGAGGGGCTGCTTGGGGACATTTGACTGCAGTTGCCCATGTTGTAACTCTACTATGGACAAAGAGGACAGACTTCACACCCTAGAGTGTGTCTGTTCAGAACAGTTCACAAGCACTGAGACCCAGATTTTTAAAGGTGTTTAGGTGCCTAAAGATATAGCTAGGTGTCTTGTGGGATTTATAAAAGTGCCTAGGTACCTAACTTTCATTGAAACCAAAGGGAGTTGCAGCAGTGGCAATGGTTCAGGCTAGACACCTGAGCTTGGGCACCTAGCCTGAGCTGCCACCAGTAACATCCATGCTACTATTTTTAGTGCGCTAGCTCAAGCGGAGCTAGCATGAGTCTATCCACCTGCACTGGGAATGACACCTCCCAGCTGCAGAGTAAACATATCCTAAGTGCCTTTGAATATCCCTGCAGGCACCTACCTGCATCTTCAGGTGTGAAATACCTTTGAAAATGTGGCTCTAAGTCCACTTATTAAAAACATTTTAAAGAAAGAGAGATTGATAAATGTTTCCCCATATCGTGTTCCCTCCACTCTCCCCACTGCTCTCTTTTGTGTTTTCAGATACAAAGGGGGTGGTGCAGTGTGAAGCTAGTACACAAACAAAACTCGCTCTTTAAGGGCTTGATTCACTGATTCTGAGAGATGCTGAGCACCTGCATCTCGCATTCACTTGGTTCCCACAGATGTAATTGATTCTTCTTTGTAATGAATATCATTGTGAAAATGCAACAAAACGTTGTCATCTCCAGGAATTCCAGGACTCTTCCAATGGAGAAGAGTGATTTTTTTTCTTTTGTCTCTGAGAAATTATATTCCCCAGATACATGTTCTTTTAAGAGAGGGGATAGAGTGCATGTTATAAAAGTAATAACTACTTATGTGGGAATATAGCCAAAGTACTGGAATTAACATTCCGACTCTTGCGTATAATGCCACTGGATCTTTAATGAATGCAAGCAGTCAGGAAAATTTATCTGAGACAGCACCTCCAAAAACATAGTGCCCCCTATTGCTAATGTTAGGGCATTGGTTCAATCCTGACTCAGAGGGGGAGCGTGCTACTTGTTGAGTCATTGGTCTATTTGTCATTTCAAATCAACAGCTGTGCCCTCTGGGTAGCATTGTTGCCACTTAATTTTATTCAACTCACTTCAGTAATAAGCATCATTCTGTTCTTGTGATGAAAAGGTTAATTTTATACAAAGGTCATTAGACATAGTATGTTCAAAATCTTAATCTGATTTCAGTGTTAACTTCCACTTTAGTTTTTAGAGTCTTCTATAAATGTTTGGATTATCTATTATTATTGCAGTTGCTTATGACAATTTTTACCTTGGAATCACTGAATCAGCATATAAAGAGAATTCATGTTTAAAAAGATAGGATTTCATGAGCACTGCTGAATTATCTGAGCAAAAAGATCCTGTGTAAATCAAAAAAGTAATTAAACATTAGCTCTATGCTAATTACAAAGTCTGATGCTCTATGTTTCAGTTTCCTTGACTGTCATTAAAGTCACTTTATATATTTAATTATTCCCCCATTATGAGGAAAGGGATAACAGCCTAGAATAAGGCTACCAATGAACTGGACTGCTCTTGAATATCAAACGACAGAGCTTGAATATTGTTCATTACATTTTAAATCTTGATTAGCATTTAAGGAACAGATTCTGATTCCTTTAGTCTCGCTGAATGGATGCTAACTCCATGATTAGTTTTTGCTGAAGTTAGTAGGACCACTTATGGAATAATGTGCTACTCAACACGAGTAAAGGTATCAGAATCTGTCCCTATAGACATAACAGGTAAGCAGTAACATACTTTGCATGGTTATGCTGGATATCTGTATGCATTAGGAATGTTATTAGGCACGGGCCCAATAGGACAAGAGTTTACAGCTAACCAGGAAGCATGATAATACTGCCGTCAAGTATCAGGGGGTTTGTATCCACAAAAACAACAAGGAGTCCAGTGGCACCACTTCTTCAGATGCAACATTTGAAGAAGTGGTTTTTTACCCACAAAAGCTTATGCCCAAATAAATCTGTTAGTCTTTAAGGTGCCACCAGACTCCTTGTTGTTTTTTTGATAATACTGCTATAATCCTACATCTTGACTTTAGAAAGCAATCCAGCACCACTAAAGGAATGGACAATATAAAGTAGTGCCGTCCTCTCATTTATTTCATTCTGTGATAAGAGCATTATTACAACAATGCAGGGCTGCCTGTGGCTGTTTTTTGCCTTTCACTTACCTGAACTTCAGTGGTATCCTCTTTGCATGGGGAGGATAAATTGGTTTATTGTTGTTTTACTTCATTCTGTGAAGACAAATGCGCAAAATGACTCCTCCAAAAAAGCGTCCTACAAATCGTTTGCAGAAAATTCCCTCAGACGTAACAATATGTGCTGAAAATCCCCAACAGCTGGGCTAAAAGAGTTTTTAGATCATTCTTGGTTTAATCCCCATTTGTGTCTTTGTTTGTTCTCCCATTGCTCAGACTCACTCTAATGGCTTGTCCCCACTACACTATAACTTAGTATGTGCTATGCTGATATTAGTCATTAGGGTTGACTGCAGCATGGGGCTATCATATGTAGGTTGGGGGTTTCTCATCTTGGCTATGGGAGAATGCAGCATGGATTGCTGCAGCTGAGAACATTTAGTAAAAAAATTTGCAGGTGTCCTTTAAAAGTAATATGATGACTTTATTCCATTCAGAAGTTGTCAAAAATTGCATGATGATGTCTTAGTTTTGAGGAAGAAATGTTTCCTACTTTATCCTGCAGCTTACATGGCAATGATCTCATTCATTGTTATTATTCAATGACCTTTCCAGCACTTTTTTCCAGGAATTTTCCCGATATTTTCAAATGTGTGCTGGGATCAGATATTACAGTGATGAGGACCATACAAGTATAGACTGATAGATTTTTAACTTCCACTTTGACAGCCACCAAAGATGGTTTAAGATCTCATCCAATTCATTGTACGGGCTACAAACTTAACTTCTGTCTTGGGATAAAAGTGAGAGTGCTGTCAATTTAGTCAAACTGATGCTCATAAGGAATAAGATCCTGTTTTCTTTCTTATTTCTTTTTTGTCCTGAAATCTGCTTATAAGGCCGCACAGGGGGATCCAGGGCAAAAACCCAGAGAAAAGGCCTCGGGGTGGGCTGGAAGGTGGAGGTTTGGGCAAGGAGTCTGCCTTGCACTCCACCCATAGCAGCAGTCTCCTATCCTGCAGGGCTGGGCCTGGCTCCCCACTCTGGGTGTTACGACGGGATGGCAGCACCTGGATCATGAGCCAGTGGCCTTCAAACCTGGCATGCTGGGTTGCAGCACCACTCAGGTGTGCACCAGGTCTCAATGTCACTCTGTTTGACGGCCGTCTCATATGGGCAGCCCAGAGCACACTGCCCCTTTCACCCATGCTCCGGCGGCCCTGCTTGTAAGAAGGGGGTAGGGTACCTAAAAATACTTGAAAAATAACAGATAAATTGGATAGTTCTTGTATTACCACAAATCAGTATGTTAGCTGAAGAACAAAGGGTGGAACAGGAATGTATATTGTGTAGAGTGTACCTATATGTAAAATAAGATTGTTTACATACTCCAACAATGACTCAAATTCTTCAAGAAGATGTACTACAATTGACTACTGTATGGAAAGTCTACTCTGGGTGTAAGCAAGGGCCTGTGGGGAGAGATGGCATATTTTATTTCTACTTTAAACTATTCTGAGAGAGGTGTAATTCAATGAGTGTTAAAACAAGTTGGTTGTATTTGAAGCCTGTGGTTGATGAGAGCTGTTATGATATTAATCAACTTCCTCCTCGGCAGCTATCACAGATGCCAAAGGTTAGTAATTCCAGGACTGGATGAAAGCAAGGTAAGAATAGGGTTGGGGGTGGGGGCAGAAGGAAGCACCGGCCCTAACCCAGACTCATCACAAAGTTACACGTCCTCTTTTAGTTTATTTTATATGTTTAGGTGGCCAGAGGGGGTCCAGATCTCTGAGCCTCATTCAGCCACCAGATGGAACAACAGGCATCCAGTCATGGGAGCCTCTATGTGCTATACAAAACCTGGGACTATGAAAGAAGTTATACGTGTTTAAATATTGTTTTTGTTTTGTAGCTGAAGCCTGCCATAATGGCTAATGGCCATGTAGTCATACAAGTCAACTTCTTGCTCTAGCTACCAGGGCTGGCCTGACAATGGATGTTGCAGGAAAGAACACTGAACAAAGGTAAGAAAAAGGACGAGCTGGGTGGGAAATGGTTTTCCATTCTGCTAGAGTTTTCAAGATTTTTGAAATTTTTTCAGTGTCCCAAGTTGGGGTGAAAAATTGAAATATGAAAACTGTTGCAAACCCGTAATCTGACATTGTTTTTAGATTGGGTCTATCAAAATGTTTCATTTTAATATTTCTGAAATTTTTTTTTCCAATCATTTCAAAGCGTTTTGTTTTGATTTTGAGTTTTCAATTTTTTTTGAACTTTTCAAAGTCTAAATGAACTAAAATTTTGAAACAAAAAGTAATTTCAAACTGGAAACTGGAACTTTTGCTTTAGCAAATGTTGAATCCGGAGATTCATCAAAACTGACCTTTTCCCCTGAATGGTTTCATTTTTGACAAATCAGCAAGTTCTGATGCAAAAATGTTTAGTCAGCAAGCTCCTGACCAGCTGCAGTTCTTGGCCCTTGTAAGAGAGGAGCACGACAATCTCCCCTTCCTCATGGAAGTTTTATTGGTCTGCTTTATATGGGTTCATTATATGACCAGATAAATTCAACGGGCGGTGATGATGGTAAGATGTGTTTCTGGGAGCCAGATAAGAGGCATGGGAGTAGAGAGGCTTAAGAACCCCCACTACATGTAAATGTTGGGTGGGGAAGTTATTCTGATGTGAGTCTGCGGCTGAAAACTACTTTTCCATTTCTTATCGGGCTTTCATTTGTAGTGAGCTACATATTTGTTACCTGAAAGAAAAGTGCAGGAAAAACATTTTTCAAGTGTTTTCATATCAGGGCTCGTATAGGAAGCACAGTGATACTTTAGTTATGATCACATTTTTTCTTCCTTCTTTCAGGGAGATTGTGGGGTTTTTTTAAATTCTCCTTTGCTTTTCTATGCCTTTCCCCTTTTTTCAATCCATCTATTAAGAGCCAGTTGTTGAGAATTGGGGGTACTCAGCAACTCATATGTACTATGACCTAAGTACTCTCTCATCCTCTTCTCTGCACTGTTTTAACATATGTATTGCTCCTCCCACTTTTTTCATGTAATGTCTTTTTCTTTCCTCATTTTCTCTTTCTTCCTTGTCCCTTACAACCTTCTAATCCTAAACCACACTCTTCCTTCTTCCTTACCATTGCATCTCTCTCCCTTCTGTCTTAAGCTTCTCCCTTACCCCGCCCCTTGTCTGCTTTCTCCCATTCTTGCTTCCTTCATCAGTAGGATACATCTTTATCCTTCCTGTGTTCTTTCTGTCTATTGTTCTGTGGGTCTTATGCAGCAGCAACCTGGAAGCTGTTAGAACAGAACAGGTGAAAAAGAACTATTTTTGGATTCAGGATTTTTGTTCCTGACTCCTAGTACTCACCTGCTTTTGTAGTTTTTTTTGTCCTGGTTTTTTAACACCCTTCCATATCTTAATTTTTCTTCTTCCTGGGCTTGTGTTCTTTATCTCAGTCTGTGCAGGGATTTGGGGACCACCTGTGCAGTTAATGGAAGAATTAATGAAGGAATGTGAAAGAACCCAGGGCACTTTGCTATTTTTAGGTAACATACTCTTCCAAGTTATGTAATGTCATTTTTCCTCTGAGATATCAATCAGCTAGAATTTGGTTTCACACAGGATCTTTCACATCAAAATGCTTTACAAGAAGTTGAGTTAGATACTGATATATCAGTGGCTGTGTGAGAAAATAAATCTGTAGGGTCTGATCTGGCACTCCCTGCTCAGGCAAAATTCCTGTGGAAGTTAACAGGAGTGTTGCTTGGGTAAAGACGTCAGAATCCAGCCATTAATTGTTTAAAGATATCTCTTACCCAATATGTGGGTATTTTTACACTTGCTATGTCACGCATCATATGAATGACAACATTCCTGACACACAAGGTGACAGGGAATATGGGTGATGAGAAGATCATACCTCCCAGCTGTCCCATTTTACAAGGGAGGTCCTTCATTTTAATGCTTGATTCTGCTGTTTTATCTTATCTGTGTTAATTATGACCCATCCAAGCCAGCTAGGAGCACTGGGAGATCCTAATGGGGCAAAGCAGCTCTGCACAGCTTCCAATGTAAGACAGTTCCTTAAAAGGCACAGTCCAGGCCTTACTTTGATAAATTACTTACAGCCTGAGTTGAGACTGTTGCTTATATCAGAAATTTAAGCACTATGAATTTAACTTTCCCGACTGGTTATTTTCTTGTGTCCTTCATTTTGGGGTTTTACTTCACATTTAGATTCCAAAAAGTTGAGAATTAGCAGAAGTAACAGGCATTGGATGGGTGGGTATTGCACATATCTCAAACTACTAGCAGCTACACTCCTTCTTCAGTAATATCTCTACTCATCCCCTCCCCCATCTGTTTTACTTTACAGTTGGCTTACTTAAGGAGGCCATCTGACCACATAACTCCTAAACATATGCTCTACATCAAAAACTGACACACAACACAATGCTTTTCAGATTTTGAAAGGAAGGAGGGAAGGCTATCTCAAAAGCAAATATTTTAAGGGGAAGTGAAGAATCTAGTCTAAACAAATATTAAGTTCTGTCAACAATGGTTCACAAAACCAAGCTAGCTAAAACCTTTTAACATAACCAGAACAGTGCTTGACAGCTGATTTTGAACAGTAGGGAAGAATCAATTTTGAAATCATTTTTCCAACATGGTTCAGGTTTGTAATTAACACTTTTTGATACGCAAACGGTTTAGTTGGTACGCCACACCACAGTAGGCACTCATTTTCTTTTTCAATATTTGTGCTGCAAACAGACCCAGCAATGTCTGTAAAACAGAATAAAAGCTTAGGTGCCGGAGGCTCAAATGTTCTAGTCCCAGTTCTGCCACTGCCTAGGGTAAAACTTCACCTCTCCATCTCAGTCTCCCCATTGTCAAAAGAGGGATATAATGCTTACCTACCGCCCAAGATCATTGTGAAGATTACTTTTATGTCCATACCACATTATAGACGTGGTAAGTAGTATGACAGACTCCCTGTTAGAAGGTTTCAAAAAGTTTATGAACTTGATTATCAAATGCTTTGTAGACATTTTGGGCCTGATTCTCATTGACACTGGCCACTTTACGCCATTCTGGCAGTAATTTATGCCCACTCTAAGGCCTCCTTACATTTCCAAAGAAGTGTAAATGGTCCTTAGGACAAATGAGAACAAGGTCCACTAAGTATGTGGTTATTACCTGGACCAGGCTTTGGGACAGATCCTCAGTTCTGCAAAAGCCAAAGAAATCTTAGGAACTTACTCAAGGCATAACAAGTAAGTGACAGAGCTCAGTAGTTTTTGGCTCTCCATCCTACTCTCAGATCACATCTCTCTATGGTTTTGACTACAGTACAGGAAATTCGGAGTGCTAACTACCATTAAGGCATGACCCCCACTTGAATATAACACATCTCACGTCCACACACAAAATGATGCACAGGCTCTCACACTACTGCCTGACACTACCACTAGTCTTGCTTTGAGCCCCCAACCCTCCAGTATATCCATCTATACTGCACCTTGATTGAATGCATTTTCTTTTCTGTCTTGAGAAAAACAAACAAGGAAAAAAGAACCCCGCAGTGACTTCGGCAGCACGTGCCTTTGATATCCCTGGTACTTAGAATCCCTGGCACTGGTGACAGAACCTTTCCAGCTGCATTTGTGGCACACTATGACAGTCTGTTCAGCATCAGCACCCACACAGGAATTACTCACAGATTCCAACCCTGCCTCAGACTCTGTGGTCTCCAGCCCCATCCCCCCAGCCAAACTTACTTCCTTACTTTACAGGGGTGACACCAGGATTAATCCATTTTTCAGTTCTTGACTCCTCTGCATCTTGTGCTGATGTAGTAAGAAGTTGCAGTGCTTTATAACTTATCATCAGTAACCACTGATAATACATCCATACCCTATGGCCACAAGGATGCTGGAACAATTTGTACAGTGGGTGTGCCGAGAGCCACTGAACCAAACTGTAAACCCTGTGTATGATGGAAACCACTTCAAGCCAGGGGGTACTGCAGCACCCCTAGTTCCAACACCTATGCATGGCACAAGAATATGGAATCATGGCTCTCCCGTGCCGTTACAATACAAAGCTCTCCACTTGCTAAGCTGTCTTGTTACTAATACACTTTGCCCATAGCAGCAATGAGAACCCAGGAGGCAAGGAACTTCGTTTTCTTTGCTGCCCAGACATTGGCCACCAAGTCCAGGCTCAAGGAGCAGAGGGAAGTGGAAAGCTTCCTCTGTGCATCCCGCTAGTGCTGCACCTAGAGGGGGCAATGCTGCTGGGGGGGGCACCCCTCACACAGCGCTGCCCCCCACTCCCTGCCCTGCACGCAGGCATGGCGGGAGTCAGAGCGGCCAGGGACCAGGCTGGGGGAAGGGGCGGGGCTGTAAAGCGCGCAGGGGCGCGCGCGCGCGCAGGGGGGCGGGGTGGAGCAGCGCCCCGCCCGGCCAGAGGCAGGAAAACAAGAGCACGTTTCCCTGCAAGAGGCCAGCCCCGCCCCCTTCCCCTGCTCAGCCAATCCGGCGGGACTAGCTGCCGGGGCGGGGCTCAGGCGGCGCCACTCGTTCGAGCCTCGCGGTTCGCGCCGCGCTACCTTCTCCCGCGGCTGCGGCTGGAGACCCCCCCCCCCCGCCCCACTCCGCGCGCGCCCCGCCCGACTCCGGGCCCATGGCCTGGCTGATGGCAGCGCTCTCGGCGGGCACCGCTCTGGTAAGGAGAAGCCTCCCCCGGGGCGGGGCGGCGCCGCTTTGGTGCGCGAGGGGCTGGCGGGGCGACGGGCTGAGCAGAGCTCCTCAGGCTCGCCCGAGCCCCGCAGAGCCTGTCCTCCCACCGGCAGGGTCGGCGCTGCGGGGTGAGCTTCCCACCTCGGGACCCGCTGCTCGTCCCTCCAGCCGGCCCGTCTTTCAAAACGCACGCGCTGAGAGAGAGGAAGCCTCCCCCAGGTACACACGCCGCCCGATTGCTCCTGGACAGCCCAGGAGGGAGAGGGCAGCGTCCCCCGCCTAAGCGGCGCGGTGAGGCAGGATAATCCCCAGGCGGTGAGTTCCAGCGGTGCCTTCCAGCAGGTGTTCTTAAGGCAGGGGGGCAACGTTGCGTGCCTTGGGGAGGGGGTGAGGATGGCCCTGGGACGTCTCCAAAAGTGTCCCAGGCCACAAAAAACCCGGGTCGATGGCTTCCAGTGTGTAGTAAGCGTTGCTGTGATGCCTTCCTTGTCTGTGAGCCTGGCTGCGGTGGGTTAGTAGCTTTATAACCGTTTTGTCTGGGTGCCGTGAGAGAGGGGATCTAGAGGAGGACACCTGATTTTTATGCAGACGTAAACGGATGCCATAGCTTGGGAATTTAATTGCCTGTGCTTTCTAAGCAACTGGAGTGGCTGGTTAACCTTGGTCTTTGATTGTGTAAATAATTCATGTAAAGAATTTATCTCAAGTTTTGGGGGTTATTCTTGTGGCATAGTTAGTGCCATTTCACAGAGTATAGGCTGGCTGGAACTAGGCAGGAGGCAGTGATTTTTCATTTATAGCATCATGGATTTGAAGTCAGGGACACACAGCAAGGTTTGACCGATAGTTACCTCTTGCCTTGAGCTCATAAAAAGGGGGGGCTTAGACAGTTTTCTGAGCATGCTCTGTCCTGCACAACTGCATCCTATGACTTCAAAACAAATTTTCTGAGGAACATACAAGCTCTCTAGCTCATTATCTAATGGGTTTTGTGTACGTCTGGTTGAATTTAACAAAAGGGAGATATTTGGAGAGAAGTTGGTTGGTAGAAGATAGTCACTTCACAGTGCAAGACATGTAGGTCAATTTTACTGCATTGAATGGGAATGTGTTTATTGTTTTGCCTGCTGTGAAACAGAAGCAATTAAAAACTTCAACAGAGAAATTAGAAAATAAAACCATAGGAATCTGGTTGAAGGTGCAGGCAGAGTCTTTGTCTGTTACACAAAAACACATTAATTGAAACATACATCAGTATAAAACAGTGGTTTTCAAACTTTTTTTTCTGGTGACCCAGTTGAAGACAATTGTTGATGCCCGTGACCCAACAGAGCTGGGGATGAGGGGTTTGGGGTGTGGAGGGGCTCAGGGCTGGGGCAGAGGGTTGGAGTGTGTGTGGGGGGGAGCAGGCTCTGGGGTGGGGCTGCGGATGGGGGTTTGGGGTGCAGGAGGGGGCTCTGGGTTTGGGGGGGCTCAGAGCTGGGGAAGGGGGTTGGAGTGTGGGAGGGAGTCAGGGCTCTGAGCTGGGGGTGCAGGCTCTGTGGCTGGGCCGGGGCTGAGAGGTTTGGGGTGCAGGAAGGGGCTCTGGGTTTGAGGAGCGGGGCTCAAGGCAGGGGATTGGGGCAAGGGCTTACTTCTGGCGGCTCCTGTCAGCGATGCAGCCAGGGTGCAGAGGCAGGCTTCCTGCCTGTCCTGGCACCACGGACTGTGCTGAGCCCCGGAAGCGGCCAGCAGCAGGTCTTGCTCCTAGGTGGAGGCGTGCAAGAAGTTCTGCGTGGCTCTCGCCTGCAAGTGCTGCCCCCGCCCCAGTGCGGAGCCGTTGCTTGGGGTGGGGGCAGTGCGCGGAGCCCTGGGGCCCCCCCGCCTAGCAGCCGGACCTGCTGCTGGCCGCTTTTGGGGCACAGTGCGGTGTTGGAACAAGTAGGGTCTAGCCTGCTTTAGCCGGGCAGCACCACTGACCGGACTTTTAACGGCCCGGTTGGCAGTGCTGACCAAAGCTGCCACTACCTGGTGCCTTACATCCTGTGACCCAGGACTGGTTCGCGACCCACAGTTTGAAAACCACTCGTTTGACACACACAGTTGTTAATAAGTATCATTATAAAAATAGCTTGTTTGCTTTTATCAACTGATATGCAAATATATTTGTATTGATTAGTAACAGTCCTTTTGTTAAAGAAAACAAATATAAATGTAGGACTTGAACCTGTGCCCATTGGCATTAACAAGATAAGGATCACGGTCTCTTGGACAGGGCAAATGGTTCTGCCACTTACTTTACTGTAGGTTACAATTCTGCAAATCCTTACTCAAAGAGTGGCCCTTGCTCACAGCAAGTAGTCCCTGCAAGACAGAATTATAGAAATCTAGGGCTGGAAGTGACCTTGAGAAGTCATCAAATCCATCCCCCCTGCTCGGAGGCAGGATCAAGCAAACCTCCTAGACCATCTCTGTCCAACCTGTTTGTGGAAATCTCCTCACGGGAAGTTTTTACACCGTCCTTTGGAAACCAGTTCCAAAACTTGACTACCCTTGTCTTTAGAAAGTTTCTCCCTTGCTGCAGATTACGGCCATTACTTCTTGTCCTGGCTTCAGTGGATATGGAGAACAATTGATCACCATCCTCTTTAAAACAGCCCTTAACATATTTGAAGACTTATTAGGTTCCCCTTCAGTATTCTTTTCTCAAGTTTTTTGCCCAGTTTTTTAAACCTTTCATCACAGGTTACTGAGGTTAACAAATTTAGTTCTGTTCATAGGCCCTGACTTCCTTTGTTCCCCAGGGGGTGCTTGACTCTTGCGCCCCCCCCCCCATGCCTGTGCTCTGCCTCCACTCCATCCCTTCCTCCAAGCTCTCACCCCTGCCCTGCCTGTTCCACCCCCTCCTCCCACCTTTTCCTGCCCCCACTCCTTCCCCCTCCCCCCCCCAGTGATTTCTGCATGCGGCCAAACAGCTGATCGCGGCAGGCGGGAGGCACTGGCGGGTAGGGGTAGGTGTTGATCAGTGGGGCCAATGGCGAGCGGAAGGTGCTGGGTGGGGAGAGGGAGGCGCTGATCTGCTGGGCTGCCAGCCACTATTTTTTCAGTGCCTATGGTTCTGTTAGATCCTCTTTCACATTATCCTGTTCATATTACATGTCATTACTGTCAAATGGTTGAAGAAATTTTGTAGGCATTGCTGGATTTCTGACTAGTTTAGTTACTTATGAGCATGCATAAAACACCTTTTCCCGCCCCCGCCCCCTCCCGAGGAAATTTGGTAATCTGAGCTGACTTTTACCTCCAGAATTATGGATCATGTGTTTACTACATTCAATGTGCAGTCTTCAAGAAGAAAAAAAAAAAAGTGACCGGTGCTAGTGGAAGTCTTGTGTGTGCTTTGGATGGCAGCATACATGCTTGCTAGATTTTGGGAAACAACTCCTTTTCACTGCTGCCTCCTACTCCTTTATGCACTTGCCTAGATACAGGCCACAGGACTCAAACCACTGAATTGTTCCCTTTCATCTTTTTTTTTTTTTTTTTTTTTTTTTTTTGGATTATTGGAACAGACGAAGAAGTTTGATGAAATTTGTTGCCAGTGAAGAGTTTCTAAAAAGTTTTCTTGTTTCCTATTCATATTTTCTAGAATGTCAACAGTTCTTCTGCTATGGCTGAGCCAAAGTCAGTGTGTGTTTCAGTGGATGAGGTGGTCTCAAGTGGCACAGATAACCAAGATGCGCGGTTGTTGAATGGACACTTAAAAAAGGTGGACAGCACTTTAACAGAAGCCCATCGTTTCTCCTACCTACCCCGGAGACCAGCTGTGAACATTGAGTTTAAGGAACTGTCATATTCTATCCAGGAAGGACCATGGTGGAGGAAGAAGGGTGAGGAAAACTAATGTTTTTAGCAGAAATATCAAGAGAAATGGTCTTTACATTCTCACGTGGCCTGTGGTGGTAAATGGAGGTAGTGTGTGGTTTACAGGGAAGCAAAGTCAATGAGTGTGGTTCATCAAAAGACATTCCGTGTTTGTTTTTCTGGGGCATTCTCACAGCCACTTATTGCAATGACTCTTGATGTTTTCTCTGGTTCAAAATAACTCTGCAGAAGTATGCAAATAGCTCACTATCTTAAATATAAAGTGATGTTTAACAAAGTCTAAAGTGGCTATTTTTTCTGGCTTTGCTATGGGACAGCAGGAGGTAGGATGCACACAAGGAGCATTCCTCACCACCATCCTTCTTTATCCTGCTCAAGGGACAAGCACAGTAGCAATCCCTGCTTTCGAGGCAGTGCTCCTTGCTGGTAACTTTGGGGGTGAAGATCACCTCAGAGTGTGCTGAGAGGACCTTCCCTACCTTCAGGTGCTAGGCAGATGTCCTGGGAAGTGTGAGCTATGCCATTCAATGAGGCACTGCAGCCAGGGTTGGATTTCCAGTTAGGCACGTGCCTAGGGGTGCCGCCGTTCTAGGGGTTCCTAAAAGATAAGTGGTTAAAAAGTGTCATTTTTGTACAGAAAACACTAAAGTCCGCTGTAGGCAGAGGGCGTGCATCAGGTGTAAATCTGGCCCTGACTGCAGCATAGATGCCACCCTTGTGTACTGAAGAGCTGGGGGTGGGGCTGTACCTTCTGAAGCACAGTACCTCCCAGAGTTTCTCATGGGGTGGTCCAGTTCAGAACCGCTCTCAGCTCCAGCCAGTGCCTAAATGGCACAATCTGGGCCTAACAAACCAGTTCTAGTCGCCGAGGGAGTGTGGCTGAAACAGTAGAAATAAAGACTATGATTAAAATTCATTCTAGCTAAACTACTAATCCTGTATTATCCCCTGGCATTTATTGTTCAGATAACAAAGAATTTATTCTCGGACAGAGTTCCAAATTCAATTTAGATCTCATGGTCCAAGTAATTACAGTATTACATGGTTGCCAAATTTGCCTAGTCTACAATTTCATATGTTTCTATCCTATGTATAGGACAAAAGAGAAGGCATGTTTACTGGCAAATGGTTAGGTTTTGAACGCTTTCCGAGGAGTGAGTTTTTCAGCGGTATAGTAGGCACACGAAGTTGAGGGCAGAATGTGTCTCTTAAAATGTGTTGTTTGAAAATCTAGCCCATAATATGTAGAAATGTCAGCTCATCCATGTCTCTTGTCTGTTTTATCAATTCTTTTTACATCCTAACAATGTATAAAGAGAGAGAACCCATGTGGTTGGTAGTTCTTGATAGGGCCAGATCCTGAGAGATGCTGAGCACCTTCTATTGACTTAAATGGTGTTCTCAGCACCTCAGGCTTTTGGCTGAAGTTCTGCGAGGTAAATTGTGAACAAATGGTCCTACCCCATGTGCAGCTGGTGGGCCCTGATCCTACAAAGGAATCTGCCAACATGGAGTGCCGTTGAAGTCAAATAGTGAATGCTACTGAAGTCCTTGGGGAAACCAAGTGGATATAAGGGCCTGCCCACATGGCTACTTTTGCTAGATCTGGGCCCATGTTTGTAATCCTATTGGCCAGACCGTATATCTCATTGAAATGAGGAACTACTACTACAATCTCCCACCTAAGTAGTTGTTAAATATGGCTCTGAAGTATCCCAGAACGTATTTATATCCACTGCAGCTACAGCAGCGGTTTATTTTATCTTGCTATGCCTCCATTATTCTTCCCCCCACTTCAAGACCTTAAGTCCCAGTCTAACAACATGAGCTAAAAGACAGATGTATTTCCATTTCTGCCTAACAAATTGTGGTCAACAAACAGTTTGTGGGTTAGTTGTTCAGAACACATCAGAGGTGATGAGTGAAACAGAGGGTAAAATCCTGGTCCCGATGAAGTCAATGACAAAACTCCCATTAACTTCAGTGGGGCCAGGATTTCACCCTTAGTTCTAATATATATAATGCTTTACATATTTAAAGCAATGTATACATATTTGGTAATTAGTCATTACACTGCATCCATGAGGCAGGTAAATATTCTCATCTCCATTTTGTGGACTCAGAAACTGTCATAATGGGCTCGACTCTCCTTTGCCTTGCCCATTGTTGGTCTTTTGCACTTACGAAATATGGGTATAAAATGCTACCCAATCAGAATAGTAACATTTTCCATCCACTTTGCAAAGGGCTACACAAGATGCAAGGCAGAGGAGAATGAGGTGTACTGCATTTTCTAGTGAAGTTATCTTTTCTTCAGATTAGTGGTCTCTTTGAAGGGGCAAGTAGGATGTATAATATTCCCAGTAGCAGACACTTCTGGAAGGAAATACACCCAAGAGAAAATATTGAACTCTTTAAGGAGAGCTTCACATACTTAAATGCAGTCATTACATTTCCACAAGGAATTGTTTCCTGTAGAGTAAATTGGTATTGTTGTGTGCTTTGGTAAGGTATTATCTATTCATCAAAAATAATAAAATGTGCTGTTGAGCCATACCAGAGACAAAGGTAAGTGAAATTTTATATGACACTTCTTGTTCTTAATTTAAGTCTACCTGTCTGTGGGTGTGTATCCATTGGTTTAAACTTTCGTCTTACAATTGTTTTATAAAATGTGTTGTCAGATAAACAGAATTCCCAGGCACCATCATGCCAACCTGGCTAATGTACCAAGTTTTCATAATCTAGAAATGTCTGGGGTGAAGGAACATCATCACGTAAGCTCTGATCCTGCAAACACCTATGCCTGTGAGTAGCCCCTGCCCCACTGTTCACATGAATACAGTTACTCACAGGCATAGGTGTTTGCAGGACCAGGGTCCTAATGTATCTCATCTCCCCCCCCCCCCCCCCCCCCCCCCCCAAAAAAAAAAAAAATCATTACTTCCTCTTACCTTCTGTGTTGAGTGGGGAGGAATTTTTGAAAGCTATTTAATGTATTTAGTAGAGCTACATGGGAGACAACAATTCCAGCAAGTTTTGAGGTTTCAAATTTTGTTTTGTTTTCATTCCAATGAGGAACAAGACCTTTTCAAAGGTTTTCACAAAATGGAATTGAATTGAAATGTCCCTTTTCAGATCCAAAACCTGAGCTTTTTTGACTCAGTTTCTCTTTCTCTCTCTGGTCAGAAATGAACAGAGCACCCAAAAAACCTTCCTGGATAAAAATTTTGACAAAACTGATACTTCCCTGTGAAACATTTTGGATTTGACAAAATGGCATATTTCAATTAAATTTCATTTACCGTAGAACCTCAGAGTTACGAACACCTTGGGAATGGAGGTTGTTCATAACTCTGAAATGTTCCTAACTCTGAACAAAACGTTATGGTGGTTCTTTCAGAAGTTTACAACTGAACATTGACTTAATACAGCTCTGAAAGTTTACTATGCAGAAGAAAAATGCTGCTTTCCCTTTATTTTTTAGTAGTTTACGTTTAACACTGTACATTTTTGTCTCTGCTGCCTGATTGGGTACTTCCAGTTTCAAATGAGGGGTGTGGTTGACTGGTCAGTTCGTAACTCTGGTGTTTGTAACTCAGAGGTTCTATTGTGGTAGAAAGTGTTCCAACTACCCCTTGCATTTAGCTTTTAATAGCAATGACTATTTCAGGGCAGGGCATTTCATGGAGATTAAAAGGATGCTGTCTACTTGAATTCTTTTCAGTTTTAAAAAAAATCATTTTTCTAATTGAACCCTGATGTTTACTTTTAAAAATGCCTCAAATTTTTAAATGTTTTTCTGTTCACCTTCTGAGATTTAAGAGCACCTTTTGGGTAAACCAACAGCATCGTTACCAAACATGCTCAGGCTTTTGCCTCTGCTTCTTCCCTTATTGAGCGCTTGCTTGCTTCCTGGCAATTCAGTTTCAGTTCTGCAGCTGCTGTTACTAGTATGCATCTGTTGCTGGCAGTAGGGAAGAGCAGTGCATGACAGTGATGTCGTCATGCTGGTGTGTGAAGAGAGGGTTAGTTTCTCTGTGCACCTCTGTACAGGGCAGCTACAAGGGGCCATTTGCTAGTCCCCAGTCCTGATGTTGGGCTTGCACTTGCTTTTTCCCTGACGTATCTTAGAGCAGCCTCAGAACTGCTCTGAATTATGCCAGATGCCAATGGGTCTCAAGGTCCATTAGACTTGCTTGGGATCACCAGAGCACAGAGGCCTTCAAGCCACACCCCTTCCTCCAATTCCCACCTCTCTCCACCAGGGGCAGGCTCAGAGCATTGGCTTAACTAAAACAGTTATTACGTTGGACAAGCTAAAAACAGTAGGGAATAGAAGATCAAAAACTGAACAGCCTAACTGCTCTCAAGTGAAGATGCTGACCAAAAAGCTTCTTCTTCATATGAGGTCTGTGGTTTCTTTGCTGGTGTTTCTGCAAAATAGAATTAACTCTGTGCAATAAAATAAACAGAGTTTGCATACATTTTAAAAATAATTTATGTGAGAAAATACCCTGAGTCTGTGTTACCAATTTCTCCTCCATTGAGAAACTAATGCACTGCAAAGCCCCATAATCTATGGCTCGGCAAAAAGGCAACAATGAACTCCACACGTAGCTGGCTATGCTGGTTGGGATTCCTCATGCTGGAGAGATCTTTTGCTGGCAAGATATGTTGGGTTTAAGTCTGCTTTTACACGAGAATAGTGCAAAGTAACTCACCTGCAGCAAAAAAATCAGGCCCAGGAAGTACAAATGACTAATTAAAAAAACAAACCGTGAAACTAACTGCAAACTGCCCATAAGGTTTATAGAGAAAAGTCTCTGATTTTCACAGTGAAATAGCTGTTCAGTTTTGAAGGATATAAATTGTGGAGTGAGTTAGTTCAGCTCTGGAGGCTGCAAGGATAAAATCCTGATTACTGTTCTCCACCAGTGAAAATGAGTTCCATGGTTTGAATCTGGCCGCTGCTTGGGCACATCACAAAACTATTATGCAGTTAAGTGGGACTTGGTCTGCTTAGCTGAGGTCCAGGACTGGTGTAAAGGTGTTGACATATTTTGGAATGGAGGTGAGTTGGCAGAATTGGAGGAGGGAAACGTGCACAGTGCACGCACTATGATTTGTTCAGGCCCATGCTGGTTGTCCCTCACCTTTAAGAACAATGAGCCAACTCACCTTTTAAGGAAAAATTCCTCTGCCATGTCAAATATATTTTCTCAATATAACAAAAGCCTAATCCACAAAGTTTGAGGACTATCTGCAGGCAAAATTTTCATTTTTTTTTAACATGCAACTCCTTATTTTGACTAGAGTTTGAACAAAAATAAGGTATGAAATAAATTTCCACCCCGAACTCTGATACCTCAATCTAGATTTAAAAAAGAAAAAGAAAAACCCAGGTTAACCAATGAAAGAATGAAGATTGATATTAGGGCAAATAGACCTTCTACTAAGTTTCAGTCTAGTGCTATTTGAAATTAAATTTTTATACCTCCATAAATCAGGGTTTCAAACAGATGTTAACTCTTCTGTTGTCATGCTCCTCTCATTAAAAGCACCATAAAGAGAAGATTAGTTTACTTTAATAAAATACATGTATCTAGGATCAGATTATGGCTAGCCCCATGCAGTAAAGGGGATTGTCGTGGAGCATGCACACCCTGTCTGCTTTGAGGACAGGTTGGGGTTGTGAAACTACCGCAGTTACAGTCTACCCACCTATCCGTAGACTGAGAACAGCACGACCCAGTGGCTGGAGTCAGTATGGCTGCCCTAGGGGTCACGGCTGTGTTGCTTAATAGCCAGCGTCAATATGGCTTCCCTTGGGGTTCTGGGTTATACGGCCTAATGGCCTGAGTCAATATGGCTGCCCTGGGGATCATGGCTGTGTTGCCTGCTGGCCAGAGTCAATATGGCTGCCCTGGGGATCAGGGCTGTATGGCCTAATAGAATAAAGAGCTGCCATCCAGCAGGGGTGATGGCCTGGCCCAGAGCCCTGTCAGTGGCAAGTGTGGTCACCACCCAATCAGCAGGGATCCTACTGCAACACTCTGATCTTCCTCAGGTGGGAGAGACCACTAACACTGTCTCCCTGGGCCACTTACTACCTTGTCTCCTGAAGCCAGGTCCATACGTTGTCAGGGTCTCCGAGCCCCTCGGTGTAGGTAGCTCCCTGGGATTCTGACTCCAGTTGGCCAGTTACAGGCACCAGGTCTCTGTTCCAGTCCTTGGGATCTCTGGTTCCTGCTGTCAAGTGCTGAAGCAGCTCCTAGGCAGGAGCCTCTACCAAGTATTCTTCCTCGGTGGTCAGCCTAGAATGAGCTGGGCTGCTCCCTTTTATACTGAGGCAGCAGTTGGAGCATGCCCTGCACAGTGTGAGGGGCGGGACTTCCGCTGCCCATAGGTTTAAGCCCATACTTTTTTGGCTAGTGTGAGGTATGCACACCACATCACAGGGATGAAAATGCTATTTTGCCCTCTCACCCTTGACAAACACATGCATCTTTACTTTATTTGGTTTTATATATGCACTAAAAATGGACACCTATCTACACTTCAAGACACCTTTGACTTAATTTAATATCTGATGGAAATATCATTCCAACGTAAGTCCAGGATATCCTCAAAGGAGAGAGTGATCATTTGCTTCTCAGAAATCCGAAATAACTCAAGTTTTACTTTTTCTAATACTTGTCCATATTCACAATTAATTAGGCAACATTGTAGTTGGAAATTTATTTTTCTCCTTCACTGTTTTCAGTGTTGTAATGACTCATTTGCACCAAGTTAGAATGCAGGGGCTGGTAAAATTTGCTCTTTAGTAACCTATTAAGAAATGGGTTAGCCAGTCAAAATGTAATTTTTCTAAAAACTCTATTTGTATTGACTTGGTTAATAGCTATACAGACACCCATGCTCTGTAAAATACGTGATCATTAATTTCTGGCTTTTTTTTTTTTCATTTTTCAGCAATCCCTGTGAAAACAGTTGGTCCAAGAGAAATTTACAAGACTGTAATGTGTTTGATCTTAAAGTTATCAAGCAAAACAAGATCCTCTCCCTGCATGGGAGAAGCTTTTAGACAAGTGGCCAATTTAATCAAATTTGACTCATGGTGTCTGGGGACAGGTAGAATTTTTGTTAAGCTGTTAAGCTATTTTAATTTTTAATAAATATTATCACAGTCTGAGATAATGTGATTCGAGATTTTTAGATACCTACATTTCAGCTAAAAGATACATATATCGTGTAAATGTTGTTCTTTAAATAAAAAGATGGAAAACACAGATGACTTAAGTCACTGTCAAAATGCCAAAATAGATTTCAAAGGACTAGGTTTCTCTAATTCTTTCTTGGGTGCTGTTACAAATTCATTCAGACATATTGAATTGAACAAAACATACATTTTTCTGTGTGTTTTGTGTAATGTCCCGGAAAGATTTCACTCTTGGTGACATTCTGAGATCCAAATGATCAAAAATAGGACTTGCCCTAAATTACTGGCTAATCCTTCCTAGAGGAGTTAGAAAAAGCCTGTCCTCATCATAGCAGGTGCACTGCGGTAGAGGTGCCGCATGAACTGTCTTTTTCCTCTCTCACGGTTACTGTCGGTCAGTGCACTATAGTAACCTCCGAGTCTGACGTTAGAGCTAGAGGAAGTGTCGTCTGATTGGCTGCTATATGTACTGTTGCTAAGATGAGAGGAAAAGATGTAGAACAGTAAGGACCAAAACCCTTGCTGGGGATAGTTTTTTCCTTTTCTCTAGATTGTATTGTTTTCGCCCACTTTAGAATCTGCTTGCTCTGAGATCATGTATTCGCATCTCAGATAGCAAAATGTAAGTAATTTAGTATCCATATGTTAGAGCAAACAAGTCTAACTGGTAGAAATTAACTGCAGTACTAGAGAACAAGCTCCAGAGCTAGATATTTTAAGGGTCCTTTTCCTTTTTTTTTTTAATCAGCTTAATTTTACCCGTGCCTGACAATACCAAAATTGTATATTTTTCTTTAACTTGATGATTCCTGAATTTAATTTTATTGTAACCCAGTAGGAGGTACACACTCTTGTTAGCATTCAAACTGTATAAAGATGGTAAAAAATACGGAGAAATCACAACTATTGTAATAAATTATGGCATTTCATGAGGTGGCCGTCAAAAAAGAATAACAATTCCCTATCCATCCTCTTGCATGCATTTTATAAAATAGCAGATTTTGGGACAGATCCCACTCAATTTAGTGGGCCAGATTCTGCCACTGTTACTCATGTTGAGTATTACCTTATTCCACAAGTAGTCCCACTGAAATTAATAGGATTACTCACTTTCAGTGGGGTTACTTGTGGAGTAAGGTTGGCAGAATCTGGCCTAATGGAGTTTAGTCATTGAGTCTATTGGTGTGAGGAAGGTTAGTAGGATTTGGTCTGTATTTTTCAAGCCTTTTTTCTTTCTTTTAAAATAATGCATATTAAAACTAAGACTGTTCAGTTCACTCTTAAAATGATGTCTACTCAGTATTTTAAAATAACAAATTTTATAGTTTTTGTAAAATTCATGGCCAGGCATGAACTGTCCCAGATGAATAACAAGAAAAATTAGTTCCTTGACAGCATTTTTGAAATACTTAAAGTAGTCTTTCATTATGCCGGCCAGAATCTCTGCTGTTTCCATTTTATGGGTATGTCTGCACAGGAACTGAAGGGGTGATTGTGGTACAGGTAGGCATATTTGTGTTGGCTTTAATCTAGCTAGAATGGATGGCAATAGCAATATGGACATGGTGGCACAGACATTCGTATGCTCCAATAATCAGAGTACAAGCCCTCCAGGGACCCTAAGTACATACTCTGGTTCTTAACCTGAACTAAAGCCTGTGCCACCACATCTACATTATTATTGTTACCTGTACTAACTAGATTAAAGCTAATATGGGTATGCCTACTCGTGCTGCAATCACACCTTCACTTGCAGTGTAGACGTACCTTTAGGGTATGTCTGTACTGTAATCACAGGGTTTGATTGCAGCTCGTGTAGACATACCCAAGTAACTTTTAATCTAGCTAGCTCAGGTACTGTAGTAGTAAAGCCGCAGTAGCATGGGCTGTACCAGCCCCCCCGCCCCTGAATCCTGGGTAATTACTCGCAGGGCTTGCTCATGCTGTGTATTCTGCCATTCTGTTTACATGCTGTTTTGAAATGTACCTTCTAGAAAACGTAGGATCTACCCAGTTTTTACTGAGGCAAAATGTTCATTTTCAGGGCAGTTTGCTTGAATAGGGAAGGGTGCAGGGTTCAGCCCTTATTCGCTAAGGAATGAATTCTGCCACACTTCCTCACATGGACGAGTATTTTACTCAGCAGGTAAGCTGACTGATTTCAGTAAGACTACTTATGGAACAAGACATTACTTGCATACATCAGATTGTGGCCTTATGAGTTATAATTAGGAACTGTGCCTGTAAAACTGCAGCACTCATTCCCCCCTCCGTTTAAAAAAAAAACCAATGTTTGATCTTACTTAGAAAATGAACATTTTCAGCATCATCTAAACCAGAACCTCAAAGGAGAATCCTAGCAAAATCGACACAATATTTTAGCCTAAGGGAGTATATTAATTTAAGTTTAAAAGGAGAGCACTACAAATAAAAAGCTAGTGGCTAAACCCAGAAGTTAATGTCCTTGAAGCAAAACTTGAATTTATTAGCCAAAAAACCCCCCAACAACATAGTGCTTCATATGAGGTTTCTGTAGCTAGTACATTCTTGCTTTATATGGAGAAATAAAGTGACAGATAATCTCACACAGTATTTGGATGGAAATAACTTCAGGGCTCAAGCCAGCATACCACATGGCAGAAACCTGCCCAGGACTGTGGATGTTGGGAACAATCAATTGTTCTGTGCTCTAGCACAGGCATATGGGATTATTTTGCCTGCAGTTACGTCAGTGTAATCTCACTGGGGTATAAAAATGGGCAGAATTTGCTTTTTTATACTACCTCACATCTGAGCTGCAACACGTGCATTTATGTATAAACAAAGACTTAAATGCAGAGCATCTGATATGAACTTAGTCTTTTCATTTAACAAAAGAACTATGACAATTACAATAAAACTAACAATAAGGGCTAGATTGTGAATTGGACTGTGTGTTTATGCATGGGCATAAGGGGAGTGCCAGGGTTTTTTTTACTAATGCGTGGGCTATCTAGACCTTATAAGAATACATGGGAGTAAGCAGATGCTGCAAGGATGTCTACACCCCTCAAACAGGATGAGCACCGGGGAGTATCTATGTATCAGCCCCTACTCAGGGTGAAAGGCACACTCCAGCTCCATGGTGTGTGTGTGTGTGTGTATATATAGATATAGATATAGATATAGATATATATAAAGATATTAAACGGTTTCAAAGAAAACAGAATCAGCTCACTCGAACAGGTTTAAATTTTTCATAAAAAATGACTTCAAACAACCCCCCCCACACAACATTTATAAAAAATTGATTTTTTTCAAAAATTGTTTTTTGGAGAAATGAGAATTTTGTTTTTTTGGCTTTTCTTCCCTTCCTTTCTCTCCCTTCAGTTCAAACTAGAAAAAGGAGGAGGGGGGGAAATGGTGAGGAAAAGGGAATCCCCTGCCCAAAAGAGTATCAACATTTTTCACCAATCATCAAATAAATGAAAAGTCATTCCTTTTTACAACTTGCAGAACAAAAATGATTTATGAAATTTTCAAAATCTTTCATGAAACATGTTTTTCAACCAGCTCTACAATTCACCCTTCCCCACCCCAAGCAAGAAGACAGTTGAAACACCACACAGAGAGAGGTACCAGCAGCTCAGACATAAGAAGAGAGGAGACCTTTGACAGAGACTCTTATTTCAGTAGTAGAAGGGAATGCTGTGGAGATTTATTATTCATTTATTTTCCCTTGGAACTTATTAATTATCAGGAGGCCTACCATGGTGTCCCACTGCTAATGTATTAATAGGAAATTGGTTCCCTAGTGAATTAGCTGTTCTAGCTCAGACATATGTTTTGATTGAATCTGGGCTCAAACTTGTGAATTTTTGATTTTTTCTTTCGAGAAGGAAGCTTTTCTCACATGATAAAGTATCAAAGAAGTATTAGCAAATGCTAGCAAGTTAATGCTTTCTAAATATTAGCAGTGTGTGGATAAAATCATAATACTTACTTGCAAATGTTGTCGTTGTAGACCTGTAGTGTTTAAAAGTCTAAAATTTTGTTGTGTTCTGTTGAGTCCCATTGTGGAAAGCATCTTGGTTAAGCTTGCTAGAAGGAGTTACTTTTTGCTCCCAGTCTTTCATTTTCACTTGGAGTTGTTTTAGGCTTTCAGCAAAAATCAGTGTTACCAGGAGAAGGACCTGACAATTTATAATATATATTTATCACGAGAGAGGATGGTGATGGCAAAGTAGTCTAAATCCTTAAAGGAAAACAATGTGTTAATTCATTCCAACCATTATGTAATTTAACCTCGTTTGTTGTTCATCATTCAAAATAAATAAATAAATACTAATAAATGGCAGAGGCCTAGGGTTTGCAGGATAATTTACCATCTGTCTCTCATTAACTTTCCACAGCCTACATCCTTTGTGTAAGAATGCTACTTCTTGCTGCTTTACATGTTTAATTATAAACAACACTTGTAATTATTCCTGAGTACATCTGCTAACTTAAAGGAAAAGATGGAACAGTTAATGGTCAGGACCCTAGGAAATTAGGCCTGTGTTCAATCTTATCCTGACCTTCAAAGCATGGATCAGGGGTTCTCAAACTGGGGGTCGGGATCCCTCAGGGGGTCGCAAGGTTATTACATGGGGGGCTGCGAGCTGTCACCCTCCACCTCAAACCCCGCTTTGCCTCCATCATTTATAATGGTGTTAAATATATTAAAAAGTGTTTTTAATGTATAAGGGGGGTCGCACTCAGAGGCTTGAGGTGTGAAAGGGGTCACCAGTACAAAAGTCTGAGAACTCCTGGCATAGATCTTAGGGTCAGAGAGAGGAGATGGGAGTTTCAAAATCAGAAATTATATGGTTAGTTAAAATGAACATAAAATTTGAAAATAAAAAAGTTATCTAAAGGTTTACTATTGTAACCAAGGATATTGGGCCAAATTCTGCTCTGAGTTAAACCTGTGCCATCCCTCTGGAATCGTTTAAGTGAACGAGATGGCATGGATACAACTCAGGCATTTTTACTTCATTTTACAAGCAGCGAGCCAAACACTTCTCCAAGTGACTGAGACATTAAACAATAAAGTACTGTGAATGTAATGTGCTTAATCAGCAAATGAATGTAGAATCAAAAGAAAGAGGGGTTAGAGGGTAAATACTTAATTAGAAAATTTGCACTGGCAAATTGGGTTTGCCATTGCAGTTGGGTCAAAATGCTTGAATTAACATTTTTTTTATTGAATATTCATGAAAATGAAAATTGGGGCCCAGCTTTCTCTAAAAGCCTGCTTATATCAGTTGAGGTTGAAACTTACCCTACTTGATCCATGGGGTTTGTAGTCCTCTTACTCCCAGACAAATGAATGTCATAGGCTGCTATCAGAGAACTTTTTGATCCTCAAGACACAAGTAAAAGAACTGGAGAGTGCAGCTCTCCATGAAGGTTTCATTCATTTGGGGATGGGAAAGAGATGGGTTTTGGTCCTGGACCTTGTGTAATTCTTTGGATGGGCAAATTTGGAGTAAGTTGATATTAACATGTAAATACTGGACCAAAGATTCCAAATACCATTCTGAATATCAGCCAGATTTTAACCTTCAATTTCCAGCAGGTTTGATAGGGGAGCTGTTCGAAAACAGGTTGCAAGAATTGTGAACAATGGGACTTTTTTTTTAAACCCTCTTCTCTTACTCCCTAATGGCTGACTTGGGTTTGCTCAAACTTTCATTAAAAATAAATAAATCAAATCACCAGCATGGACCCAGGGTCCAGGGCAATAGCGAATAAAGGCAATGGAAAGTCTCCCGTTGAATTAAGTGGGCATTGGATTGGATCTCGGGTATTGAAAATTTCAGACCAAAATGTGAAAATCTCAGATAGTTATGAACAACTGCAAACTGGAAAATAGAATTTCTGTCATTTCTACTATAGTATAACAAGTTCTAATGTCCAAGACTGTGTGCTATTACCATGTGTGTGAGTTATTGTATTAGGAATCAGCAGTCAGAGTAAAAAATAGTATTTCACCTTCTTGGAGAGAATGTTTGCCATTTTGATTTGACATGTAAGGATATGGTCATGTAAACCTCACGGTGAAAGATATTACTCAACTGAAGCAGGCATAAATCACTGAATCCTGGAATACAATATTATTGTATATTTCTACAGTGTGATTGCGACCAGTAGCAGGACAGTACTGGGGTAGTAAAAGAAACATGAAGTTGGGTATTTTGCACCATTACATTAATCTTGTTTATTCTTTACAGTACTTGGAATTCAGGAAGATAGGGCATGATCACAGCCTTGTTATAGTGTTTGATTTTCATGGGCAACTTTTCAATAGTCAAAATAATTTATTTGGTTGCATTTATTTACGTTAACAAACAAGACTAACTTGGGAGGCTGTGATTCAATTCAGACATTTATGCTGTATCATCCTAGAGCAGAGGTTCCCAAACTGGTACACAGACCCCTAGCGGTATGTGAGACATCTCCAGGAGGTACGTGGGAGAAATTGTGTAAAGGTAGATTTTATTAATTATTTTATTTATTCCATTTTCATAATAGACTACTCTGATGAAGCTTTAAAACTCTGTGGAATTTGTTATATAAAATACGGTAATTAATTTGCTTCAAGATGTACCAGTGAGAACACAGACACACAGAGCCCTCACCTACAATAGTCGTACAGCACAAGTTCAGTTTCCCAGCAACTATCCAGTCTAACTGAGCTCTTTTTTTTTTCCAGTTGTATACGTTGCATTATGTCTGTACGTAACAGTGAAATATGGACAGCTGGCTGAAGACAGGTAGTGTTAAGAAGAACACAGTATCAGTGAGGAGAAGGGTAGGGGTATGCAGGGAGCTGGTAGATCTGGAAGGAGGTACGCAAGAAGAAAAGTTGGGGAACCTCTGTCTTAGAGTTATTGTGGTGGTACAAGGATGAATTTGACCCACATGACATATCCTTAACAGTTTGTCAAGTGTGTCTTCTCATGAAGGACTATTCTGGACCAAATTCATCCCTGATATAAACACACTGAAGTTGATAGGCCAAATTCTTTTCTGATCAAACTCTATGTCCTTAAAACCTCTCTTCATTCATTAGCATGCTCTAATACTTAAAAGTTCAGGTACATTAATATCATCCAGTGCAATTAGGTTTGTAGTCCATCATGATAAATAGTAAGGTGCTTTACTTAGAGAGTCAAACAATACAGTCTGCAGGGCCAGATAAGAATCCAGACTAGCTTGGAGATAAACCAAAGGATGATACTTCCCCCAGTTTTAACCTGACCTGGATTCAAACTCCAGTCCAGATAAGCAAAATTGCGATTTTTGCATCAAAAGCAAGGGAATGGCAGTTTCCTAGAAGTAGTTCAAGCCTGTTTTCATTGGATAAGCTGCATAATAAATGAAAATAGCAGAAAAGTGGACTGTAAAATGGAAGCTTTCTCATTCTTTTGAGTGCTCAATAGATGCGTATTGTGTTGTATGAGCTGGGCGATTTTCTACTGTTTGTAATAATTTCTCTTGCAATCCATACTGTTCATATTGTATTTTATCACTGTTTTTCCTCAGTAGTGACATGGAAGAATGTCATTGAACCCCTCAGAATATGTCAGCAGGGATTCCAGTTCAGATGTGGTACAGCGTTAGATCTCTATTTGTAACTTTGAACATTGTTATCTGAAATTCCTGTTGTGTTACCCTGGGCTTTGTTCTGACTCCCTTTCAGGCTGGGTTTAAAGGGGAGCATGCATGTTTACTAGATAAAACTGTTTCACTTCCATTTCTTTGGTGATTTGTTGATGGCAAAGACTTGGTGGAATATGTTTTTTAGGTAGAGCCAGAAGTAAAATACCCAGAATTTATGACAAGTAATGAAAATGTACACTTTAGCCTACAAAAGACACTGGGGGGTGGGGACCGCAGTCAAACAATGACCACACAGTAGAGACTTCCTGTAGCTGATTTTCTGGTGGAATAAAAATGTTTATCCGCATCTGAGTAACTGGGGAAAGGTGTATAATTGGTAGGGTGACCAGATAGCAAGTATGAAAATCAGGATGGGGGTGGAGGAGTAATAGGGTCCTATTACTCCACCTATGACTGGTTCCTCAGGGGAATGTGTGTGAAGGTATGGGGGAAGGGGAGGAGAGGGAAAAGGGATGAAGAGGTAAACCCAGCCCTTTAAATAAGACAGCTGGTGAAAAATCTCCATAAGATGCTCTAAGGAGAGGCAAATGAGCCTAACATTCGTTATTTTGAAGGAAAGAATTAATGAAATTCCTGGTTGATACTCCTAGGGAGGAATTGCAATCCTAGTGAGGATTACAAAACAAATATAAAGGGACAGGAAGATATTAGAAATATAAGCAAGGAAATGATGAAACAAAATTCAACTATAAATAAGTTATTAAAGCTGATAAAATAATCCAGAAAATCTGTGTGAGGGAAAGCATTAAATATTGAAAGAGAGAGTGGATGGCAAATTAGACATGATTTTGCAATGTGATATGAGAGAAAATTTGGGTGCATGTGAAGAAGCATGACATTACAGTAAAGGGTAGTAGTTCCTCTTACATGGCAGTGGTGCAATCACACTAGGGATATTAAAATGGTAGCCATGTTAGTCTGTATCAGCAAAAACAACAAGGAGCCCTTGTGGCACGTGATGCATCTGATGAAGTGGGTTTTAGCCCATGAAAGCTTATGCCCAAATAAATTTGTTCGTCTCGAAGGTGCGACAAGGACTCCTTGTTGTTTTAGGGATATTAAGGCACTCAGATACCACGGCAATCTGTGCAGAATAAAATCCTAGATATATAGATAGATCTTGTATTCATTTCTGAGCATCTTGTCTTCAGGAAGATATAGAGAAACTGGAGGAAGCTCAAAGAAGAGCAGCATGAATGATCAAGAGGATGAAGAGACTTGAGGCCTGGTCTACACTTAAAATTCAGATTGACCTAACTATGTTGTTCAGGGTTGTGAACATTTCACACCCTTGAACACTGTAGTTAAACTGACCTAACCCCGGTGTAGACACAGCTAGCCCAATGGAAGAATTCTTCCATCAGCCAAGCTACTGCTTTTTGGGGAGTTGGATTTCCTGTGTCAATGGGAAAACCCCTTCCATCAATGTGGGGAGTGTCTATACAGTAGTTCTGCAGTGGCATAGCTACAGTGCTGCTATAGCGCCTGTAGTGTAGACATGGTCTGAGTGAAGAGAAAAGGGTACAGGAGCTAAGAAGGGATGGATTGGCTATGTGGTGGCCACGGGGTATGTGTGGGGTGAATTTCAAGTAGGCTGCAGGAATTTAAAAGGCATGAATGCCATGGAGGGAGAGAATTTTGTAGGGTGATGCTGAGGGGGTGACTAGGAATAATGGGATGAAATTAAGGAAGGGAAAATGTAAGTTGAATTTCTGGTGAGATCTGTTAGGCTGTGGAATAGCATCCCAGTGGAAGTGGCGGAAGCCTCATTGCTTTGGATGTTTAACACTCCACTGGAGAAAACCCTAGAAAATAAAATGGGGAATAATCCTGCCCTGGCAGGGAGATGGACTTGATAATTTAACAGGCCTTTTCCATCACCACCTGCTGAGAGTCTGAATTCTGCTTGTCGTGTCCTAATGTTTGGTTCAGATACATCAACTGTTGTTTTTTAGCTATATTTTAGTCATTTTTCTACTCTGACACCTCAAAACTATTTGATCCCAGTTCACCTCAGCACTAGAACAGAGATTGCCATAGGGACGCAGGGGAGACCTGTGTCCCTTTGATTCTGGGGCTGCCAGGGGCCAGTTCTGTGCCAGGCTGTCCATAGTCTCTGTCACAGCCAAGCTAGGGCCATAATAGCCCAAGTCACATCCCCTCCCAGAATACCTCTCTCCTGCCTCCAACATGCCTTGGAACACTCTCTGTGCCTAAGGCTGTCACAAGAGGTACAGAGCTGTCTGAGCTCTGCAGCTGGTAGGATAGGCTACCAGCGCAAGGAGTACTTCCATGAAGAGCTTTACAGCAACTTTGCACTAGTTATGCTGGCACAAATGGACCACAGTGCTGTTACGAATCAGATCCTACTTGCCCAATGTATTTTAATGGAGTTAAAACCTAGAGTATGTCACTTTTTTTTCCTTCTTAATATCCTTATTTATAACAATTCAATGTTATGCAGATACATAAAGGAAGAAATAGTTACAAATACTTGCAGGGTCTTCACAGTTGTACATAGGAAAAGGAGATCAAGATTGGGCTGTCCTTTGAATCACAGTATCATCTAGTTAGATACTAAACCATAGAGCTTTGCTTGGTCAGTGTTAGAGCAGAGACCAGGCAAACTGGTTGAAACTATAACAAAGAACACAGTTATCAGACACATAGATGAACATGATATGTTGGGGAAGAGTCAATACAGATTTTGTAAAGAGAAATCATGCCTCACAAAAAGTTAGAATTCTTGAGGGTGTCAAAAAGCATGTGGACAAGGGAGATCCAGTCGATATAGTGTACTTGGACTTTCAGAAAGGCTTTGACAAGGTCTCACACTAAAGGGTCTTAAGGAAAGTAAGCTGTCATGGATAAGAGGGAAGTCCTCTTATGAATTAGTAACTGGTTAAACAGTCCTTGCCTACAGACAGCCCCCCAACCTGAAGCAAATACTCACCAGCAACTACATACCACACAACAGAACCACTAACCCAGGAACCTATCCTTGCAACAAAGCCCATTGCCAACTGTGCCCACATATCTATTCAGGGGACACCATCACAGGGCCTAATAACATCAGCCACACTATCAGAGGCTCGTTCACCTGCACATCTACCAATGTGATATATGCCATCATGTGCCAGCAATGCCCCTCTGCCATGTACATTGGCCAAACTGGACAGTCTCTACGTAAAAGAATAAGTGGACACAAATCAGATGTCAAGAATTATAACATTCATAAACCAGTCGGAGAACACTTCAATCTCTCTGGTCACGCGATTACAGACATGAAAGTTGCAATATTACAACAGAAAAACTTCAAATCCAGACTCCAGCGAGAGACTGCTGAATTGGAATTCATTTGCAAATTGGATACAATTAATTTAGGCTTGAATAGAGACTGGGAGTGGCTAAGTCATTATGCAAGGTAACCTATTTCCCCTTGTTTTTTTCCTACCTCTCCCCCCCCGCTCCCCCCCCCCCCCCCCCCGTTCCTCAGACGTTCTTGTTAAACCCTGGATTTGTGCTGGAAATGGCCCACCTTGATTATCGTACACATTGTAAGGAGAATGATCACTTTAGATAAGCTATTACCAGCAGGAGAGTGGGGTGGGGGGAGAGAAAACCTTTTGAAGTGATACACACCCATTTTTTCATGGTCTGTGTGTGTAAAACATCATCACTGCATTTTCCACTTTACGTATCTGATGAAGTGAGCTGTAGCTCACGAAAGCTTATGCTCAAATAAATTGGTTAGTCTCTAAGGTGCCACAAGTACTCCTTTTCTTTCTGGTTAAAAGATAGATCTTTAGGTGGTATGGAGCCGTCATGCCAATTCCCATGCCATCCTACCTCTGCCCTAGACACAGGGAGTGTGTCTGGTGGGCAACAGGGGGTGTGGTTGGAGTCTGCCTATAGCCTGGCGCTCCCCAACTGCCAGAGCAGTCCCTGAGCGACAGCTGTCAGGTGACAGCTGCTCTACCTTATGCCAAAGACTGGCCTACGGGCCTTTTTTTTCCGGTTCAGATGTAGCGAACATCTCGTCACGAGAAGAGCAGCTCTTGTGAGATTTCTGCCATTCGAGCAGATGACAATTTTAAGGGAACAAACTTGTGGGGCTGTTGAAAACATACTCTAGCCCTGATTATGTTTTGAATCCTAAGGCCTATCTTAACCAAATGCTAACATGACACTTTGCTTTCTTAGGCCATCTCTGCTTCTATGAGCTTTACGGCAGAGCTTTGGATCATTGCAGCAGTAAGATGCTGTAGCATTCCTTTTTCATGTATAAGGAGAATTTACAGTAACACAGTTAATAGAGAGTGGGGAGTACTGGAAGAACAGGGTGATAAGACTGTAAGCTCTTGGGTGTGGGGATTATTTTGTATGTGTTTTAGACAGTACTTAAAACACTGGGACTGAATTGGACAGAGGCATCTAGACGTTACTGTAATACAAATAATAGATAAGTATAAGCTGCAAACAAATATTTGCAGACAAGATCACATCTCCTAGACTGGTTTACAGCAAATCATACAACTGAGGGAAAGCCTATTTAAAAGTCGTTTTGGGGGTTTCACACATATCTTCACCAAAGGTCTAGTGACTCAATGTTAATGGGAGGTACACAAGTTAAGAAAATTATCCTGTAATAGTTTGAAAATGTTGTGATCCAGTGACAGAATAATGTGTTTTGTCGTTATCCAAATTGTTGTAACTCCTATCTCTTGTCTGCCAGTCTAATGAAATCTTAACTTGCCTTAAAAAAAAAAAAAAAAAAAAAAAAAAAATGTAGCCGTTGCATTCACTATGTAAACACAGTGCCAGGGGTGAAAGTAACTTAAAGGACTTACCGGTACTCCAGAGCTTTTAGGAGGGGGTAGGGCCTCAACCAGGAGAGGTGGGGCCGTTACATCCCTGGGCCCTTTAAATCAAGATTTAAAGGGCCCGGGGCTGGGACTGTGGTAGCAGCAGCTGGGAGCCCCGGGCCCTTTAAATCACCCCAGAGCTACCAGCTGCAGAGGCGGCTGGGAGCCCCGGGCCCTTTAAATAGCAGCCAGAGCCCGGCCGCCACTACCCCAGGGCTCCGGCAGGCTCCGGGGACAATTTAAAGGACCCCGGGCGGTAGCGGGTACCGGAGCCCCAGACTCTTTAAATCGTCCCCGGAGCCCTGCTGCCACTCGGGCAGCTATTTAAAGAGCCTGGGTCAGTAGGTGCGGCAGGAGCCCCGGGCCCTTTAAATCGCCGCCCGAGCCCCGCCGACATTTCCCCAGGGCTCTGGAGGCAATTTAAAGGGCCTGGGGCAGTAGCCGCTGCTGGAAGCCCCAGGCCCTTTAAATTGCCACCTGGGGAAGCTGATCCGCCCCGGTATGGCGCACGGGCTCCTGCTGGTATGCCGTACCGGGGCGTACCGGCTTCCTTTCACCTCTGGACAGTGCTCACAAACACTCACATTGAAATCAAAAGTGCCATGAACAGATGCTACAATTTTCATTGCTTTTCTTTGCTTTCGCATGTACATACAGCAGATTTTGCTATAACAGCTTTAAATCTGTGTTTCCTCAACATACCAGGCAAATGCATTGCAAATATAAGTAATGGCTGCACACAGGTGAAAATGTGATTGTCAGACAGCTGTGTATTAATAATTCCTCCCATGATGCAGTTTCAGTTTCTGTTTAGGCTATGTCTGCACTGGCAATTGAATGACAAAACTTTTGTCTTTCAGAAGTGTTAAACTCCTCCTCTCCTCCCCCCCCAATGAAAGAAAAGGTTTTCCAACGACAAGCGCCAGTGTGAACAGTGCTTTGTTGGCAGGAGCGCTCTCTTGCCGACAATGCAAACAGACGTTTTTTGACCGCAGGAGAGCCGTCAAACAGCAGCTACACTGCACGACTTTTGGTGGCACGGCTGTGGCGACACAGCCATGTCGCTAAAAGCTGTGTAGTGTAGACATAGCCTATATTGGATGTTATGGTGATTTGCCTGTAAGGTGTGTGATTTCAGGTTGGATTGGGTGTTTAATGTTGCTTCAACTGATTATTTCCTTGCTTTGTAGTGATTGTGTTATTAGGAGAAACAGTTGAGCAAACTTAACTCCAAGTTAATCTTCATTTTTTGGGGGGGGATAATATGTAGTATGAACACAGGGCAACCTTAATATAAATGAGTCCTGTGACAAAATTGTACTGCAAGAGAACGTAGAATTCTAAAGGAAAAATTCAGGTTGCATTTTCTGGTAACATTTATCCCATCCATATTACCCCCAAATGATATGCCTATATAATCTATGTAGTGCTCAGGCAGTGTTTGGCAGCACTGTACCTAGTATCTGGAAAAACAAACATACCTTGGGACACAGGATTGCCAGGGTAACTAGTCAGAAAGAAACAGGAAGACCGATACTCCCTTTTAGGAATCTGCCTCTTACGAAGGACATACTTAGCAAAACAAGAGTAAAGAAGAGTACTTCAGTCTGCAAATTCCTTTTGATGGGCTTCCAGTTGCAATGGAAGCATCTCTGTGCCATTAATTTCCTGTTAATTCTAATATTTATCAACAGATGAACCAGTCAATGTACAGCCCAGTGCTATGCACAGCTCCCTCCCTCACTGCACACAATCTCACAGCCCCACTGAAGTTAATTGAATAGTCTAGGTGTAAATGAGGACAGAAGATGTCAAAAGAAGTCCTGGGAGGAACTGAAAAACCAGACAACCTAAATCACACAGAAAGCATAATTTCACTGTCATTTGATAAAAGAAGAAAATGTTACTGATTATTTTTCTTAGACAACTGAAAACCAGCTCAGGAAAATGATTTCCATTGGATGATTGTACGGATGAAGTATGGAGATGATTGTTTTATAAATCAATAAAATTTCATAATAAATCTATAATTCTGTAGGTAATTTGGAGAATAATGGCCAAGATTTTCCAAAATGACTCGTGATCTTGCATGTCCAACATGAGATAACTTGAAAGATCCAATTTCCAGAAGGTGGGTGCTCAGCAGTTCTGAAAAACCGGCTTGTTTAAGGAATCTTCAGTTGGGTACCCAGAATCATTAGTCATTTTTGAATGTATTGGCCAATACCTTTTTTTTTAAAAATGTGTCCATTAGAGTGAAACAAAGTACTGGAAACAAGTCAGTAATGAGATTATTGGGTATATTTATACTATGTCATTAAATTATGCGTTGTACAAACTGTTTTTGGTTTGTGTCAAAAATATCCTCCTTTTGAAACACCCTTCTTACATGTTACTGATGAAATCTTTAATTGCTTAGGATATATGGTTAGCAGCAAGAATCAAAGCTTTTTGCATGTTACCCTATCAGTTTTAGCTAATCCATAACACTGAATGTAGGTCAACTGGAGCTTTTTAAAACAGATGGAAATTTAGTAGTTTACTGTGGCTCAACGGATGCTCCCATGAGGCTGCCAACTTCTCCAATTCCAAACTGCAGAAAAAGCAGAAATCAGCCTTCTGAAATCTGCTTATTCTAACTCATTTTCATTCCAGCAGCACCAGCATACTGTACAGTAGGTTTCTGTTTGTAACTTATTCAGCACTGACATGCTACAGAAGATGGGGTAGTTAATTAGAATAGTTCAGTGGTGGTTTCATTTAGGAGATTTCATTAATGTAAATATTCAGAAAGAGAGAGAAAAACAGTTATTCTAACCAAAATCCAAGAGCTGGTAGAAATCCAAGGCTTGTTGCCACACTCTTCATCTTTATTCTTTATATTCAGGATCACAGATGCTGCCACTATACTTGCCTCTCATTCATGTAATTATCAAATTATTTCAGTGGATGCAGGAAAAACAAATGAGAGGGATCAGTATGGATGCTTCTCAACGCAGGAGTCCCCATGGGTAGCCTGCCACCTACCCACTGCTAACAGGTGGCAGGCACAAGTAGGAAGTGGCTCCGGGGATGTTCAGCTGAAATTAAGATTATCTCAACCTCAGAAGCGACTTTCTGTGGGATTTATTTCTCTTTCTCTCTCCGGTTTCCTCCTGGTTTTGAGAGCAATTGCTTCAGCTTCTCTCTGATTGTTACACAGGCAACTCTGAGCCCCCTAGCATTGGGTGGATGAAACAAAATGAAAGACTTGAAGCCTTTTCACGCCTGCTCAGATCCTTGTGAAAAGCTGCAGAAAGCTCATTTAAAATGCATTTTTAAACAAGTTGGGTATATTTGAGTGTGTTTGGTGGAAGTCTCTTCCTCAGCCTCACGTGTCTGTCTATGGAATAGATGGCAGAATGGAAGAAATAGGAGTTGGAGTAGGGGAACTGGACAATAATGGAGGACTCTTAAATGTATAAACATGAAGCAAATCTATTTGTGGGGACTTGGAGGGAGGGAGAGGCATATGTAGGAATATTTTAGAATGCATGATTGCTGATCTGTTCTTTCTCCTTATCCAAAAAATATAGATGGCTTGTTGCCTGAACAATATTTTCAATTTAATTTGATTTAACTCCCGTGGAACAACTCTTTGTTTGCAGTCAAATGTGTTATTTCATGAATTATTAAAGCTGACCTTTAACGTGGAACATATTTTAAAAGTCAGAGTGGAGTAACTTTTATCATAACCAGTGGAACCCAAACATTTTTCAAAATCCACAAAATGTGGATCCATCAATTTCTGTAGGGATTTGAAGGAAGATGTGATCCTGGATGCACATTTGTGATAACCACTCTCCTTTGCAATATGTTGGGAGGAGATGGGTATTCTCTTTATGGTCTGCACAATGCTTTTCAGCACTCACCCCTTTGGTTTAGTGAGTCTGACAAACCTTGACTTAGAAAAGAAATAGTGTTTGAAAAGCTTTTCTCTGCAAATAAAAAACTATGGGCTATATAGTGCCAGTAGACAGCCTGGAGAAAGGGGTGGCACAGAACATGCACTACTTCAGCAGCAGCCCTGAAGCTAGGGTGACCAGATGTCCCAATTTTATAGGGACAGTCCTGATATTTGGGACTTGTATAGGCACCTATTACCACCCACCCCCTGTCCTGATTTTTCACATTTGCTATCTGGTCACCCTACCTGAAGCACTGTGCCTCAGAGATACCCCTCAGAACAGCAATACTGTCCTTTTGCTTTGGGGTGGAATTTGCTCCTGGCCTCTACCAGCAGCAGAGTACAACAGCTGCCATTCCAGCCTACTGTGCATTGGGGAGGGAGGGGGATGGTGACAAGCCTTCACCCACTCCTCCCCCCCCCCCCCCCCCCCCCCCCGCCTATCTGTTCTGCATGGAGAAGGGAGAAGCAGAGGAGCAAGTGTGCAGTGCCTGGTTATTTTTGTATACCCAGACCCATGGTCCAGATAGTCCATGCAGAAACGTGAGGCAGGTTCTGACTCCCCTGTAACAGAGCAGCCCAGTTAAATCTGTGTGTTTATAAAATGAGGTTAGGTGAGATTGTTAAGCAAGTAACAGTCTACTGGAATGATTTAGAATAAGAATTCAGAAAAAAAAAAACCCCCAAACCTCTTGGTTTTTTTAAATCTGTTTTTCAAGACTGAATAGTACTATCTGTACTTTCTGAGGTATAAAAGTACTGTAATTATGAGGAAATTACCTTCTGCATGACTGGCATACGGAAGGGGCTCTCATCTCTATGTACGTACCGTGCTCGTGACTGCTGTTTGTCATTCCCTTGAATGTGTCAGCTTTTCATCTCTCCGTAGGATGGCTTTTTTGGGGGGCAATAATAAACCTGCTTGTACTTTTAAGCTACAAAAACAAATGTAAGAATTAAAAAAAGAAACTCAAAGAAAAAAAAGCACTTGTCCAATATTTGTCTGAGTTTATTGGTTTGAAAATAAATAAATTTTCAATAGATGTGTGAAAAAGGCAAAGTTGTGCATCAGGTACTTGTGATCTCACCCTGATTATCTTTTTGGTGGGAGGAGAGGGAGTCAAAGAGACTATTTTCTTCTCGATCACAATAGATACTCTTCCCCTAGTTCTGCAAACGCCAAATGCACTGAAGCCAGTAGCACTACTCACAAGCACAGAGTTATTCATCTCTATGTTTGCGGGAGTGGGGGCTATTACAGTTCATTGACCTATTTAAGTGGCAATCCCTGTCCTTGGATGCAGGCATATGGCTGCGTGTGCATGCATCCGAAGGCAGAATTCGGCTTTAACTCTCTTATGAAGCAACATTTGATAAGGAAACGCTCCCTAAGAGTCAAATCCTTATGCAAAAGTCTTATAGAAATTAACAGAAAAGGAGATCCCTTCTATATGTTTTCTTTTAGTCATCATATAGGATTGAATAGAGAATTATATGCCTGCTATAAAACAGCTCAAAAAACTCATACAGAGGTGATTGTTTTTATAAAATTCCATAGGTCTGTAGTGTCATCTATATAGAACCTTATTTCCCTCCACGCTCTACGTTTGCCTGCTGCTAATCCTCTCTCGGTCCATTATCAATGCAAGGACCATAGCTGCTACTACTACTTCCTTGGGAGAAGCTTATGGGGAAGAGACAGAGGGAGGCATTGCTCCCCTCAAATCTGCCTTTTGACTGTGTGTTAAGGAAGGATGGTGGGGGCTTTGCTACCATCACTGCAGTGGCCCTTGGAGAGGGGTGTTTGTGTCTTGAGGTGTGGCTGCTTGCTGGCTTCAGTATCTCCCCAGCAGTCTGTCAGCTAGGGAGACCCCAACCCATATAAAGACATCCTCCTCCCACATAATTCTCCAGCAGCCCTTCTGTTGACTGGCTGTGGGGAGTGAGTGTGCTCTCTGTTTCTGAGGGAGGGGTTAGGACTGGGTAGCCACATAGCAGCTCGGCATGTGCTGCTGCTGGGGCGGGAGCTCTTCCTTAGGATTTGGCTGAAATTCTTCCTTCAGGCACATGGCGAAACTCCCATTGAAGTAAATACTTTATTCCATTTGGAAACAAGCGGCTTGCTCTTTCCCATCCACTTTCTCACATGCCAACATATGGATAAGTGGATGAGTGGCTATTAGTCTCTGTAAAGATGAGTAATTGCTCAGAAGAGCCATGCCAGTTAGAGTAATGGTAGCAGTCAGGGTTGGACGTTTATTCAGCAGGAAGGAGATGGAGCAGGCACAGAGGCGCTTTGCTGAAGTAGTTCTTTGCAGCAGGATTCTTACACATTGCAAAACTCGGCCTGCTCACAACAATGGAGAAGGAAGGTGGAGTGGAGGGGAGCTGGGCCTGGTGTGACAAAAATGCTGTGCCTCTAGTTGCGAGCAAACCCAGCGCTTTGGGTTTGTTGTTGATGGGTTGTTTAGATCAGAAATTGGGATTATATCTGTTTTGCAGGCTTCGCTTCAGGGAACTGATAGATTCCCCTCCCCTTGAAGATCTTGTGGTCATTTGTAAAACCACCTTACATTAATGTACCATATACCTCAGAAATATTGTTAGTTAGCTCTTAGAGAATTCCTTTGAGATTTAGAGACTGATTCAGGGAAAAGGATTCCTCATATGTAGGGCCCTTCGTTTTCGGTTTTTATTTTATTTCTTTATTTCTTTTCTTTTATTTATTAGTGTTTATTACTACAACAACAAAAACAGATGAAAATCGGTGCAAAAATATTAATTTTTCTCGGTAAATATTGGGGTTTATTTTGGTGGGAGGAAAGGCAGGGGAAAAAAGTATTCAGTAGATTAATGCTTTGATGAATGGAATTCATGTGGTTTGCTGCAGAACTAAAACAGAACTCAAAACACAATGCCACTTCTGAGTTTAAGAAAACAATACGTCTCTATTCAAATGAAAAGTTTTATTTGGGGATTAAACAATTTACCGTTGTAGACTTAGAACTATTAGCCTATAAATATTTACATTTAATAATTGGGTCTCACCATTTGCAGTGCATACAGTCAACTTGATCCTTTTCTTCTGTTTTTTTTTTAATTTTACTTTTACTTTTGAATACTCCCTTGTGTTCTGAAATGTATTCTAATACAGATTTTTGTTTTCTTCCCATTTTAGTGTGTCAAATCTTTAAACCATTATCTGCTAACATAGGGGTGGGCAAACATTTTGGCCAGAGGGCCACATCTGGGTATGGAAATTGTATGGTGGGCCATGAATGCTCATGAAATTGGGGCTTGGGATGTGTGAGGGGGTGAAGGCTCTGGCTGGGGGTGTGGCCTCTGGGGCGGGGCAGGGGATGAGGGGTTGGGGGTGCAGGAGGGTGCTTCGGGCTGTGGCCGAGGGGTTTGGAGGGTGGGAAGGGGATCAGGGCTGGGGCAGGGGGTTGCGGAGGGGATCAGGGCTGCAGGCTCCAGATGGCGCTTACCTCAAGCAGCTCCCAGAAGCAGCAGCATGTCCCCTCTCTGGCTCCTACGCAGAGGCACGGCCAGGCAGCTCTGCGTGCTACCCTGTCTACAGGCGCTGCCCCTGCAGCTCCCATTGGCCACAGTTTCCGGCCAATGCGAGCTGTGGGGCCGGTGCTTGGGGTGGGGGGCAGAGTGTGGTGCCCCATGGCTGCCTCTACACTTAGGAGCTGGAGCAGGGACATGCTGCTGCTTCCAGGAGCCACACAGAGCAGGGCAAGCCCCGGACCCTGCTCCTCGGTTGGAGCACCTGAGCGGGGCAAGCCCTGGACCCTGCTCCCCTGCGGGAGCTCGAGGGCCAGATTAAAACATCTGGAGGGCCAGATGTGGCCCCCAGGCCGTAGTTTGCCCACCCCTGTGCTAACAGCTTGAAATGTGTGTGTGGTGGGTGTGAGATTCATCAGTACGTTCAAGTGCGCATGCACTTAGGAGCTTGTGTGCATGCCTGTTTGTTTATTGTGTGTATCTTCTAGACTAACACACAGCCTTACTTCAACAGGCGGCTTTGCATATACACACAGACTAATGTATTATAGTAATACATATATCTCATGCAAGGTATTGTATTTTCCTAATGAAACAAGTTTCAGAGTAACAGCCGTGTTAGTCTGTATTCGCAAAAAGAAAAGGAGTACTTGTGGCACCTTAGAGACTAACCAATTTATCTGAGCATAAGCTTTCATGAGCTACAGCTCACTTCATCGGAAGCATACTGTGGAAAGTGTAGAAGATCTTTTTATACACACAAAGCATGAAAAAAACAAGTTATTTTTATATATTAGAATGATACAAAAGTAGGGTGAAAATTGGGGGGAAAAATAATACTTTTTATAAAACCTGGGATATATATATGTGTGTGTAAAAAGAGGTTTAAACTGAAAACGAAGGGGCTTACTCATATGGGATGTGACTTTCATAGACACAAATGGGAGTTAGGTGCCCAGCTCTCATTGACTTTCAATGGGAGCTGTGGCGCTAACTGCTTTCTGTTCCTTTGAAAATCTCCCCCCTAAGTAATGAAAAGTAGCGACGGTTTATTAGATTCTGGAACTGGTGGTTGGCTGGGGACCCCATGTGCATGGTGTGAAATAAATTTCTAGTGGACAGGGGAATGCAGACTTGCAGGTGGCATACTGGTTGCTACTGTTCCCATTTACAGGTGCCTGCAACAAAAGACAGTCCTCAGTGCCTGCCCATTTCACAAAAGCATGCCCACCCTTGTCCCTCCCATCCCCATGTGGAGGTCACACCTTGCCACGTGGGTGGCTGTGGCCCCTGGGTGAGACCAGTGTTTTTGTGTGAAAGCTGCTACTGCTGCTGACAATGGATGGCTCCTGATGCGGTCTTCTGTCTTTATTGGAAATTGATCATTTGGGAGCAAAATATGCTGCCGTTGCCCCCATAATCAGTACATATGTTGCTTTTTCTGCAAAAAATTGTTCTTGAAGTTGTCCATAGCAAGCATAATGTGAGGGTTTCCTCCATCGATTTGAACAGTTTTGGCATTGCTGATGTTTTGTATGTTTCTGAGGTTTTGGTCAGCTCTTTCTGTGATCCAGAGGTCACCACCTGGACCTTGTTGTGCTTTGGGCTCAGAACAGTGGATGAACACATTAGCATTTAGCAACAAAGCCCAGTATAGCTGGTCAAAAAGAAGGGAAAGCATTTTATGAATATTAAAACAAATTCTCTTTGTTTTTCTCCCCACCCATAAATTTAGAATTTTGAAATTAGAAAAATGTTGAGCAGCTTCACAACCCAGCAGCTGGCCTGGGTAGTGACATGACAGGACAGTGGCCTTAGTGGCTTCTTAGCCTTCAGTTCTTAGCCCTCATTGCTGACGTAAGCACATTCCTGATAAATGTGTGTGAACAGAGATCTTTCAGTACATCAGGCTAAGCCATCCTTTCCCTGCCCCCCATGGAAGCTGGCGGTTTGCCTGAATTCTGCCATGATGTGTCCTGGTACCATTCCTTGGAACAAGCTGAGTGCAAAGTCGGCTGGTGACTCACTGCATGTGTTAAAGAGAAGATTTCTAGTGGCAGGAGAATCCTGAGTTGAATTCTTAGCCGTCGGCTTACATGGTTAATACTGTCCTCATCTCTCTGTTTCAGACATGGCAGAAGGTTATTTTTAGCACCTGCCCATTTTTCAAAGCTCATCCACTCCTCTCGCCATGACCTATGCACAAAACAAGGTTTACCATAACAATTCCTTTGATCACTTTAACGGTCACTAAGAGATGCTTCCATTTATTTTGCACCAACGGTTGTTAATTGTAGGGAGTTTGGGAGGGAAGGATTGGATGGTGATGGAACACAAGGGTCGGAGTAAAAGGTTTTCTGGACTTTACAGTTGTTTAGATTAATTCATATTACATTTTTTATTTTATTATTTTAAGCAACAGGTGAATAAGTGGGGCTGCAAGGCAAAGAATTCTCAAGCTAGATTGAGCCAATGTTTATAGAACTTGGGTGGGAACATTTTAGATGCAAATGAGATAGGCCTGGTGCAAAACAGTGAAAAAGATTCCTTGTATAGGACAACTAAGCTAACACATACATGTATTTGTATCCCTTCTCACCCATCTCCCCTGCCTTCTCCTTCTGTTTTGTTTTTCACATATCTTATGTCTCTACTTGAGGGTCTCGTCTTGCAAACACATATTGCTAAACTTAATCCCAACTCATATTGCCTTGCAATAGGACCGTTCATGATTGCAAGCATAGGCCTCTGGTTCAGGAAAGAACTTACACGCATGCTTAAAGACCTTTCCTAAAGAGGGAGTCTTTCTTCTGTTCAGTAGAGTTTGCAGGAACTGACCCTTCCATTGTAAGGTCTTGGAGGGGGGGGAGGCGGGAGGGGGGTTGTGTCCTTTTTATTTGTCTCTAAGGCACCTAACACACTTTGGGGTAGGGATCGGCAACCTTTGGCACACGGCCCATTAGGGAAATCCACTGGTGGGCCGGGACGGTTTGTTTACCTGCAGCGTCCGCAGATTTGGCCGATTGCAGCTCTCACTGGCTGTGGTTCGCTGTTCCAGGCCAATGGGGGCTGCGAGAAGTAGAGTGGGCTGAGGGATGTGCTGGCCACCGCCTCCCGCAGCCCCCATTGGCCTGGAACAGCGAACCGCGGCCAGGGGGAGCTGCAGTCGGCTGAACCTGCAGACGCTGCAGGTAAACAAACCGTCCCGGCCTGCCAGTGGATTTCCCTGATGGGCTGTGTGCCAAAGGTTGCCAATCCCTGCTTTAGGGTGTATGATGATTAAATTATAAAAATAATAATGCTGTAGTAAGAACAAACTGTAAGGAGTTCGCCTGAGTAAAGGTTGAAGAAATACTAAGGGTCTCAGAATTTGGTCGGTAATGAATAAATGACATTCCTATTGGTTAAACATTTTAATATTCAAAAGTAGGTAGATTGATAGCTTTAATGATAAATATAGAACTTCTGTATTTATAAAAGCCAGGCCCCTCATAAATATCACATTATGTGGTTACCTACATGTGACAATTTTTTCTATAAATGATGAAATTTGAAAATTATCATTATATGTAATAAAGAATGGAAATGTTGTTGTTCATTAAGATTTGAAAACCCAAAGTCTGCCTACCAGTAAACTGCTTAATGAATCCAACTCAGTGCACCACATTGTAAATACAATGTTGTATTGTATTTTGAGGGAAAGAGTTTATATGGAGCCAAATTAAAACACGCCCCAAAATCAGACTAACTAGAGTCTTATTTTAGCCATGCCCAAGTGGACAGGACAGATCAGGCTTGGTGTTATGTTTTCCATATACATGTAATCCTGAGGTGTTCAGTAGTGGGGATTAATTTTCTGGACCAAAAGGCATGAGCCATCATTACTTAAGATAAAAGACCCAGCGCTGTTAGCATAAAGCCAGTATCAGATTCATAACCCTCTATGTGGTCTTGCCACTAGAGGGGGACAGAGAGCCACACAGAGTCAAGCATGAGTTACCTACATGAGTTACCTACAAAGAGAAAATACTGTACTAAAATAACTTCAAAATCACTTTAATTTTAAGGAAAGAAAGATAAAGCCCAGTTTAGGAAAGCATCCCTACTTAGGAAAACAATTAAGCATGTGTTTAACTATTAGCACGCCCTTAAGTCCCAATGAAGCTTAAGTGCATGCTTAAATGTTTCCTGAATTGGGGACTCTATGTCCGCGTGATAGAGAACACTCTCTGTATATATGCACATGTGCATCTCTTCTCTAACAGTCTACAGAAGTGTGAGAACAAAACTCTTCATGTGATATCTGTGCTTAAAAGTTTAAAGGCACAGGACAGATTAAAGTTCCATGCACCATAATTGTGTGCTCTTGGTTTTGTACAATTCTGACATGCTAGTTTATGTAAACTAAGATGATGTATACATTCAAAGTTGATGATATAAAGAAGCAGCAGATGAATGTTACAAATATCTTGCCTTCACAATGCAAGTGTCATTTAATCCATCTGCGTATCCATTTTCCAACATTGTACTGGTTTTGAATAATTAGGAAGGGGTTGGGAATTGGCATAGAGTGTTTTATGGCAAGTTCTGTAATTTTTTTGTTGAATTCATTTTCAAGCACTTGGTTTTGTGTTTTGTGAGGATATGGGAAATATGCAGGTGACATTTGTTCCTTCTAAAGTTTCTTCATGAACAATGTATGGCCAGCAGATGCTATACAGCCAGGCAAGATGGGTGAGGTCACGCCATCTGTTAAACTTTGAAATTGAATGGTATGATGTTGGAGGGCTGGCTGCCTAACAGGCTGTCACATCTTATTAGTTACCCTGAAGAAAAGCATTATTCAGATATTAAAATTATGCAATGAGCTGGCTGCATAATGGAGAAAGAGCATGGTATATACAGCCCTTATTGTGAAATTTCAAAAGACTGAAAACGTGGGGCTTTTTTTATTTGGGTGAACAATGCAGACTGTCAGATCCAATATCTTGCACAAGTTTAACATCTAATCCATGGATTTGAGAGACCAATAAATTTACAGGGTCTTTTCAGGTCCTTCATAATCTACAGTTTAGTTCCAAATTCTTCCTCAACTATAATTTTAAGATCAGTTTCTCACCTCAACTCCCAACTTCTCACCAGCCTGTCATCTTTTGTTAACAAAACCACATATAGTGGTGAATGACTTCATGCCAAAGTCTCCGTCAATATTAAGTGCTAAGAATTTGTAACTAGCCTCCACTTTGCCTTGCAGCGTGTAGGGAATCCAGTGGAAAAAGTCAGGTTGTATTTTTGACACGAGCAGCTGGTGGCAGTGACACTATAGGCACCTAAACAAAGAGAGTTCAAAACGTGTTTTAGAGCACTGGTGTGAAACACCCAGCCTTGATCAAGATCTGCCCTCTTTAGTCCATTCAAACTCTGCAGGATGCAAGGGTTTATTAAACAAACAAGTATTTATGTTTGTGAAGAAAACCTACCAAGTTTGAACTGAGTACAACCAATACAATGATGTATTCTTGAGTCTGCTGACAGCCAGAAATAACAGCACTGGGAGGTGTCAGCTGCTCCCATTCATCTCAGTGGCATGTTAATTCTAAAGCCTAATTCTGACTGGAGCAGGGCAAATAATGGATTTTTCAGGTTGTTGGCAATTCCAAAAAAATTGAAAAAAGTTTTCTTTAGGGTTTAACTGAAAAAATATATATTTTTTGGCAAATTGAAAAGTCAGAAAACATTTTGTGTTGGGTGGCTCTCTCTACCTCAAAACAGCACTCTGGAACCTCCATATTCCCCAGTGTCCTATAATTATGATAGGTTCCATACAAAGCGTGCCATGTAAGGTGTCGTGAAAATTCGTGATCTACTGAAACTGTGTTTTACCCAATTATGAATATAGTCAATGTGTATGAAGTTATGGATTTTGCTGTATGGTTGTTACTGAAGTAAGTTGGAAGTTTTGAGAATCTCTACTGTTAGGTGGGTGTTAACTGACCAATAATCAACTCTATAGCTCAGTTGCAAAAGTCCACACAATGGGGATTTACTCAGTCACTGTGACTCAACAAAGCTCACCAGGACATGTCTGGGTAAGTGTCTTTGAGACACTTGGACTGAGAATATAAAATGAGGGACGGTGGCATCATGTTTTGGCTTTTCTCCTCCCCCGCCTACGCTGGAAGCAACAGGAATGCTGAGAAGACAACAACTGTATCTGAGGAGACTAGTCCAGGTTTAAGAGGGAAATCTGTGTATTATGAACTGTAACATCCAGTGGGATAAGAAAATTTTTTGACCTAAATACTGCCTAGTGTAATAAGGTTTAAGATTTAGATTATGCGTTTATCTTTTATTTTCTTTGGTTGCGATTTCTGACCTTTTCATTCCTACCACTTATAATCACTTAAAATCTATCTTTCTCTAGTTAATAAATTGGTTTTGTATTTTACTAAAACAGTGTGTTTTTGGTTGAAGTGCTTGGGAAACTTCAGCTCAGTTTACAAAAATGGTGCATGTCTTCTCCACATTAGGGGAGGGGCAAACTGGGATATAAACTTACACTGATCAGGCTTCTGACTAGAGCAAGATGATACAGCTCTGGGGTGTAAGGCTGGAGAGTTAAGGGAGCACAGCAGTACCCCATTTCCAAATTGCACCTCAGGGATCCCATCACAGTTGGGTCAAATGAAATGTTTCATTCCACCTGACTCCATTTTTTTTGTTTAATCATAAATGACTATGAATTGCCACTGTGAATAATAATGGACAGTCCTTGAGTCAGGGAAAGAGAGTGAGAATGATTCTGTAGCCTCTCAGCTAGGACTTTCACCTAGGCTGTGAAGTCCCTGCTCCAATGACTGTTTAATTAGTTATGCACAATAGAACTGCATCAACAGGAGAGATTGGGAGAGCCATACCTAGAATATTCCAAAGTCTAGTGGCTAGGTCCTTCCCCTGCAATATGGGGGACCCACGTTCAAATACCTTTTCCACATCAGGTGGAGGGGAGAATTGAACCTGGGTCTTCTGTATCTCAGGTTATAAAGGGACTACCGCCTCCTCTGGCCGTTTATGACTCCAGCCTAAAAAATTATATGTTTTGGTAATGTCAAAATCAAATGGTTCATTTTGAAATTACCAAAAAATTTCAATTTTTTGGCTTGGTCAAAACTATTCAGCAAACTCAACTTGAATTCGTGAATAGTTTCAGGTCAACCAAAACTGCATTTTTTAGCTAATAAATTATTAGCCACCAAAAAAAAAAAAAAAAGCCCAGCTCTCTTTATTTAACTGTTTTGAAAATCTGTCTTTTAAAATGATTTAGATTATACCCTCTTCTCCTGGGAAGCACCTAGTGGTAGAACCAACTTATATTTTTCTATCTAAATAACAAATAGTAATAATTTTGATGTCTGGTTGTGTGCTTAATTTGCACAATTACTGCATACTAATCGGCATATAGAAATCAGGTAATTACACATATAAATGGCCAAATAAACACAGGGCAGAAATAGTACTTGTCCTAAAGTGCCAGACATCATTTTTCTTCTTGAGTGAAGTTGAATGTAACAGTAGCTTGTGTACTTACTAGATAGGTGCCATATTCTCCCTTTGGAATTTGTATAATCCCTTTCATTGTTATTAGATGGTGGATCTACTGTGGATTAAGTGAAGTGTATAACCCTAAACCTGGCCATGGACTACAATTAGAAATGCAAATTAGCCTTCTACAAAAATTAGCTTGACTCACCTTTTTTTATTTCACCAACTATGAAAGAAGCAATTAGTTGGGTCAAGCTGAATGAAATAAAATCCCCAAAATGAGCAGTGAAGAGGACCTTGAAACGGTAGAGTTTGATCCGGCCCCTTCAGACACTTCTGCATTCAGTGTTTCTTCCTTCTCTGATGGTTTAGTCCAGGGCATGCTGCTTTACAGACACTTATATAATGAAGGGTGTTTCCTCTGAGGCATATAATACTGCATTACAATTGTAAATTCCATTAATTGTCATAAAACGGGTCACAGAGCTCAGACAATGGGAAAAATCCTGTAGTTCTGCACCCCTGAAAATGGATGAAATATAATCTTTGGGGGATCTTTGGATTCTAGCAGTAAAGTGCAAAATGGTTCATAAAGGTAAATGTAACATACCAATGACAGATGAAGCCACTGTGAGCAATGCCTGTGAATTTCCTGCTATGACTTGTTTGGTAGATAGTTACCTTAATGCATTTACTAGTCCCAAGGTGGAATTTTGTCCCCCTTTGTGTACATGCCAACTGTCTCTCTGTAATAAGGAAAGTTCCTATTGTTTTAGCAATATATTTCACTCTGTCTCTCCAGAATGCCCATTCTGTCCTTCACATTTCCTTGAAGTTAAAAGATGTCTTTTTTTTCTCCTCCCCAAATATCATTATTTAGAATTGACTTAAGTTGGCTTAAACCCAGTAGGGAGTTTGGAGATCATATATCCATCTTATCAATTTTTGTCAAGAGGTTTTGAAGTTTAAATTATTTTGAAGTAATGCCTATAAATAATATTTTTCATCAAGGATCTGAAAACCCTTCTTTGAAGATTAGTAAATCCTGATAGTAGCACTGAGAGGTAAGTACTTTCTGAATGAGGAAACTGCATCACAGAATGGTGGAACTGTTTGGAAATATTCTGAAAAAACACTTTTCCATTGGAAAATGCTGATTTGTCTAAAGAAAAACATTTAGTGGAAATATTCTGATTTCAACTAAATTTTTATTTTTAAATAATGGAAAGTTTTGATTTTCCATTTTGAAATGACTTTCCAATTTTTTATAATATAATATAAAATAGACAAAGTTAAAATAGGAAAAATGTTTTGATTTTATCAAAATAAAACAGATTGACCCAAAATGATTTGTTTTCTTGGACTATCATTTTGCAGGAAACTTCAGTTTTTTGTTTTCATTTCATTTTGGAGCGCAAAAGAAAAAAGAATCAAAATTGCAGTATTTCCTGCAAACAGAAAATCTGCACCCTACCCAGATCTACTTATTAGTTACATCTTGAGAATGGTATGCATTTGTGCGCACACAGTTGAACACCCATGATGTATGTGTGCAGCTTTCATGTTTACATATGCAAATTGGATATTTATGTGATTAGTGAGATTCCTGATTGGCCAAGTAAGTAGTCACAGACCTAATTTATATGCACAGTTATGGTATTTGTATGCAAAAACTGGAGACACACACTCGTCTTTGAAAATCTGTTCATAAGTGAGTTGTCCCCAAGGCCGCACAGTTAGCCAATGGCAAAGCTATAACAGAACTCGGAAGTCTGGATTCCCAGACCCCTACTCAGACCATAAACCCACATTTCTTCATGGGACTGGGGAGGACCTACACTCACCTAATTTTGAGAATGCCACATTTCTCAGGCTTTCTTTGGGTTATAGAGCTAAAGAGTAAAAACTAAAGGTCTTGATTGTGTACAGAAATCATTTGGTTTGCTGGAGCCTCGTAAACATGAACAAAACATAGGAATGAATATATATAGAACCATGAAGGTGTTGCTATGATAGACATGTTCTTTATCTGTTCAGGACACCAAATAGATTAATGAACTTGTTCATGGTAACCAGTGGTGCAAGTAGAAATCATTCCTTGCCGGTACTGCACTCATGGGAGGGACACAACGGGGGGCAGGTGACCTCCCCATGTGACCCTCCATGTAATTCCTCCCCAGCCTGGGGCCCCCACTCTCTCCCCATCCCCTCCGACACCCCCCTTACCTGTCTAAAATTATACAACTGAATCTGTTAAACAGATGCAGTTGTAAAATGATGCTTTGGGCCCCTGGTGCCACCTGTACTTCCAGGTGTCATTGAGGATCCAGCAGCACCCCAAATTGAAAACTCCTTAAATAAAAGGATAGGAAGGACAATCACCCCACTTTCCCTTAACACACTAACAGTGCCTCCCTTACGTCCAAACTAAGCTTCTGCCAGCTTACCTTTAACTAAGGGTAGGTCTTCACTACCAATGTTAAACTGCTGCCGTGGCAGCGCTTTAACATGGCTGTGTGGTCGCGGCACCCGTGCTGGGAGAGAGCTCTCCCAGCGCTGTAAAAAACTTACCCCCCACGAGGGGAGTAGCTACCAGCGCTGGGAGTGCAGCTCCTAGCACTGGTGAACTGTCTACGCTGCCGCTTTACAGCGCTGAAACTTGCATCGCTCAGGGGGGTGTGTTTTACTCCCCGAGCGACAAAGTTTCAGTGCTGGAAAGTGGCAGTGTAGACAAGGCCTATGTATTGCTCTCTGCTAGGCGCTAGGAAAGCAAAGATGCTGCGCCATCTGGGTTTGATGGAAAAGAGGCATAGAATTGTGTGTGCCATTTGCATCTTAATAGAACTACAGCCCAAATTGTGTTGTTATTTTCCTCCGCATGACATACAGGAGGGGCAATAAAAATCAGCCTGGCAGAACGTGCATCAGAACTGTCTCTGGACAGATAAGAAATTGATCAAAATCACATTCTCTGATCTCTTGGGGCCAAATCCTGTTCCCATTGAAATCAAAAGAAGTTTTGCTATTGAGTTCAATGGGAACAGGATTTGACATTTGGGGAGGAAAGAACAAAACCACTCAAGCAAGGGCTATATTGCTTATACCACAGGTATCAAAGGCTGCTGAGTCATGTGAGAAAGTCAGCAGACATCTATCTTTGTCCATTGAAAGGGAGAAATCGGCAATCAATGAGGCTAGAACAGTCTTTGTACCATATCCAACTCATAAATCCATCTGCAAAGGATCAAGGAAATATGAAGGCTCCAGATTACCTTAAAGTCCTCAGTCCCTTGGTTAGAATGTGCCCATCAGTATATGTTCATAGTCCAGAGGTTGGAGCAGGAATCAAAACCACTGCTTAAACACCTTCCGTCCCACCACGCCTCCCCTCTTGAGGGCTCCTGACCAACTTAACAGCACAATACATATGCTAACAAACTTAAATAAAGCCTGTTAAACCCATATAAAGAATGAGCAGAGTGCAGCTTCACCCCCACTCCGGGCCAGGGGCTAGCCTCCCCAAGTCTTTCCGGTACCCCATACCCGTTTAAAAATCTCTTTCTGGTACTGCGTACTGGAGCATACCACTCTACTTGCACTGCTGATGGTAACTTTGCACTCATTTGCTACTTAGAATGTTGGCTGTGAGATTTGATCAGTTTGAATGGGCTGGAACTTCCTTGTGTTGCTTGTGGAATTACTTGTGTTGCTTGTTCTTGAGCTGATACAGTCAGCTGTGTGAAGTAAAGGGAAAGAAAAGTTGTACACAGTTGGAACTCCACTCTGGGATGATCTTCTCTGAGAACTCCAGCAGTCTTCCTGCTCTCACTCCCTGCTTGCTTCTCTAGCATCTTCAGCAACCAAAACTTGTTAGACCTATTGTGGCTGTACTTAGTAAGGTGCTCTTGATGGCCATGGTCTCTTTCACAAGCACAGCTGTTTCCTTAGGGTAATGGCCTGTTTTCAGCAGAGGCCAAGGATTGAGCTGATACGAATATTGGATTGCAATTTACACAAGCCTAAAGGTAGGTGAGGTGTGAGGAACATTGGTGGAACGCTGTGTGGGACATAAAGAAAAGGAGTACTTGTGGCACCTTAGAGACTAACCAATTTATTTGAGCATAAGCTTTCGTGAGCTACAGCTCACTTCATTGGATGCGGTAGCTCACGAAAGCTTATGCTCAAATAAATTGGTTAGTCTCTAAGGTGCCACAAGTACTCCTTTTCTTTTTGCGAATACAGACTAACACGGCTGTTACTCTGAAACCTGTGTGGGACATAGTCTATGATCAGCTTGTTCTGTGGATAAACAGAGAACTTCAGTGCCCTATCTGTATCACTGACACCACACAAACACTATATTGAAATAAGTAGGGTAAACAAATTGTGCATGTGGTACATGGAAAGACAACACAGCCTAAAAAAAAATCAAACCCCAAATAGGACAAATATCTGTATTTTAGAATGAGACAAATGCTTGTTACATTTTTTCAGTGACTTTCCTTAGCTGTTGTATTTTTCGTGTGGCAATGGTAAAAAGCTGCTTGCTTCTAACAGTGAAACAAAGAGTAACATTAAGATAAAGAAAACAAAAACCCAAGACCTTGCTTTCCCTAAGAAAGGTGTGCCAGTATAGTGGCATAGCTGCCCTGCCAAACTCTCCCAGGGGAGATGCAGTTTGTAGATTATACCAGCTCCCCGAAGGAAACAAATGATACTAGCAAAAACTTTTTTTTCAAGCATGAATATGTCATAAGGAATCCCACCCCTAACCACATCATACCAGCAAAAATTTCCTGTGTAGACCTGGCCTAAAGCTAGTGTATATGTGCTGCTCTGCTTCACTGCGGAGTTTCTGCCAGCCTTCCCCAGCCCTGTCCTGCCAGGCTTTCTGCAACATATTTAAAGGGACTGTGTACACATCCTCACAGTATCCTCAGATGAAGCTTTCCTCTGCAGGGTGGACTTTTACAACTTGTTTTTCTCTTGAATAATTCAACCAACTGGTCCCTTAATAGGAAACGTAAAAGTGTTAGTCCATGCTTGCCTTGTTCTGTAGTAAGTTCTGTAAGTAAGAGGTCTTTAGCTATTAATTTATGGGCATAATGGACCTCAGTGAGATAGCAGACTCATGAATTTACTAGGAGCCTTTTTGTATGGTAGGAAGATTCCCTACTTCTGCCCCCAAGTTAAAAAGAAAAGAATACAGGGCCCGATTCTGATCTCATTTACATTGTTTTTTTTATACTGGGGAACTCTATTGACTTTGACTTACACTGGTGTCAGAAAGATCAGAAATGGGCCCAGGGATTTTAGAGCAAGAAAACACCATTTTGTTTTCCTAATGGAATAGCACTAGTGAATCTAATCAAGAAAGTTCCTAGGTTTCTCTTTACAATTCACCAAGGCAATTGAATTATGATAAAATAAATTAACAGATGTAACTACAGTATTTTAAAAAGCATGTTTCTTGTGAAAATATTAATGTCACATAGGTTATTGATTTTCTTAAATACCAGGATGGTTTGTTGAATTTACAGCTGGGTGATTTTGAAGAGCAATAAATTACATCCCTGCTGAAAAATGAAAAATAACCTTTGCAAATAAATTTTGTCCAATAGTTAATGGTGCCCAGCACAATTGAAGCACAGGTTGCTTTACAAAATCTTCAGGCTTTTAAAAATCACAGCTGGCTGCAGGCAGAAATATGGAAGGTGACGCTGATAACAATGCCTATAGTTAAGGTTTCCTAGCACTTTCTGTTATAAACCCTTGTTTTCAGTTGCTTATTCATTTGCCAGACTTCAACAATTTAGGCTGAAATTTCTCATGAATAAGAGAAAAATAGGTAGTTTTGCCAATGTTCATTTTTCCAAATATTTATTTGAAGAGCTCTAGCTCCTCTATGCTTTGGAGCAGGAACTTGAAATTTGGTGGGGTCAAAGAGATGTCTTTTGTGTGTGTGTGAGAGAGAAAGAGAGAATATCCACCCAGATTTGACTCCGTTATAATCATCTGGAAATTGCCACTTGCACATATTCATTAGATTTGTCAGAGGTTTGCTGATATAATTTGTGGATGTGCTAATTGCACTGAGCATGGGAAGCCTTAATTCTGACATTGCCTAATTTTGGAGTCCTTGACTTTACAATCTTAACATTTTAACATAGTTTTTTATATGTAGCTTAATAAAAGGATGAGAGAGGTTGTATATTTATATAAATAAAAACAGTTAAGAACATAAGAACGGCCAAACTGGGTCAGACCAAAGGTCTCTATAGCCCAGTATCCTGTCTTCCAGCAGTTGCTTATAGAAGCTGACTGTGCCAATTGTCTACATTTATAACATCCTCAAGGTCAGATGGTAGCAGTTCTAGTCATCATATGCAATGAAAATCCACAGAGAAGCAAAAAGGTGTCAATGGCATGTGTACAGTAGAGGTATAAACAGCATCAGCAGCTATTCAGAACCTTCAAAAGGATTGGTGATGCAATGGAAACAGCTTAGATTCATTTTCAAGGCCCAGTCCTGCTGCCATTTAAGACAGTGTGAAACTTCCATAGATTTAAATGGGAGCGCAGCCAGGCTCCACATGTCTATTAATGAATGCAGAATTATGCTAGAACTCATGAAAATTTTAGAAAGTCTGTGTGACATCTCTCTGAATACCAAATGAATGCATTACATCAATGAAATGCAAATGAATCTGTCACCTTAAAGATGTTGTTTACTTCAATAAATCCATTGGAGAAGCAGTAGTTCTAATAATGATTTTGACCCCAGATCGACAGCCTACTTCATAAGCATGTGTGTAATTTTAAGCATGAGTAGTCCCGTTCACTTTAAAGTTAAGCATGTGCTGCCTTGGGACCATTCTAATTTTGGAAAAAATGAAAAATCTCATTTTCCCCAGAAACCCTCGTATTCCTCACCAGAGAAAGCAGATGTAATCTCCTGCAGGCTTCTTCACTGTTGAGTCTTGCAACAAAGCCTTTGACTCCAGCAAAGAGAGAATTCTTCTCTATTAGACCCCTCTTATCTTCTTTATTATGTAAGGAAATCTCCCTAATTCAGTTGATGAAAGTTAATTGTTTATACATGAAATACAAGGTTGCTTAGTACTTGACCTAGGATCAGAGGGCTAGAGAAATCTACTTGCTTATTGCACCCTGCTGCTGGGCAATCTTGTATTCCTAACTGTGGACCTATTCTGTGCCTCCATCCTCTTTGACTGGCCTCTGCATGGGACAGGGGGACGCTCGCAGCTCCCCAGCCACCATGGCAGGGCAGGGGGACCCCTGCAGCTCCCTGGACCCCGGCCACTACGGGGGGACAGGCTGACCCCCAGAGCCCCCGGCCACTACGGGGGGACAGGCTGACCCCCTGAGTCCCTGGCCACCACGGGGGAGGGGTCAGGGAGACCCTGCAGCTCCCCTCCGCCACCGGGGAAGGGGGTAGGGAGATCCTGGAGCTCTGAGCCCGCATGGGTGGTCAGGGTTCCAGAGCTACCAGCCACCCAGCAGCTGCCCAGTCCCTTCCCATTTTATCATGGTTATTTTTATTAAGATCAGAGACTGGTCACAGGCTTCCATGAATTTTTCTTTATTGCCCGTGATCTGTCCATGACTTTTTCTAAAAATATCCATGACAAAATCTGAGCCTTAATTATTGGTATTGGAGTTGATAGTCTAAATGACATTTGGAAGTTAGTTACTGATATTCTGACAGGCAATTGGTATTCTAACTGGTCATTGGTAATAACTATTGAAATTGGTAATTGATATTCTAATTGGTTTGGTAATCTGTAATCTATTTAGTAACTGATATAATATACAAATAAAAGTATTTTAAGGTAATATACAAAAAAGTCATTTTGAAACAACCTTATTGAAACACACTTTGATGTTGATGAGTCCGCATTTTCTGATTGAAGAATGTTCGATAGGAAATTGACTAGTTCAACTGTTGACAATAGTATGAACTGATTAGCCAGCTTAAGATACCCTTTTTTTTTTTTTTTTTGCAAGTTGTATTTCAGATAGATTCCAAATACAAGCCTGATTCTTTAAAGCACACAGAGCCTCCAGGGAAACGTCAGAGGAGTTCAGCGCCTTTAAGAATTCGGGCCATTTTTCTGTTAAGAAAAATAAAATAATTTTAGTGAAAGTATTTTACAGTCTAGGGCTAAATTCAACCTTGGTCTAACTCTACTGAATTCAGCAGAGATTTAGCTACTTAGATCAGGATTGACCATAGTCCTTAACACACACTGGGCAAATCTAAGAGTGGATTATGCCTCTCTGAGGTACAATCCCTCCCTGAACTTTCTCTAAAGCAGTGCAACTCCTTGCTCCCCCAACATGAATCAGTGCGTAAATGGAACAATTTGGCCAAAGTGAATTGGGAAATAAGGGAAACTTTGCTATACATGGTAGATATATCACTGGAAAGCAGTCCCTGTATTTGAGAAATGCAAATGTTTCCAAACACATAATCCATTCCTCATGAAAAACATGTGACTCCAGTATAGAATTTGTAGGTCAACTGATTCTGTGGAAGATTAGCCTCAATATTCTGTAACAGAAGTCTCTAGTTACTTATGGCTCAGAACGTTTTTAATTCCTGATAAGGGATTATGCAGGGCACAATACTACCACTACATAATAAAACCTCCTCTCTTTGATTTGGCAGAATTAACCTTTGTAAGTAGAAAGACCTCTCACCCACTCCTGCTGAGAATAAGGGATGGTGTTGTATAAGTTGGGACTTAATGGTGCCAATTAATGACAATGTTAATTAATGACATCCTGATCTAAAATTCATTGAGTTTCTTTTTCTTTGTTCTTTTAAAATCATTCTCGTACTGTGTGTCATGAAGATGATTTTGGCAAGTTTAGTTCACTCTAGTCAAAATACAATATGTAAGATGCTTAAAATGTATCCTGCCAAAGACAGTAGTGCTGGATCCAAATTTTTAAATCTGTCTAATTAAAGATAGGGATATTCCTTATTTTTCTGCAGTTTTAGCTATTTTCTTCAATTTAATGGACGGGCTCTGAGCAACCGACTTGTTGCACGTTACATCTCCTTTTGGCAGGAGATCTCTCATTTCCGTTTAGAAGAGTTTTTACAGTGAAAAAACTCAAGTTACAAAATACACTGAAACTTGACTTACAGGTTTACAGATAAATTTTTAAAAGGAAAATGCAATTAAAACAAGCCTAGTTTATTTTTGAGTCATTAGGTGGACCAGTAGTGGAAATATATTTAACCTGTTTTAGTTAAACTAGTGTAACTACTAGTAAAGAGAGGCTTAATTTTTAGTCAGTAAATGTATATTTTGGATGAATATTTTGAGGCTATGCAAGTTTTTTGGGCTATGAAAGTATTTTTTGGATTATTTCTCATTAAGTATTTATAACTGGCCCAATTCTTTATGCTATAGTATAAAATAGTTATGAAGCACATGCAGTACTTCCTGCACTATTCTTGGTGCTTATGATGTCTTGCATATTATGAAATCCTTATAGTGAGAATAAATTGTTCTGATATAGATTTTTACTGGTATAGGATAATCTCAAACAGTAGAAATTGGTGTACCAGAAAGTTGCAATGGTATTTTCTGTGTTATCACATGAGCCTCATTATTGGCCTTTCTTACAGTCAATAGTATTCTAAACTAAGCTAGTACTTGGGCTAGTTGTGGGAGTAAAGTACTACATAAAGAGTGAAATCCTGGATTCATTGAAGTTAATGATAAAATTCTCTTCATTGACTTCAGTGGGGCCAGGTTTTCACCCAGTGTAAGGGTATCACATTTGCATGTAATATGTAGTAATTTTAATTGAGTGATAAGGCCTGACATTCTGGTCCTTCATCAGTCTACTAAAGACCTGAGGTAAAGCCAAGAATACTTCAATAAGGACCAGTTTTGACATAAAGGACCAGTGTGAAGGGCCATATCCCTATTACAATTATTAAATAAATAAATCTTAACATATTTTAAAAACATACCCCCCTAAAAGGTGTGATTTTTCTTTCCCTTGAATTCTGGGATCCAATCTGTGGTGATATTGACATCAAGGGCAAGACAGGCAGCCACTGGTGTCTCATCCTTGCCTTTCTGGATTCCCCTGTCCTAACCCTCATACGGCAGACTCTTTAAACTGTTATTACTGTTCTTGAGGTTTGCTCCATATGGAGGTTGTAATATTGCACCATTAGGGTCATGCTTAAGCACATAGCATCTTGCCAGCTCCCAGATGGCTTGCATTAGTCAGATTAGGCCAGCATTTCAAAACAAATATCCTCTGGCTTGTGAAAAAAAATGGAAGGATGGTTTCAGAGCCAGTATATGGGAGTATTTCGTTAGTTTATTTTTTTTTTTTTAGAGACAACTGTCTGTGGTATTGGGAGCAGGCATGTTGCTCCCTCTAGAAGTATTTGAGCTGCTTCTGGCCATGGATGTGCTCCTTGCCTGTGGAACATTCAGAGCAGAGACTAGAGCAAAGGAACGGCAACCTTTGGCATGCGGCCCGCCAGGGTAAGCCAATGGGGGCTGCGGGAAGCGGCGGCCAGCACATCCCTCAGCTTGCGCCGCTTCCCACAGCCCTCATTGGCTTGGAGCTGTGAATCGCAGCCAGTGAGAGCTGCGATCAGCCGAACCTGTGGACACGGCAGGTGAACAAACCAGCCCGGCCCGCCAGGGGGCTTACCCTGGCGGGCAGCATGCCAAAGGTTCCCAATCCCTGGACTAGAGTGTGGATCAGAAAGATCCCTCAGTCGCATGCCCTGAGTGCACAAGGGTGCCCTCTGTTGCTGGAGCAGCATGGACAGAGAACACAGAGGAGGAGGAGAAGAAGGTATAAAGGAGAAGGGGAGACCGAGAAAGGGAAGAGGGAATCTGGAGATGAAAGGAAAACAAGATAAGGCAGGATGGGCCATGAAGTGGTAACGAGGAGACAGAAATTATGTGAAGAGAATCTACCACCTTTTTTCTTGATGCTTGTGATCAAGTTCATTTTCTGGCATTTCAGTGTCCCAGTTGGAATCTATGCTAATAATTCCAACAGTGGGAATATGTAACACATTGCGTGTAAATGCTTCCTGCATATTAATTAACCTAGGTTCAGTGAATTGCCAAATCCCAACATGTCATATGCTTGGTTCTTTTCTTTCCCCCTCCATTTTTGTTTTTATTTCATTATAGAAACATTCAACACAAAGCATTGCTGTTTCCTGCCACCTGACCAATATTTTCAGGTTACAAAGTTTTTAACCCAAGCAAAGGGTCGTTTTTTAACTCTTTAGAAACAAAAGGAGAGGCAATCCTGAGAAGTACAAATGCACGTCACACACTCGAGTGTATCTCCCAGGTGCAGTTGATGGAAAAAGACCTCTAAATCCAAATAATCAAAGAAGGTACATTAGTGGATCACAGATACAGATTAAAATGAAAATCCAGTTAGATAGTGATGTTCTGCAGTCAACAATCTCTGTGTTAATGTGGCTTCAGCTTTATAAATGATAGTAAACTAGATGTCATCCGTTTGAGTGCTAATCTAGACAGTTTTATGCATACAGAACACTGAATCCACGTGTGAGCAAGTAAAATGTCTTTCTCTTCATCAGCATCATTAATGAGTCAAATACTAAAGGTCCTGAATTTCAGTGCACAACAGACATATTGTTAGATTGGGTATACTTTCAAAGGTTGTCATTAAGCAGCTCGAGATGAACCCAGATCATAACATTTGGATCAAAGGTCTTCATTCAACCGGTCAAATATAGGTGCGGCTATGAATTTAATCTGCATATCCAAAGTTTGGGGGTGTTCCAATTTAGGGCATGTTTACATGAGGAAGTTATGCTGGATAGGTAGAATGTGAATTTAACGTGCTATAGCTATTTCAGAATAGATCCCCATGTGGGCACATTCTGCAATAGCTATTCTAGTCAATTTCCCTGTACAGACAAGCCCTTCGAGTTTTGGCTCAGGTCTATCTTTAGGAGAAAAGGATCAAGTAGGATCTTTTGCACAGTATGTCTCCTTTTGCCGTGTTACTTTTGTTGTCGTCTTTGAGGGGGAAAGACAAATATTTATATATTTTGCTTTTAAGATTTCCAAATATGATGACGATTACTCTTTATTTTTTTGTTGGGCAGAGACTTGGCATAAAATTTGAAGCAACTGCCTGGATTTTTGCTTCAAAGCTGAGGTATTAACTCCTGGGTAGCAGGGATCACAATGGAGAGGCTAACACCTGGCTAATATACAGGAACAAAGCCTTTGGAAAATGGCAGTTGGACTCCCAAGTCACTTTAGAAAAATTTGTGGACAAGGGGGATCCAGTGAATATAGAGTACTTAGATTTTCAGAAAGTCTTTGATAAGGTCCCTTACGAAAGGCTCCTAAGCAAAGTAAGCTGTCATGGGATAAGAGGGAAGGTCCTCTCATGGATCGGTAACTGGTTAAAACAGTGGTCTCCAAACTATTTGGCTCGCGCACCCCCAGGGTGAAGACTGGAAGACCTGCCGCAGGCGCGCCGCCGGAGGGGAACACCAGCCGTGGACGTGCAGAGCTGCCGCCGAAGAAAAAAAACTGCGGAGTGCCGTCCGGCGGCTCTCCTGCTGCTGCGCACCCCCTGGGATCATCTCACGCACCCCAGTTTGGAGACCACTGGGTTAAAAGATAGGAAACACAGGGTAGGAATAAATGGTCAGTTTTCAGAATGGAGAGGTAAATAGGTGTCCCCCAGGGGTCTGTACTGGGCCCAGTCCTATTCAGCATATTTATAAATGATCTGGAAAAAGGGGTAAACAGTGAGGTGGCAAAATTTGCAGATGATACAAAACTACTCAAGATAAGTCCCAGACAACTGCCATCCCTCAAAACTGGGTGACTGGGCAACAAAATGGCAGATGAAATTCAGTGTTGATAAATGCAAAGTAATGCACATTGGAACACATAATCCCAACTATACATATAAAATGATGGGGTCTAAATTAACTGTTACCACTCAAGAAAGAGATCTTGGAGTCATTTTGGATAGTTCTCTGAAAACATCCACTCACGGTGCAGCTGCAGTCAAAAAAGCAAACCGAATGTTGGGAATCATTAAGAAAGGGATAGATAATAGGACAGAAAATATCATATTGCCTCTATATAAATCCATGGTATGCCCACATCTTGAATACTGCATACAGATGTGGTCGCCCCATCTCAAAATAGTTATAATGGAATTGGAAAAGGTTCAGAGAAGGGCAACAAAAATGATTAGGGGTATGGAACAGCTGCCATATGAGGCGAGATTAATAAGACTGGGACTTTTCAGCTTGGAAAAGAGACAACAAAGGGGGGATATGATTGAGGTCTATAAAATCATTACTGGTGTGGAAAAAGTAAATAAGGAAGTGTTATTTACTCCTTCTTATAATATAAGAACTAGGGGTCACCAAATGAAATTAATAGGCAGCAGATTTAAAACAAACAAAGGAAGTATTTTTTCACACAACGCACAGTCAGTCTGTGGAACTCTTTGCCAGAGGATGTTGTGAAGTCCAAGACAATAACAGGATTCAAAAAAGAACTAGATAAGTTCGTGGAGGATAGGTCCATCAATGGCTATTAGCCAGGATGAGCAGGGATGGTGTCTCCCAGCTTCTGCCGAACAGAGGCTAGGATGGGTGACGGGATGGATCACTGGATGATTACCTGTTCTGTTCATTCCCTCTGGGGCACCTGGCATTGGCTGCTGTCAGAACAGGATACTGGGCTAGATGGACCTTTGGTCTGACCCAGTATGGCCATTCTTATGTTCTTGGAGTGAATCAAAAATAGAGCCATTTTTAAATGGATCAGTGTAGCCTCATCACCACTACTCAAGTAGTAGAAAAAGGCTGCAACCTCCAGTGCATTCTGTAGGCTGTGGTAGTGGCTGTGGTGTGCTGATATAACTGCCAGCTTCCTCCCAGCCTCTTGCATTCCACTCACTAACAGCCATCCTTGTCACCTCTGCATAGGTGAAGCATATTTCACATACAGTGAATAACTGTGAAGTGTCACCATTTAGTAATATTTTCTTTCTTCCTTCAGGTTACAAGACCCTTTTGAAAGGAATTTCAGGGAAGTTCAGCAGTGGAGAACTTGTTGCAATTATGGGCCCTTCTGGGGCTGGGAAATCCACACTGATGAATATCCTGGCAGGGTACAGGTCAGTATAAAGGACCACCATGATAATTTAGTCTGACCTCTGTTGGAAAATCAGAAGGATTCTGTAGTGGTTCCCTGTTCTCGAGTGGGGAGGGGCCACGCTGTTCCCACAGCTTCTTGGGGCATTCGTCTGGCAGCAGTCCTGGCAGCTACTTGAGTTACTCATCTGTCTCCTCTGACCGCAGGGGGCAGCTCCGCCTGGGGGCTAGTCTGGGATCCTGTAGAACTCTCAGCTCCCTGAAAGAGATGTCTGCTCCCTCTGGTGGTCCAGCCCCAATTGAGCTCCAGGGCTCTCCTTTTATACTTCCTGCCCCACTTCTGGACTTCTGGTGCCAGAGGCAGGGTGGATTCAGCTCTGCCCACTAGGGGGGAGTCTAGTGGTCCCTTGCTCTCTAGTTCAGAGGGAGGCCACTCCACCTCTCTACAGCCTCTCACCCAATATTTGTAGAAAATAAGTACTTCACAAATATTGAATTATACTATCCCCATTGTCTTGTTCCTATGTTCTATACAGCAGACATTTCTGAGTTATTTGTTTAAATGCAAAAATGCAAGACTAAGATATAGTTATTAAAATTCCAAAAATGAGAAATGGCTGCTGGCCAGCCATCTGACGAATTTGGCCCAAGATTTTATCTGTGGAGTATTTTAAATTAGGTTTTATCAACACTTTGAAAATATGTTTCCATCAAAAATTTCAGGATGTAAGAATAATTCTTGATTAAACTGCAATATGTGAAACAACTGGGTGGTTTTCCCTCCCCTCCCCCCATAAGTTGTTGCTTTCTGCCGCTCCTGCTACCAGATCACAAAAAGGAGGGGCAGAGACACCTCACAAACAGCCTTTCAAGAAATGACCCAGCATTTCTGCAAACGTTCAGATGGGCAGCACACTTTTTTGCACAAGTTTGAATTAATTTTTTTGCCAAGGTGTGACATTTCTGATGTAACAATACACGCGCGCGCACACAGGTGCACACACAGGACATGTGCGCCTCCCTCCACTGTCGTTTTGGTCCTAAGAAATCACTTAAAAAGAGGCTAAAATTGCCCAATAGGCCCACTCTCTGAGATGTGTAGTAAAGATTATAAAGGGAACTCTCACTCTAACTCACTTGTTTGTTTCATTTCAGAGAGACTGGGATGAAAGGAGCGATCTTCATTAACGGGCAGCCTCGCGACCTGCGCTCTTTTCGCAAAGTGTCCTGTTACATCATGCAAGATGACATGCTGCTCCCTCATCTTACTGTCCAAGAAGCTATGATGGTGAACTTTCTATCTGGTTCTGATTGGTTTGGGGTGTGGGACTAGAGTGAGGCCCCCTCTATGCATGAGCACACATTTTTATTCCTGGCTGTGGTTCTAGGAGTTAGATTGGACTTCACTTGAGTCTCCCAGGCTTCGCTGCTGTTTTAAGATCACTGTTAGGGTTCAGAAGAAAATTTGTGAGCCTGCATTCATTTCGCCCTCAGGGAAATTAAAATACCATGACAGGCTAGTGTCTGGATAATAACGGCAACAATAGGCTGGTACCAGAGAAGGGCAACTACACCTTCTCACCCACGCATCCTCCCAGTGCCTACCAGTATTCTGTCACTTGTTCCGTATTCCAGTAGCTGCCAACCTTTGGAGCCTGAAATGCTGGTCATGGCCAGTGTTGCCAGACTGAGTGAGTCTGTGAGACCCCTGTGTGAATCTCTTTCCTTGGAACATTGGCAGGTGACCTGTTAAATCTCCCTGTCAGGTTTCCATGTCCTAACCAGGTGATTCTATGCTGGCATGATGCTGCTGTATGCCAGGGCTCCTGGCTGTCACTACTCTTTTGTCCCTGTCTTGGGTCCAGGAGCCCTCAGATACAGTCTCTTTCCTTCTGTCTTCACCTGGGCTCCCTGTGAAGGAGTCCAGGCCTTAACGTTGATAAAAACTCTTCCTCTTCACTCTTGACATAGTGCCTGTTTACTAAGAACCAGGTTGAGTGTTCAGTCTGTAACCTTCTGCTGCTCAGTTTGATGAGAAAATCAGCCCAATAGTTTTGTTGTACCTGCCGAACCTTCAATATATAAAGTCAGTAGTTCATGGCTGTTATCATTTGGTAAGGGGAAAAGAGCTTTCATCAATTCTCTAAGGCCACAAGGGACCGTTACGATCTGCTAGTCTGGCGTATGCCTTATCTGTTTACTTTCCAGAGTTGTAATTTTTCTAATACTGATTTCTGGAAGGGATCGTCTCTGTCAGAAAGCTTTCCTAGTTCATTTAGTTGAAATCAAAGTCAAAGACCAATAGGGTAATGTTTTTCAAACTGGCTGACTAAATTACAGCTGCAAAAAAAGAGCCTCTTTTGGTAAGTTGGGCCCAGATGATATATTTTGTCTAAATTAAACACCCAAAGTGCTGACAAAAAATTAATTAGTTAACATTTAATTGCTTCTAATAAAGGTAGAGCAGAATTTTGTAGTTACCTCTTAGGACAGCAGATGGCATCTTATACAGCATTATTTATCTCTCTACTTATTTTCTACATCACTGTAGTATCTGAGCACTTTACAAACACTAATGAATTTATCTTTTTAAGACTTCTGTGAGGTAGGGAAATATTGCTGTCTTTACTTTACAGATGGTGAGTTAAAGCAGAGAGACTCTGACTTATCCAGCATCACACAGGAAGTGTGTGGCAGAGCAAGGAATTGAACTTCCTGCATCCCACGCTGCTTCCTTGTCCACTGGACTATCCTTTTTGATATGATAGAGCATTTCTATTAAGCACTTCTTTTTGTCGGTGCCTTGAGGGTCCCTTAAGAAAGCCTACACTATACTCATGATTAGAACATCATAGCTATTACTGCTTTTCTTAAGCTTCTGATTTCTAATTTCTGCCTCATGTTAGAACAAATTGTCCAGTTGCAATTCTGGCATTGTGTGTTTTAGGCCAGGTCTACACTACAGACTTATATCTATATAACTATGTTGCTCGGGGGTATGTGTATGAAAAATCCACACCCCTGAGCGATGAAGTTAGACTGACCTAACCCCTGGTGCAGACAGCGCTATGTCAGCGGGAGAGCTTCTCCTGTCGACATAGCTGCTGCCTCTCAAGGAGGTGGATTAACTACACCAATAGGAGAAGCTCTCCTGTCAGTGCTTCAACAGCACAGCTGCATTGGTGTATCTGCGCCAATGCAGCATTTTAAGTGCAGACCTGCCCTTAGACTTACAGTGGATATTCCAAAGATATCATGTTGCTGACCAGTTCCAATTTAACTTGTATCATATTATGTGTTTATATAATAGGTATCTGCTCATCTGAAACTTCAAGAGAAGGATGAAGGCAGAAAGGAGATGGTATGTATATTGCTCTTCAAACTGAGGTATTCCTTTGGCTGCATAGTGAAGATGTCAGCGTGAAATTTATATAGCTTGAGTTTGTATCTAAAATTGAATTGCAATTAATGTGCATGAATGGGGTAAATAATAACATAACAAAGTTGACAGCTGTTACTGTGTAGGAGGGATAGTAAAATCCTACAAATGTAGCACTCAGTATGGCTGACGGGAAGGTTGATTAGGTAAACATGAAAGATTTATTCAAATATATTGCCGTTTTTGTGGAGCTTTTTTAGTTGCACTTTGTGGCTCAAATTTTTGGACCTACGTGCCTAAGGGCACACACACTCTTGCACATGTCCATACTAATCCCCAGTGCCTGGCTACGAGTACAGTTCCGTTGCTGTGTGTGTGCACCTAGGAATGCACAAACATAGTCAATAGCTCTTACAACTGCTACAGAAATTTGCAAGCATAAGTCAGGTACTGCACACATAAGGGCATGAGGTTTTGGGTACATCTTGCCAGGCAGAAAGGGTGTGTTTTTCAGTCATGTTAGTTCAGTTGAGTTAACACAATTAAAAAGATCCATGAAGGTGCAGGCTAACACATCTGAAACTGTTAAGTTTGCCACTCCGTGGTCTAGTGGGGAGACTAAGCTTAAAATCCAGCTGATATGGCTTCTGACATGTTAGCCTGCATCTTAATGGGACTTCTTGTTAAGCTAACTCAGCTGAAGTAACAGAATTGGAAAATGCACCCTTTTTGTCTGGCAAGCCAGGGCCTTTGAAAATGTGGGCCTGTGTTCCTAGGCAGACTTGCAGCTCAAGTGCTCATCTCTGTGTGGGTGGGATTACAGGAGCATTCCCATGCATGTGATAAAAGACCTATTCATTGCTGTGTAGATGTTTTAATACAGAATGTGATTGGGGCGGGGAGGATGGCAACTGAGGCTAAAAATAAAGAAATCACAGCGCTGGTGAAAGCAGAGACAGTTCAGGTTGTTGAGAGATTCATGAGAAGTGAAATATTAGGTCAGGTTTTTTTTTTACTAAAATACGATATTTTGTTAGCTGGGGGTTATTTTTGCATGCTTAAAGCTATGTTTTTGTCCAGCGTAAAATGACACTAACAAGCAAAAGACACGTCCCTGTAGGAAGCCTTTAGTGTGATTGTGGGCAGTGCTGGGGCTAATAGGACTTGCATAATAATGTGTTCCTGTAGTTAAGCAGTGACTACATGTCAAGAGAACTGGGTTCTATTCCTGGCTCTTGAGCAAGTCTGTGACTCAGTTATCCTAGTTGTAAGATGACAGTAATACTTCACCATCCTTATAAAAGGTCTTCATTCAAGAGGAGCTATAGAAGTCTAAACTATTGTTATTTTAATAATTGAATGTTGTATAAGTGACATTATGGGATAAATCCTGCAGTACTTAGGTAACCCACGCACCTCCTGGGTGTGGTGCTCTGTCCCCACTAGTGGCACCCATATCACTTAGAGATTAAAGAGTCTGCTACAGTCCTTAACTAAGGCTATATGGCTTCTTAGCTCATGCAGTAGAGGCTTATACCTTTAGCTCCAAAGGTCCCACGTTCGATCCTGTCTGCCGACGACCGGGGTCTGTTGGTGTTAAGTGGGTGCGGCAGGGGGCTCGGTGCAGGGTGTGGCAGGGGGCTCAAGGCAGGGGTTTGGGGTGCGGCAGGGAATTGGGGAGCAGGAGGGGTTCGGGGTATGGGCTCTTGCCTGGCGCCACTTACCTTGAGCGGCTCCAGGGTGGCAGCGGCGTGTAGTGAGGCTAAGGCAGGCTCCCTGCCTACCCTGGCCCTGCGCCACCCCCAGAAGCGGCCAGCACCACGTCCCTGCGGCCCCTGGGGGAGGAGGGACAGAGGGCTCTGCACGCTGCCCTTGCCTGCGGGTACCTCCCCCGCAGCTCCCATTGGCCGTGGTTCCCTGTTCCCGGCCAATGGGAGCTGTGGGGGGCGGTGCCAGGGGCCGCAGGGACGTGGTTCCGGCCACTTCCGGGAGTGGTGCGGGCCCAGGGCAGACAGGGAGCCTGCCTTAGCCCCATGGCGCCATGGGGGTGGCAATCCCGCGGATCGGATCCAAAGATCTGACGGGACGGATCTGGCCCGCGGGCCGTGGTTTGCCCACCATGACTTAGAGATTAATGAGTCTGCCACAGCCTTAGCTAAGGGCCATGTGGCTTTTAGCTCATGAAGTAGAGGCTCATGCAGTAAGCTTCAGTGGACCCAGGTTCAATCCCGCCCGCCGACGACTGGGGTCTGTCGGTGTTACGCTTACTCAAGCAAAACTCTCGTTGAAGTAGATGGGAATTGTTTCTGAGTAAAGATTGCAGGAACTGGTCTGTTTTATTATTGATGCTTGTAAGAACCCATAGACCTAGAACTATGGTCTCTGGCAGGTGCTGCTTCCTCATCAGCACCAGGGGCCCATGTAGGGTTGCTGCTAAGAGGAACTGAGAGGCTAAGCGCTGCAGGAAATCCCATTCTAAGAGGCATGACTGACAGCTTTCCTTGATTGGCTGGCACTCCCCATATAAACCGGGAAACCACTTCTGGGAGTCGTCTGAGCAATGCAGACCTCTGGTGTGCTTCTGCCTTAGATCCCCCTTGCTGCAACTTGCCTTGATTCCCTGCTCTCGACCTAGGCTCAGCTCCTGAGCCCAGCCTTGATTTATTGTCTCTGGCTTAAGACCATTGCAGACTCTGTGAAAGACCCTGGCCCAGCCTGACCCAGTTCTCGCCTCACGCTCCCAATTTGGTAATGGACTCTGACTTTGCGGTTTTTACCTGCCCTTGCCCTTTGACCTTCGGCTCCAATGCCAGCAGCTCATTCTGTGCCCACAGGCCACCCACGACCCAGCCTTAACATACTACTAGTACTACTTAAATACAACACAACTCTATCCCAAACAGATTGCTTGCTGCATTTTCTTTCGGTGGGGGTTCAAGATTTAGGGTGTCTGTGATTTTTCTAGGTACTGTCACTTTTTCTTTACTAGAAGAAGTGCCAGATTTTAATTTCTGTTAACCTAGTATGAATGCTGAGGGGCCATCTTGTGCTCCCCAGATCCAGGCACTGTTTACACATCTCACCTCATCTGCATGGAAATGGCAAAGGAGGTGGGGGATCAGCCACCTGCGGGGCACAGTCTACCTGACCAGGGCCCACTGAGGTTGCTTTATGGTACAGAAATCCATACAAGGAAAGCGGGTCAGGGCTAAGTGAGTGAGGATGTGCCCTTCTGCCACGTACATTGGCCAAACTGGACGGTCTCTGCGTAAAAGAATAAATGGACACAAATCAGACGTCAAGAATTATAACATTCAAAAACCCGTCGGAGAACACATCAGTCTCTTTGGTCACTCGATTACAGACCTAAAAGTGGCAATTCTTCAACAAAAAAACTTCAAAAACAGACTCCAACGTGAGACTGCTGAATTGGAATTAATTTGCAAACTGGATACAATTAACTTAGGCTTGAATAAAGACTGGGAATGGATGTGTCATTACACATATTAAAACTATTTCCCATTGTTTATTTCCCCACCCTACTGTTCCTCACATGTTCTTGTCAACTGCTGGAAATGGCCCACCTTGATTATCACTACAAAAGGTCCCCCCCGCTCTCCTGCTGATAATAGCTCACCTTTCCTGATCACTCTTGTTACAGTCTGTATGGTAACACCCATTGTTTCTTGTTCTCTGTGTATATAAAATCTCCCCACTGCATTTTCCACTGAATGCATCCGATGAAGAGAGCTGTAGCTCACAAAAGCTTATGCTCAAATAAATTTGTTAGTCTCTGAGATGCCACAAGTACTCCTTTTCTTTTTGAGGATGGGAAGTGGACGGTCCCATATTGACTGGTGGTATAGCAGGAGAGGGAGTGCAGACTGGAGCTATATTCCTTTTTCTATGGTGTATCAGGGCAGCTGTGACAACGAGGAGTCCTTGGTAGATTGCTCTGAACCACACTACCTGGGTGCATGGGGTGAGGTCAGGTGCACAGGGCCTCTCAGGGATGTCCCACCAAATTTCACACACATCCCTGGGGGATCTGTCAGGGTTTGTGGATGCTCCGTGGCCTATTGACTCAACGACTTGAGAGGAACTCTGCTTGAGACTCTCAGAGGTTTCCTCCCACTCTGCCCCTTCCTGCAGAATTAGCTGTGGCTGTGCTGCTCATAGATGAGAGATGGGAAAACCCTTTCTGACCCGTGTGGTGGTCACTTTACACCCTTCCTGAAGCATTCGGAGATTGTAATACATTTTCTTTGCCTTTGTTTCTGACCTAATTGTGCACACACTAGGGACGACAAAAGCTATTTGAAACCCTTAGAAACACAATAGAGCGTGAGGCTCTAACAGATACTGGCATATGTTCCTTTCTGGAGTGTTCTGTACATCCTCTGAGTAAGTATCCCAGAGAATCTGCATAAATCATGAGGGTGTTCAACTGGTTTGTTTTCATCCTTTATAGAAAAACCAGTGATGATAATAGTAAGAGATGTTTTGGGGTTTTTTGTGGTAACAATCTAAATGACCCGCGTTGTTGCTTTGATTCTGTCCCCAGGTAAAGGAGATCTTGACAGCTCTGGGTTTGCTGACATGTGCCAATACAAGAACTGGAAGTCTTTCTGGGGGCCAGAGGAAGCGTCTTGCCATTGCTTTGGAGCTGGTGAACAACCCGCCAGTTATGTTTTTTGATGAACCTACCAGGTAAATCAAGGCCAAATGTTAGAAAGTGGACCACTGCTACTATGGGTGGGATTCACAGAAGTATTTAGGCACCTAATGCCCATTGATATAAATGGGACTTATATGCCTACCTACCTTTGTGAGTCCCCCCCCCAGCATGTGCTAGAGAACTACCACAGAACGTACTAGCCCTTGTTAGCATCTTAGCTGAAACAGAAGAAAATCAAGACTTTCCTTTGAAACGTAGACAGCAGATTATATGCTGCATCAGGCTATGTAGCTTCATGTTTGCTACACTCACCTTTCATTCCTAGAAAATGCTTCTGGTATGTTTTACTTAAAATATTTGTATCAGCATCAGTAAAAGCTGTAATTTTTTAATACTGTTTTTAAAGGGCCTGATTTGCATCTGTGTTACTCCAGTTTATTCTGACATAATACTGTAGAAAGCAACTGTGTTACACCTGCGTACAGCTATAGAGCAATTCAACCCCCAAGAAATAATTTTAATAGGGTCACCAGTTAGTGCACTGGGTTACTGTTGTAACCTGACATGACATGAGGCTATTCAAGGTGGTTGTTAGGGAAACAATATAGAAGGGGGAGATTGAGAAAAATCCTAGAGGATCCCGCAGAAGAGAGGCAGAAAAAATTCTTCAGATTATAATGTGTAGTTTCCCTTTAAGTGAAGATGGCCAATTAGCTTAAACATTTTTGATAATTGAATTTTTTAAATATAATATATATTTAGGATCAAATTCTGCCCTCGGGTAGACACTCATGACAGCCCTGAAGACAGTCGGGCCACAGGTGTGTATCTGAGAGTAGAATTTAGTTTGTTCGACTTGGGAGTGTCATTAGTCAGAACCCACAATCACAGAATTTGAAAATTGCATTAGGTAGCTCTGAGAATAGCTCCCATTTTAATTAAGTAAGATGAATGCCTGATAAAGGAAAAGGCTGAGGGGGAGGGAAGAGAAATACTATACCACACAGCATCTCTGGGTTCTTGTTAGATGATAAAGATGCATGTTGTAAAAAGATAATAATGAGAAACAGAAACATCATAGGACATGTATTATTTTGAACAGCTGCATATGGAACCACAGATCTAATAAACACCTTTGTGCCTTTATTTTCAGTGGCTTGGACAGTGCATCTTGCTTTCAGGTTGTCTCTCTCATGAAGGCATTAGCCCAGGGTGGCAGGTCCATCATCTGCACTATTCATCAACCAAGTGCCAAACTGTTTGAGTTATTTGATCAGGTACCCTTCAGAAATTCTTCTCTTTACATATGTGTTTGAATATGTTGTATCTATAATTGGTGTAGACTGGAGATAATGTAAAATCACAGATCATGTCCCAGATCAGTATCACTGGAGTCGTAGGTTTGAACAAAATGGTTTTCACTTTTTCCCTTCATGTTCCTATTTTTATATTATGTTATATTTATTATTTATTTGATTTTTAAAGAATCTGGCTGGTAAATTTTAGAAGTCGTGATTATCACACTTTTGAATTTTGGGTGTGTGTTATAGTAAATAAGAATTAGTATGAGTGCGTTACTGTTAAGGTCTGTAATGTTGCTGGACCAAATTCTCATCCTGGCTACTCTGGTGTAAATTCAGAAAATTCCATTGATTTTTGATGGAATTACTCCTGTTTGACCCTGAATAACTGAGAACAGATTGCTTTTTTGCATTCATGTGAAAAGAATAAAACGGAAAAATGAAGTCTGTCAGAAATCTTTGTTCACGCTGATGGCAGGATATGGTCTGTTCCTGTTTAGATTAGATTTAAGTTTACTTTAAACGTTTTATGCCATTTAAGTGAGAGTTGTGAGAGCTTAGAGAAAACCCACTCTACAGTAGGTGAACAAGCTCTTGAAGATTACTACTCTTTTTCAATAAGTTTAAATGAAGTCAATAGGCTAAAAGCAAGACTAATCAAGCTATTTCTTACTGCTCTTCCTTCTCCTCCTCCTGTTCTCCCATTGCCCCCTGAATTCACCAGCCCCATCTTCATACCAAAAACACAAATAATTTATGGAAATAAGATGGCACAGTCATGCCATTTCCAGCCTGGTTTCCAACCTGTGTCTAAGGCTGGGGTGAGCAAACTTTTTTTGGCCCGAGGGCCACATCGGGGTTGCAAAATTATATGGAGGGCCAGGTAGGGAAGGCTGTGCCTCCCCAAACAGCCTGGCCCCCACCCCCTATTTGCCCCCGCCCCCTGACTACCCCCTTCAGAATCCCCAACCCATCCAACCCCCCTGCTCCTTGTCCCCTGACCGCCCCCTCATGGGACCCCCGCCCCTAACTGCCCCCCCCAGGACCCCACCCCCTATCCAATCCCCCCATTCTTCCTGTCCCCTGACTACCCTGACCCTATCCACACCCCCACCCCCTTACAGGCTCCCTGGGACTCCCATGCCCTATCCAGCCCCCCCACGTTCCCCGTTCCCTGACTGGCGCCCTCCATCCCCCCAGAACATCTGCTCCGTGTCTGCCCCTCGGGGCTCCCCGTCCCCTTACCATGCCGGAGCCAGCCACAGGAGCGGCGGGCCAGAGCGCTGACGGCATAGTGAGCGGAGGCTGCGGGGAAGGGAGAACAGCAGGGAAGGGGCTTGTGGTGAGCCTCCCCAGCCGGGAGCTCGGGGGCTGGGCAGGACGGTCCTGTGGGCTGGATGTGGCCCGCGGGCCGTAGTTTGCCCACTTCTGGTCTAAGGGGTGAATCATGATGTTTCTGTATTAGTACACTACAAGCCCTGAAGGGGTAGTTTTGCAGAGTTCACATCTTGAACATCTTTAATATTCTGCAGATTTTCCATTAATTGTAATTCCACATTCAGTGTTGACAAATCTTTTCAATCCGTTGCTATTTCCTTCCAAATCAAACAGCTAGTAACTGACTACTCCAGTTGCTGTCAGAAAGCAGGTAGACACACATTCAAAGGTTCTTATGTTTTCTCACTTTCTATATCTTTTATTTTTCAGCTCTGTGTTTTAAGTCAAGGACAATGTATTTACCGTGGGAAAGTGTTAAACCTTGTCCCTTATTTGAGAGATTTGGGTTTAAACTGTCCAACCTACCACAATCCAGCAGATTTTGGTAAGGAAAATTGAATAACTTTTCCAGTTTGCTTAATTTGCTTTTGGTTAGCTCTTCTGAATGAAATAGAAATAGGGAGGCTTTTATTGGTTTTTGTTTCTATATTTTTACTGAGTCAGTGTGGAATGAGTCTCCTGTTCTTTGTAAATCATTTTAATGCCATCTAGTGGTGGGACTAATTAGTGACTTTTTCTGATTGAAATGCAAACTGGAGTAGTAGGAAATGAAAGGCAGAATGTGGGTCACACCTATAAACTACCATAGTTTTCTAACGAAACACCACAGCCCTTATGAAAACAATACTATATCATTCTACAGTCATAGCTGAGTGATTCACAGTAACAGTAGGGACCAAAAGAAACAGGTCTGAAATCCATATAATGAGTACTAAGGCAGCCATACATTCACTATATTTCCTTTAAAATGTTGTATTTAACAAGTATTAGCAGCAGAAAAATGTGGGCTTTTTACATACAAATATTGTGCCTTTAAGGCCTGCTTCTGCTCCCATTGAAATCAGTGGCAAAAACTCTCATTGACTTCAGTGTTGCAGGATTAGGCCCCAGTAGCCAAGCCTGTGACTGATGCTTGGTGTAGAATGAGTACATCTCTTCTAAATGCTCTGTGTAGTGATGGAGGTTGCATCTGGTGAATACGGGGACCAGAACAGTCGGCTGGTCAGAGCAGCACGGGAAGGAAAGTGCAACACAGACTACAAGAGAGATGCTGGTGGCGAGCATGAACTGAACCCCTTCTTATGGCATCGACCCTCTGAAGAGGTAAATCCATGCAGAGCACTGAAGGGGAGGGAGGTTGAGAGAAATAATCTAAATATTAAGGAAGTAGCGGAGAGTTTTGCATGTTCTGCTGTGTGAAGTTGGGGCTTGTTAGTGAAAAGTAAATAAGATTCTGCACGGAGCTTAGTTTGTTGTGTTGTCTGTCGCCTCAGGACTCTTCATCCACAGAAGGCTGTCACAGCTTCTCAGCCAGCTGCCTCACCCAGTTCTGCATCCTCTTTAAAAGAACTTTTCTCACCATCATGAGGGATTCGGTAAGGCTGCTTTTAATATATTTTTGTAGCCCAGGGCACTTTTCGTGTGTTTGTGATGTGGTGTCCTGGGCTTAACTTCAGCATCCACCTTATGTGCGTGCAGATTGGCACAGAACTTTGAAACACGGTGGTTGTGTTTTGAGTCTCAGTAATAATAGTACGAGAGTGGGGAATCGTGCAGTTTTCATTGGTATTCCGATAGGAGAAATGTCTGAAAAAATCCCATCCAGGGCCTGATTCTCTGCTACGCTACACCCTGTGCAGTCATTACACCAGTGCAAAGGGAGTGCAAAGGTGCATTGGTGTAAATGATTCTGCCAACTGCAAGGCAGTGGAGAATCAGGCTGTTATTAATTACAGTGTCATAAGGGGAGGAGTGGGATAAATGTGTTCTTTTCAAATATAACTGGCCAGTTAATGAGGTGAAGTCACAGTGTGTATTATGTATGTGTTTGGGTGTATGGAGGCTGCACAGCAGCAGGAATCTTGGGAGGAATTCTCAGGTCACTCAGCTAGAGTTCCTTTTGTGGCTCTGAACGGCTATGCTGGATTAGGAGCTTCACCACCCTGTGAAATGCTGCAGCCTGCACTTCCACATGCGCCAGCACGGGACCATTGCCCCCATTGGTCAAAGCTCCCAATAGTTAATTAAGGTAAATTAAAATGTTTAGTTAAGACACTGTAATCTTAATGTCAAGGAATAATAGCATCCAAAAAGGAATATCCAGTTTCAGATTTTCCAGATTACCCATCTAGGCATTATCCTCTTAGAAAATTATGAGTTTTACTAGTTACCTACAGAGGCTACCCCACAGATAAGACCTTCAAAAGGCCAACCTCTCATTGTATAATAGTTTCCTCATCTCTTCCAGTGGGGTGCTCAAATTAGGCACTTAATAGCTATTACTTTAGGAAGTTTCTTTTTGCCTAATCATAAAGATGCAACTATTCTAGATTTTCTTCTGGCCTCTGTACCTTGTGCCATATCTATTTGTAGTCATACTGAATTATTGAGAGAACACCAAGAGCTAATCAATATCAGATTAATTTGGTTTTGTCAATATAAGCTCAAAATATCTTGTCTGACTCTTTTAGGGCCCTTTCTATTATGATTCAGCTACTTTTTAGGCAGAGGAAAAAGTCTGCTTCTCTTAAGGAAGTATGCCAGTGGCTACACTGAGATTGTCAGACACTATTCTGGCACATCCTCAGTTACAGCCTTTGCCTGGAGAGCAAAATTCTGTTTTCCATTGGTCCTTGTATCTGATTGGAGGGGTACATCTAGAAATCCCATTAATGTAGCTTTGTCCATCTGAAGCCCAATTTGCTAGTAGGAAATGCCCATTTGAAAGTAGTTCATTTTAGGATATATTTAAGATTTTTGCAGGCTGTTAGTTGATTTTACATTCAGTGTGGCAGCTGTTAGATCCAAACATGCTGATCAGAGATACTACTTTTCCTTGCTCCTAGGTCCTGACACATTTGCGGATCACATCACACATTGGAATTGGACTTCTCATAGGCTTGCTATATTTAGGGATTGGAAATGAAGCTAAGAAGGTCTTAAGCAACTCTGGCTTCCTCTTTTTTTCCATGTTGTTCCTTATGTTTGCTGCTCTCATGCCAACTGTCCTTACATGTGAGTACTGACCATGTTACTATATTTTCTGTAAATAAGTTATTTTAGCTGGAATGAAGTAAGCAGTGCTGGAGTATACCTATTTCATGTGAAACCACATATGAATTTTAGCTTAATTTTTAATTAAAGTGGTTGAGTAAATTTTGCACTCATTCATCTCAAGGACTAATTGCCCTGGACAGAGAAAAATTTCCAGCTCTGGTCTGAAATTTGCCATGTTCAGAAGATGCCAGTAATGTGACCCTGTGTCGTATGTAAACAATGTATATGGATAGGTACTAGGATGACATCTTTAACTTGTGACTCTTTAACTATAGGGCTGTCACCATTAACATGTGAGGGACTTGCTGTCTTACCTTGTAGGCTGTCATCTTAGATTCCCTCTATGACAGGAGAGAAGACTTGTGGCTTTCAACTTTTAACCACATAGTTTTTGTTTACAAAGCCACTTTAAGGGAGAACCGTGTCATCTGAGCAGCCTGGCAGATATGTGCACAATGAGAGGCTCTCCAGGCTGACCTCTCGTGCCTCAAGAGACATGAGTCAGTGTGTGTTGCTGGTCTGACAATTGTTTTGGCGTTCCAGACACACGGTAGTATTGCAGCATCTCAGAATTACAAACGGGTAGGATATTATTATGCACAAGCCTGTCACACTCTAACAGTGTAAGTAACCATCTTATTAATTTTGATTCTATCTAGTTCCTCTTGAGATGGGTGTATTTCTCAGAGAGCATCTGAACTACTGGTATAGTCTGAAGGCCTACTATCTAGCTAAAACCATGGCTGATGTTCCTTTTCAGGTATATACTTTTGAATAAACCACAGAGCATTCTTCTTGTATCCACTTGCAAATTAAGTAGATACCAGCATTTCATCAGTGTTTTAATCTCATATAAATACCAGAGTGGTGGAAAACTGCCCGTGTATTAGTGTGTGAGCTTCTTGACTTAAACCAAACCCCCCCCTTGGGAATAAATGGCAGGACCTTATTGAAATCAAGATCCTGTGTCTAACCTGAGCTTTCCTGAATAAATAAACTAAACAAAGACAGGGACTTTTCATTTGCTTTTGTGCTTAGTGGCTGCAAAGGGCTGGTAACAAGTGGAAGCAGGTTTTTTAGTCTAAAGTAGCATGCAGGACATGATAGATTTGGTAGGATGTGGTGGAGGTGCTAACTGTCATCTGAGCATCATCACTTTGAGTACAGCACTGAGGGATGAGAGAGATGGGTTAAGTAGGATACAATGCTTTCTAGGTGTTGATATTGCTTTCAGCAACACTGAAACATTCTGTATGGCTTTTGGCTTGACTCTATAATGTAGTAACTGCAGATGTATCTTTCTGCAGATTATGTTTCCTGTGGCGTATTGCAGCATCGTGTATTGGATGACTTCACAGCCATCAGATGCTCTCCGATTTGTCCTGTTCGCAGCCCTGGGAACAATGACATCGCTAGTGGCTCAGTCATTAGGTCTTCTGATAGGTGCAGCCTCCACATCGCTTCAGGTACTGGCATTTGTATTTTATGAACTCACCAGAACCTTGCTTCCCCTGGCAATGGCTACTTATGCCTTCTTGCCACGGCTGCTGCTATAAGTTCTCTGACCTCCTTTGCACTTCTCATCTCACTCTGAACCACCTGCAAAGAAACAGCAAAGAAGGGGTTCTCTAGCCTGTTCTTGGTATCTTTACAGCTGCTTGAGAATTAATAAATAATAGCGAGAAAGCAATGATGTTGTTACAGCATTTTAAAAGAATGAGCTCTTTAAGCACCTCAGCACTGAATGAGTTGCCAGATCACCCATCTCTTTCAAATGGATGCTCTACCCCACTCACCCACAAGTGCACTATGTCCTATAAGTTGCAGAACTGATGTGATTCTGTAGTGCAGAGGGAGTTAGGGTGCTGGGGACCTGCAGCTGTGCTCACTGGTGGCATCCAAGTACAGACAGAAATGTGCAGGAGGCAAGGCAGAGTCACCACTAAACAGATCTATAACCCAAACCATCTACATAGAGAGAGTGAAGCAGCTGTTGACATGACTGCTGCCCTGAAGAAGGTCTAGCTGCAGGGGGGCGACACTGCAATGCCATTCCATAGCCTGGCCGGGTGAACTTCAACTGCTGATCTGAGTTTGACACAGGACAGAGGATTTGTGCCTTAGAGAGTGTTTGCTGAATTAAAGACTCACAGCAATGCAGAAATTAAAAGCAGGGAGTACCCCGAGCCCCTGGATGTTTGTTTGGCTGTCTGAGAAGGCATCTTTTGTTTCCTCCTTTTTCCAGGTGGCAACATTCGTGGGTCCAGTTACAGCCATCCCAGTCCTCCTTTTCTCAGGATTCTTTGTCAGCTTTGATACCATTCCCGCATACCTCCAATGGATGTCCTACATCTCATATGTCAGGTACCATGTGGGAAGCCAGTGGTATTCTTAACCTGGAATTTTTTGTCTTTTAATGCTAAGGTTACCACATTTACAGCGCATTCTTTCAGGATTTAATGTGATATATTTCCATGTTTCCAGTAAGAAATATGTAAAAGAACAATACCAAATTATTTTACTGTACTAAGTATGTATAACAACATGAAATAAGAAAAATCTTACCATGGATTATATGTAGTGGGCCAATATCTGTGCTGATTTATGCCTTGTTCAATCTCACTAAATTCAATGGGTGCACAGCATGTAAGTCTGCAGAGAATTTGGGCTAGTTGCTTTGACATATAAAGGTGAAGACAAAAAGTGTCCATAGGAAGACTTGAATGGGGTTGCCAGCACTTCACTTTGGAGGCTATTTAGCATTTTATTGTGTATCTCATGGCATATCTCATTGACGGTTCAGACAGACCTCCTGGATAAAGCCTGTTTGTCCAGTTTAACCAATACTGATACTACTGTAGGTGAGCAATGGGTTTTCTCCAGAGGAAGAGGGTCAGGAAGGTGACATCGCAGAGGGAGCTAAGGGGACTTAGAAAATGTCCACTCAAAGAACTTTTGTATATGTCCTAGATAATGGCAAAGTCAGTTTGAGGTGGGGAAAAATAGTTTCTTTCCAGGTTGTAGAACTATAAAGACAACACAAGTCAAACTCTGGCCTTGTTTGCAAATACACCAGACCGAGTTCATGCCTCATATCCAAAGACTTATCAGAAGCCAGAAGTCAGTGTAAACTGGGATGGTAGCTAGCATCCAATGTCAGGATGGAGGAGAAATGGTTTTGTTCCTAAGGCCCCTGACCAACCCATGTGAAGTCCCACTGAAATCAGAGTCCCACAGAGGGATCCATGCTAGCTCATCTGGTCCTAAGTGAGACCAGATCCAGGTTAGACGGGGGAGCTGGGGGAAGTTTCCTTCCTGGTGAGGGTGTGCCACGAGAAGCATGCAGAGGACAGTTAAAATGAGACATTCGAGTTTCTTCCTCATCGCACAATACAACTGTCTCCAGGCACTAAGTATATTTTCTCTTTAAAAATATTTATATTAACCATGTCAATTTTAATAAAGTCACTAGCATGTTTTTTTAATATAAAAAGAGATTATTCTGATTTTTTTTAAAAAATGTTCTCCTTTAAGGAAAGTTGACTGTATTGTTTTTGCATATTCTATTAAAGGCAAAATTCTATCCTGTTGCACCCATGCAAAACCCACTGAAGTGTGATTTGCTTGAATGCAACCGAAGAGAGAATCTAGCCTAAAACTTCCTGCCTCTGAGGGCAGTATTTAAATCTTCAGTGTTTACCATCTGAGCTGTAATTGTGAGTGTTTTCCATTTTGAGTACCATATATACTCATTCATAAGCTGAATATTTTTGGTAAAAACGTGACACATCAAAGAGCAGGGGTCGGCTTATAAACGGGTCTACACCAAAATCTGATGATTTAAAACTCTGCAAAATCATTGAATTGAATATCTAATACATTGTTGTTTTGTTTACCTGGAGTGTCTGCAGGCATGGAACCCCCTCAGTTCCCTTTGGCCATGGTTCGCCGTTCCCAGCCAATGGGAGCTGCGGGAAGTGGCTGGGAACAGCGAACCGCTGCCACAGGGAGCTGAGGGGCTCCATGCCTGCACACGCTCCAGGTAAACAAAACATCCTGACCCGCCAGCAGCCTACCCTGGCAGGCCGGGAGCCAAAGTTTGCCAACCTCTGAAATATAGGGTTGGCTTATGAAAGGGTCATATAGTTTTTACTATTTTTACCTATCCATCTTCGGGGGTCGGCTTATAAACGAACGGGCTAATGAACGAGTATATACGGTACATCTGAAAAAATGAGCAATGCTTGCCCTGGTTAGAATTTTATCTTGTAATCCATCCTTTCCTTTCTAGGTATGGGTTTGAAGGCGTTATTCTCTCCATCTATGGATTGGATCGAGAAGATCTTCACTGCGACAAAGATGATACTTGCCACTTCCAAAAATCAGCGGCCATCCTGAGAGAACTGGATGTAGAAAATGCCAAACTTTACCTGGACTTCATTGTGCTTGGAATTTTCTTCTTCTCTCTGCGTCTCATTGCCTATTTTGTTCTCAGATACAAAATCCAAGCAGAGAGGTAAAGGAAAAACAAACAAAACTATCCAATAGGAAGAACCCTAGACATACAGTAGAGGGCACTTGTTGTTGTCTCATTGTGACAGGCTGGTGTCCAGTGCCTAGTTACAGACGCTGTTATGATCCAGCCCATAGAGAACCGTATTGGGTTAGTGGATGTGTAGTGTTAAGCTAATCAGTCCAGTTGGATTGGGTCACATTTTCATTACACTTCTAGCTTTAACTGGGAAGAAGAAATAGAAGGGAATTTTGCCATGTAGAATTTCAGCTGTGAAACGATGTAAAAACTGGTTCCAGGAACTTTGCTTTATGAAAACCATCTCTGTGATAAGATGATGTTTGTCCTGATAGCCAGAGTTGTAAAATGACATCTTTACGTGGCTGGTGATTATTGATCAACATTCAGTCAAGTACCAAGTGCGGGAATGCAAAGAAAGTAAGCATTATCACTTCATTTTAAATTCAGAGTGTCATCTTTGAAATTTTTTTATGTATCACTTTGCAGCTCTCTTCCACAAGAATTATCCATCCAAACCCAAAGTCTGTAAGCTTATTGACTCTCAAGAAAAGATGTATCTTTTCAATAGGGATGGATAATATGTAAAAAAAAGAAGAAAAAAATCAGTGATACATGTCACTTTTGTGTGTGTATCTAAATTTAGAATTCTGGTGCTTTACTTGACAAGATGGTCTGAGACTCAGAAATTGTAATAGTAAGGAAAAAAGACAAAATCAGAGTTAGAACTGTAAACCTGTGATTCCCTATGTAAAAAAAATATAGAGAACAGATAGGAATATTTAAGCTGTCCACAGATGATTGCTCTATTTTTTTAAAAAATCTGTTTTTGCAAAGTCTTTTAAACCCACCTTATTTGTGATACTTAAAATGCTAATTGTGTTCATTATCCACATGAATTACCTCCTGTGAATGCAAAAGCAAAGAGCTCCAAGGCTGTTTTCTTTTGTAATGACATCTAGAAGTTTTTAGCATTCTGTTGGGTTCTTTGTTTATCTAGCCCATATCTGTGGATATGGTTTGTGTCATTTTACTTTTGGTCATATATGCATCAGTTGAAACATTAAATGCTTCAGATATTTCCTTTTGGCTGAAGCTTGAATATAGTTAAAGGAATCCTGCAAACCAGGATAGCTGGTTAAATGCTGTCTGTGAGACACTGAACATTTGTGTCTGAATTACTGTCATGGGGTGCTCTACTCACTGCTGAAGCGCCTCCTTCTGTCCACATCTCGGTATTAGCTCTACCAGAGCGACTCCCCTTCCTGCTGTTGCACTCCATCACTCTCTCTTTGTCTCGGGACGGAAACTGCTCCTGCTTCATGGCTTGGCCCTCAGACCAGGTCAGTGTAGTCTTCCCTCACTTGGGTATCAGAGTCTCTCAGGACCTACTGTCCCAGGGAGTCTTCCCATTCACTGCCCCTTCATAGTGCCACTTCTGCAGTGGCTGGTAGGGGAATCCAGGCCCACCCTCTATACTGAATTCCAACCCAGAGAACCTACAACAAGCAGTTAAGGTCTGCACAGTCCTAAAACTTACTGCTGTATCCCTGGGCTACTTCCTACCTTGCCTGCTCTCACCCTCAGAGTAACTGCATCCTCTCTCTCTCTGCAGCCCCTAGCTACTCTCAGCTGCTGGTCTTTATGCAAGCCCCCCTGTTCCTTCCTGCTGAGCCTGGTCTCTAATTAGTCCCTGCTCTCTGGCTCCTCCTCCAAGTGCAGTCTAGGCAATTAATAGGCCCCCCTGGCCACCTTAACCCCTTCGGGCCTTGCGTAGAGAGGACACCCCATCACAGTACTCTATGTAGGAGGCTGGCGTGTGGGTCTACGGTCTTGCATCAATGTCTGTGTGACTACAGAAATTAACACTGTACTGATCACCACCATGTTTTCATTTAGAAAAAGGTGTGATGGTGTAAGGTGACCCATTCTGTCCCGATTGTTCTCACAAAAGGAAGAGTTTCTCTGATACCCCATCTACTCCATGTTAGATGGATCTATTCCATTCCAATGAGGTTCTTATAAACTCAATTCCAGCAAAGCACTTAAGTACATACTTAACTTTATACTTGAGAGTTGTCCTTTGACTTCTGGGACTACTCATGTCTTCAAAGTGGAGTATATGTTGGAAAGCTTTGCTGGATTAGGGCCATACTGTCCAGAAAGCTGACATCTCCTTTTTGCACTGGCTCCAAGGCTGAGGTGAAAAGTGTATTTGTTATATCAAAGGCCTGGTCTACACTTATAGTTTAGGTCAATATAGCTGTGTTGCTCAGGGGCGAGAAAAATCCACCTCAGAGCTATGCCAACCTAAGCCCAAGTGTAGCTGCAACTAGGCCGATGGAAGTATGCTTCCCTCGACGTAGCTACCATCACTCAGGGAGGTGGTGTTCCTACAACGATGGGAAAACTCCTTCCATTGCTATAGGCTGTGTCTACACTATGGGATTACGCCAACATAGCTACAGCATTGTAGCTATGCCATTATCGTCCCTGTAGTGTAGACATGGCCTTCGTGTAATGGGTTCATTCCCCAGAGTGACCCCGACTAAACAGGAAATAACCTTTTAAGCTCTTTACTACAATGCAAAGTATTCTCCTGGGGGGCAGGAAGGAAGGAAGGAAGGAACTGACCACCACAGAGAAGAAGGTATATTTTTTTTCTATGTGCTCACTGTAAAACACATACTACTGTTAATGGCATAATTGTGCTAAACAAAAAAATGATTGTATACTTATATTTTCCTCGCTGTATAACAAGTGCAAATCTAGAACTGCTGTTCGATCCTAAAAAAGGAGTGTTTAGTATTTACAGCCATAAGTGCGGTGACATAATAGAGTTATATTTAAACATACTGTGTTAATTCTATTTCCCTCTTCTCTCCTGCCCTGTGACCCTTGTATTCGGGAACCATACAGGGCTCAAGAGAAGAGTTCAGGCATCATAACTTGTATTTGTGAACACAGCCCCCACTGAAAATCCTTGCGAAGGGGATGCAACCCCCAGGTGGCCTAACAAACATGTGCCTCCTTTTTTCAATTCACCGAGCTCTCCTCTCCTCAACATTGCCATTTACTCACCCCCTCAAATTCCAAATAAATACAGTGGACTCGTAGTGGACAAATCAAGAGGACACTTCCAGCGCTAGGATCTATGAAAGTAGCTAACTCAGTGGGTTGAAGTTAGTCCTTTGAGGCTTTGCAAGATGACAGGGCTTCATGTATGGGGTTTGATCTTAAGCCCTTTGATACCAGTGGAAACTGTGACTCGCATTGACTTTAACGGCAGTTGGATCAGGCCCTGATGCAGGAAGTGTTATTAGTTTAGTGATTCCCAACTTTTTCAGGTAATTGGATTTGTTCACAAGGGTTAAGCTGTGCTAGTCAGTACTTGACACCTCCCTTTTGCAGAATTTTGTATTGCAGTCTGGCAACTGGGGCCCTGATTCGGCATGTTCTTAAATCCATCCCTATTCAGGAAGCATTTAAACATGTGCTTCAGCCCCATTGACTTCAGTGGGATTTAAACATCCACTTAAGTGTTTTCCTGAGCAGGGATGCTTTCCTGAATTGACCCATGCCTTTGGTTCAGCCCATGCTTTGGGAGTTAGCATGAACACAAATAGTTGGGTGGTAAACAATGGAATCGCTGGAGCAAGAGCAGAAGCCCGTTCTTAATGCATGTAGCAAGAGCCTAGAGTTCCTGTCCCAAAGATCCAGCACTAATATTTGCACCAGTAGTTAGGAACCACAATGAAAATGATTTCCGTGCTGTTTTAGCCACCGTCTACACTGATTTTGCCAATTAAATGTGAATATTTTTTATTTTAAATTTTAACATCAACATAGTCTTTTCCTGACAGCGATTGTGTAGCTCTGTTTCTTTACGTAAAATCCCATTAGCGAATTATTTGTACATCATGGTGTTTGTGTCTGATTCTGCTTATTTGTTGGCTAAAAGTGACAGCAACCTCACCCTAGCGCTGCACTGGAGCCTTGCATGAGATGTTAAATCTTACTACGATAACACAGCAAACCTAGGGCTTGATCTTGCCTTCACTGCACACCCAGCACTTCCATGGACTCATTTTCAGCCTTGTTTTGTTTTTCTCTGACCTGCTGTTTTATGGTGTCTGTATCTTAACTCCCTTGGCACAAGCGATGGGGACATTAAGCCCTAATGCATTTTACCTTGACCTTGTGCATTGACAAATCCTGACTCAGTGCACCCCACACCCCCTGGCAGCAGGAAAACAAAGATTGTATGTGCGGTATGCAGCCTTGACCTATCAGCTCTTTGCTCAGTTGTATGTACATCTGTTGCGCTCTTGTAGTTTACACATTGTGAAGTGCCATTCATAAAGTGTGATAATACTGAAGACATTCTAAAAGCTGTGCTGGAACTAAGAAGTAGGCAGGGGCTGATGTTCTGACATGTCATCTGTATGTTGTATAACCCCCGTCCCTGCCATGTCACCAGGTAGGCCCTGTTAGGTCTGCAGCACGGCCACTAGTGAATACATAGAGCAAGTAGTTAAGTCCCATTGAGGTCAATCTTGTTTTCTTAGAGTTAAGCATGTGCTAAAGGGCTTTGCTGCATTGGGTCCCAGAATACTCAGCAACTTTCCAGGATTGAATCCAGACTATCCTGTTTTAAATCATATTTTTATATAGTAGGGATCATTTTAACGTGTTACATTCAGGTGGATTGCAGTATGTACGCTACTGTGCTTTGGACATGTCTATGAGTTGCAATTTAAATTGGTGTGCAATAGGGGTTGGAATAGGGGCAGGGAGGGGGTGGAGTTGGGGTGGGGACTTTGGGGAAGGGGTTGGGGTGGGGACTTTGGGGAAGGGATGGGAAGAGGCGGGACAGGGGTGGGACCTCATGGAAGGGGTGGAGTGGGGGCAGGGCTGGGGGCGGAGGGTGTCAGTGATGTGGCCCTCGTACCTCATACTGTACTATTCCTCATGTGGCCCTCCTGGTGATTTGAGTTTGAGATCCCTGGTGTAATGTATGGTACTTTATATTGTTTTCATTTAAAGGGTCTTCCTTCAATAGGTCTTTGCTTTCTTCCAAGTCTTTTTCTAATGTAAATTATCAAATTGGATCCTCTTCTAGGATGAAACCCACCTCTGTGCATGGGACCAGCACAAGGCCTATCCACAGCTTAAGTGGGACTTCATTGGGGCATAGATCAAGACCTTGGGAGTTAGATACCTAAATATCTTTAAGGCTCTGGGCCATGGTCCTTCTGCTAGGCTTCTGCACAGGAGTGAATTTCACCCTTTCATTCCAAGTTACTTCATGTCCTTATTCACTGGGTGTTGCACTGTATAGTGTAGAAACAGAGTGGCATAACTGAGCCCTTGGTGCCAATGTTAGGTATTCCAATATCTTAACAGCCTTTGCAAAATTTATTGAAATACTGAAAATGGAAGTGCTGGATTTAATGGTGTTCCCCCTGCCTTCCCCCCTAAATAATCTAAAATGTACTTTAAGTGTATTGTAGAGACAATATGAAGTCCTTGTTTCTGAAAGATCTTTGTACTTTGGTGACATCCATGATTTTGCACCATTACTTCTTATTTTAGGAACACATTAAAATTAAATGCTATTAATGACTTCTTTCTATTACTTCAGAAAACCAGGCTGCTTGGGTTAATTCTGACTATACCAACCTTTACCAATGGGAATATTTTGAAAAACAATGCAATATAAATAAAAAATGCTCTGACAGAAAAATGTTCATAAAGCATGCTACAAAAGTTAATATACTGCATTTGTAGTGTCCTCCTCTGATGGGGAAGGAAAATGATATTTTTTATTATAGATATGTTTTAATAGGGGGAAAAAATCAGTCCTACAGTGTAGCTGGGACTCTAGCTAACTTGTTTTAGACTGTTTGTGCAATACCTGATCTCAGTCAGTTGAACTTGTAGTGAGATATTGCCCTTGAATTTGTTATTGTTATTATTTAATTTTTTAAAAAAAGCAAGATTCAATGCAAGTAACATTTTAAATCAGTGTGCAAAGGTGTGCATACACTGTCTGTCTAATATGTAATTGTTTTCTCTCGTTTCCGTGATGCAAGATGCATTACTAGGAATCAACTTTGTTATGCTTCTTTAGAGACAGTTGTTGCCTGTGCGCTGAGATATATTTGCACTGTTGTAGATATATATAAACCTGGTCTTCTTCAGGTTGCTTGTTACCTTTGTAGTTCATGCTCATTGGCAAAATAGACCTGACTACCAACTTTAGGATGTGAGGCATTCTAACGATACATTAAGCTTTGTATATTTCTGTATACTTGTAGGAGATTTGTATGTGCATTATTTTCCAAATTAGGGCTTTGTTTTCTGAAAACAGAGAACATTTATGATGATGTAACAAAAATCAAATAAAGTATTAATTATTTTAAGATTACTGCCTTAGTCCCTGTTCACTCTCAATCAGAAATGACAAGCATATCTGCCAGTGAATGATTTGGAATTTCATAGACTGCTCTCAGACGTATACACCCAATCTGGGGAGTTCTGTCATGAATCCAGGGCAGTGTATTGCTCTTTGTTTAGTTCCACATATATATTATGGCACTTACAGGTATCTCCCAATATAGTTAGGCTGAAGAACAGTTTCCATTATACCCCTATTCCCATCCCAATGTTCTGCCTGTGATGACAACCTGGACATTCCATTTGTCTGCATTCTTCCACACTATCCCCTATGCAAGGAGTATCCTTCCTGAGCTGGTCCACAGTCACTTCCTTCCCATTCAAGTCTCTCCTGCAGACCAACATTCTACCCTAGTTCCTTCAAGAAACGAACTGGCTGATTGTGGCTAAGTTGTGGGGTTGGTATTTCTTATAATGCAAATGTTCTTAAAATGTTGTTTAATGAGGATGTTGCCAATTCCCCTCTGACCATTTTATTACTGCGTTGAACCTCTTTCTCTTGCCCTCCAACTCTGTTTTGTGTTCTTAGAAGGCAAGCTTTTCAGGGCAGGGATTGTGCCCTTTGTTGTATTTGTAGATTGCACATTTTGGGCGCCACTAGAAACAAATTAACAATATTAGCAGTACTCCCCTGGTTTTGCAAGCTTATAACTTTTACAGCTGTTCCTTCTGGATTTATACTTCCCACGCTTCAATGAAGTTACTCCAGATTTGCAATGAGATCAGAATTTGGTTCTGTTACCATTGGCTTGCTGTTTGGCCTTGAATAAATCACTTAACTTCTCTTTGGGCTAAATTCAGCCCTGGTATACATGTTTACAACTCCCATCAACCTGACTGCTTAATCCTATTGAAGTCAGTGTGACTACTTGGATGAGTAGAGCCTACTCCCAAGAGTAAGGGCTTTTGCAGGCTCAAGCCTATAGTTTTTATCCCAGTTTAAGTTTGTAAAGTGTTTTGGTTGGGATGCAAGATGCTAGGTCAGGGATCGGCAACCTTCGGCACACTGCCCTCCAGGGTAAGCCCCAGGCCAATGGGGGCTGCGGGAAGCAGCAGTTAGCACATCCCTCGGCCCATGCTGCTTCCCGCAGCCCGCATTGGCCTGGAGCAGCGAACCGCGGCTAGTGGGAGCCGCGATCGGCTGAACCTGCGGATGCGGCAGGTAAACAAATCTATTTCCATCACTGTAGGATGCATCAACGCTATTGGGTTATGACATCATAGCTATACTGCCAAAGCCCCCACAGTGTAGACAAGCCTTTGAAGTCGTGACAGAACATATACTTGTAGTAAAGATATAACTGGTTTAAAATTAATAATTTGCAAATGTGAATATTTCATTTTTAAGGAAAGGCCTGGTGTTCAAAGAGTCAGATTTGCAACGGCATGTGCAAAAAGTAATTACAAATGCATGGTTAATTTGTATGTGTGTTTATTGTGGCAGTGCCAGTAAAGCAGGAATTTGTGTGCACAAATGGACAATGATGTATCTCGTCGGTCACATGCACACAAAGTCAATTTGCTCATGCTTTCCTGCATGTGTAAATTAGGTGGCTGTCTTTGCAAATCAAGCCCAACATATGCCAGGGACTTTCTTACCCAGTGAAAAATGCTGTGAATACAAATCTGGAGAAAATGCGAGCTCACGTGTCCCAGGATTATGAATTGCACATGAAATCAATTTATTTGTCTATAGTGAATTTTTAGGATCTTTCATAAGAATTTTGATGCAGGGACTGTCATTTATAGTGCCTAGCCTAATGGAACCCCAGCCTGATTGGCCTCTTGCTACTACCCACAATATCAATATTTAATAATAATACAAATTAGCCATGACCCTAGTTCCTATTTATACCAATGCCTTTTCTCAGATGAGATAGTCACCGACTGTGCACTAGAGGGTGCTGGGAAACTTCTTAAAGAGTAAGCCATATCAAGCAGCATTACTCAACTCTCTGTGCTCCTCATCTTCTCCTTTCTTCATTCTGAAAAGCTGAAGGTCTACAACAGTTTCATTCCTGTACACACATACTAATGAAGCATGCTGTATATTACTTGCGTGCATGCTCTCCTTATGTACAGTTCTGGTACAGGGTCAATCTTCTCATTAGGTGAACATTTTCAGATAAAATATCAAGGAGGAAGCAGAAGAGCAGGACAAAGATATAGTCCGTATAAATGCAAGGAAGGAGCGATGAACAGGCCAGGGTGTGCAGACAAACCCAATCCTGTATAAATGAGAGCATTGTCAAGTTACTCATGCCTGGGAGGAGTAAGGCCAAAGAGAGGAGCATGTTGCTAAGCACCTCATCATGCTGAGAATCATGCTGAAGTCCGTGTCACCACAGACGTGCTCCTTCTTGCCCACGTTCCCCGCCTTTTTGTCTGGGAGCTGTTCAGATGCTTTTATACATGTTCCTTCTGGTGATTTTTAGCACTCCAAGTTGTGCTTTACAAATATTAAGGAATCTCCTGCTCCCTGTGACAGAGTTACAAGGGAGGATTTTGTAGCTATGGCACTGAAATGGGACTTGGGAATTCTAGGTTCAATGCCCAGATCTCTCCCAGACTTTGTGTGACCTCAGACAAGCCACTCAAGGGTGGAATCCTGGCCCCATTGAAATCAGTGAGAGTTTTGCCATTAACTTCAGTGGAGTCAGGATTTCTCCCTTAGTTTCTTTGTACCTCAGCTCCCCATTTGTAAAATGGTGATAATAGCCTCACAAGAGTATTATGAGACTAAATTCAGTCACTCCGTGCTCAGACACTTCAATGATGGAGGTCCTATTAGTAGATGATCCATGTTACAGGCACGGAACAACATCAGAAAAATTAAATGACTTGACTGAAGCCCCAGAGGATACCCGTATCAGAGCAGGGGTTAGAATATGAGTCTCTTACTCTCAGTCCTAATGCTTAGTTCATTGGGCAAGGTTTCCTCTTATCCTATTAAGCTGTCGATTTGTGTAGTGGGCCTAAGCTCATTAGAGGCAGCTCATACAACACTGACTCCCATTCTTAAATGGTCCACAGGGCTACTCGTAATAAGGGGACCCTTGCCTATTGGTTTTTTTACAGGTCAGTAAAATGGCCAATCCTGGATGATATGAGCAACTAGTGAGCTTTTGGAAAGATCATACGGACAAAGTTTCATCCTTTGCCTTAAAAAGGCAAACCTATTGCTACAGGCCAGACAGTTTTACAATTAAAGCTGAGATCGCCGTGGATATTGTATTTATATAGGCCTGCAAAATTAAAAGGTTGGGTATGGGTCATAGTCATGGACTTTGCCTGCTCCCCAAACTAACCCTTTCTAGACCAAAAAGCACCAGGCCTCCCAAAAATGTTATCTAGTGCTAGTGTCAATGTAAACTCATTATTTCAGGGTGTGATTCTATAGTGAATACTATAAAACTAAGCCAAAACACAAACCTCTCATTAGCGACTGTGCGAGAAGTGGTATACATTACATGTACAACTACCTTCTGTAACTCATTTTAAGTACATTAAAAAAATAAAGAGAATATTAAGTAAAAGGATTTTCTGTGCTTCTCTTCTGTGCTGTATCTTCAACTTACTAGCCGTTTAAATCCTGATTCATAATGCAGGATAAAAGCACAAAGTCTTGGGAAAGTTATCACAATAAGGGTTAATCTTTTTCCTACATCATCTTTAAAATTATTTTGAAGGATAAAGTAACTGGGCAGGGATCAGATTGTTAGAGAGATGGTTAGTAGTTTTAAGGTAGTACAATGCCTCAGTAGTGAGGCCTATCTTTAGAAGTTCCATAAAAGGGAACCTATCTAGGAAGTATATTTTGGAAGATCTATTTCCTGAAGAAAAACTGTCAAGAGTCAGATCATTCAGAAGCACTGATTACATCAATTTCTCTCTTTTTGTTTTGGTCTCATTTGGCACTCTGCATTCTTTCTGTGCCATGAAGAGTTACATAAGACATACATATTTTACAGATGTTCTGCTTGTTATTACCATTGCAGGTAAAGCTTCTGCCCATTTCCAACATGTGTGGGACACCTGTTCACGCATACCTATATCCAAGGGCCCTTATAGGGATGTTGGGGGATTTGTAATCCCTCTTAGTCCCTAGCACAAATCAGAATCTAGCCCCAAGGTAATTGCAGAAGAATTGGAAACTGCTTTAAAGCTTTTAGTTTGCCGCTTTTATTAAGACATGTGCTTTGTATAGTAAAGTATTGAAACATTTGTGGACAGAAGTGGTGAGCCATCTCACTGAAAAGCAAAAGTACAAGAGCCAAAAATGGCTCGGCAATTAATGTAAATCATAGTGTAAGACAGGAAAGCTTTCTGTTCTTGTCCTGCTTCAGGAATTTCAGCGGAGAGAGACAGATTCACTCTAGATGCCACATTCTGGAATCAAAACAAAACAAAAGCACATCATTGATATCTGCTTCCAAACCAAAGTCTGTCCATTCCACGTCAAAGACAGGGCTAGCTAACTTTCAAAGGTGTTTACTATAGTTGGTTGGGAATGATTTTCCTATGGAAAATGAGTTTCAGCAAAATTTAAATTTCCACAGGAGAATTTTGATTTTGCCCCCCAAATTGATTTTTCATCAGGAAACCTGAAATGAAATATTTAATTTTGGATCAGTTAAACCCAGATCAGCATATTTTGTTTTGTTGAACTGATCCAAAACATTTTGTTTTGAATTAGTTCAACAAAACATTAAGCTGAATTTCCCTATCAGTGCATTGCCTTATGGGAGCTGTAGTTGGAGGCACCATCTTCTCCTTTGGGCCAGGCTCCCTGGAATACTACATCTCCCACAATCCAAAGTGGATTTCCCTCTGATCAAGCTGCATGATGCATAATGGGAGTAACATGACTCTGGGTGTATCATGTGAGATGTAGTCTGGCCCATAGGGGAGGATAGGGACATCAAACCCCTGAATTATAGCTCCCAAGAGGCAATGAGCCACAATGGGAAAAGGCAGATTAATGCTGAATGTTTGGGTTCAGTTCAATACACCGAAATGAAACATTTCAGTTTTGGGAATGTCAAAATATTGCATTTCAATCGTTTCAACAATGGTGAATCAAATGTTTTTAGAATTTCCATTCTGCAAAAAACAAACAAACAAATAGAAATTTCCACCTTTCACCCCATTGTGGGATGAAAAAAATTTGCGGAAATGTCAGGATTTCCCATGGGACCAAAATTCCAAATTTTGTTCAGTTCTAATGTTTTACAGAGCAGCACCAAAAGTCCCATGTTTCCCCAACAGTATTAATTTATAAGTCACAAACCCTAACGGAACTTCAGAAATATGCAGTCTCGGATATGTCAGATGGTGTTTACTATGTACGTAAAAATAATCCAATAAATTAAGGAATGGATATGTAGATGGATATTCTCCTTTCTCACCCGCCGTGCCACTGCTTTCCCCAGACACTGATTTTTCCCCCATCCTCACGCTCACTCATATTCTGCCAAGTTTTGGCCACTGCCTAGCCCAGAATTGGAAGGTGTCCAGAATTGGGAAGGTTCCCCAAAGTAGATTAAAGGCTTTGGCCCTCTCTGCCGCTGGCTTGTCCTGTGTGTTCTGTGCCTCCTGGAGTTTTAGCACATAATCCCAGCCCAGAACTGTCATTTGTTTACAGACGATTTTCTCCCATCCAACTACTGCTTTAGGTTAATCACACTGAGCTAATCTATACTACAGTGATGTTTTCCGTGTATTCAGAAACTGGGAAAAACAGGCCCATGGCTCTATTACCTTCTTCTGTCCTAGGAAAGAAGCACCAGACGACACCAACAATAGAGTTATCAAAACAGCACCCTCTGTTGTTGCATGCCTCAGCACTGATGTACGGATAACCACAGTTCACTCTGGCAGATGGCTGCTGCGCACATTGCTCTTGAGCTGTTTAAAACAAAGTCAAGTTAACTGATTGTGTGAGTTTCATTTAATTATTTAGGGCCACTCTGCACTGTGATCTTCACACTTGGATGAGCACACAGGAACCTAGGGATTATCATGCCGCATCAGACCAGCAGTCCATCTAGCCCAGCATCTTGTCTCTGATATTGGCCAGTATCAGATGCTTCAAAAAAGGTGCAAAAACCCTATAGCAAGTAATTATGGAATTCTCTGCCCGTAGAGGAAGTTCCTTTCTAAACCCCTTTGTTAGATATTGGTTCATGAAATATGAAGCATGAGGGTTTATAGTTCTTAGATCCCTTACCCAGCCTAGCGTAACACAGCATGGTTTGTTATCTATGTAAACATCACCCACTGAAGCTCACATTAATTTCAGCCCACATGCATCCAAGGGCAAAATATGTTCCTTAGTATCAATATGCCTCAAATTCATATTGTAATGGTAATTGATAGACATCAAATGCTTCTATAAATATAATACTTTCATTATAACTAAACTGCTGGAACAAAACATACCTTGGCTACAGTCTCCCATCCATTCAATAACAATGGTGATGTCAGTTGTAAGTAATAAAATGAGTCCTATTTAAAACTTTTAATTCATTGTAAACTTTATTGTTTCCTGTTGCAGCTGTTATTCCTCCTGTGAGAAAACTGTTTGGAGACGATGACTCACAATCCCAGTATTGCCAGCCTCAAGTGTTCAAAAATTGTGAGTTAGGCCCCAAAAACTCATTCAATTGGTTTAAAACTATGATATTTTAAAAAATCCCAAATGAACAAATATATAATTTGGGTTCTTTTGATTTGTTTTCTGGCTTCTGGGCCTTTCGGTTACATTTGGGCTACGTTTTCAAGTTTTTCTCTGCAACCAGGAGGGTTAGAAACTGCCTTATTTTTCAAATGAAAGCTGAGATTCTCCTCTAACTTTCATGACTCCAGAAGAGGGGCTTTAAGAAAAGCACCAAATAGCACCAGACACTTGTTAAACTGTGAGAGTTGCCAATGCTGCAATCCCAACAGAGGAAACAATTAAGTCTCTGTATTCCCTCTTGTTTTGGCTTATTAACTTCTAGATGATAAACTTCTCTGCAGGGCTCATTTTGATGGGAGTTTTGATTGACTGTCTGCAGTATCAGTCCCCGCATTATTTGTGTCCTTTGCAAACATCACATTTAAAGGGTTCTTTCTTTGTCTGTTTCTTTTGACAAAAATCTCTTTGAGCTGCTTTTAGCATCTTGAGGACCAGATTCATCAAAGCACTTTCACACATGCCTACCTTTAAGCTCATGTGTGCTCCCACTGAAGTCAAGGGCTTTGTGTCCTTAACGGTAAGCACATGCTTTCGTGCTTTGTTCAATCAGGGCCCAAATGAATTGCAATTGTTGGATGCAGAAACATCTCACTCATGCAGGCAGGCCTTGCTAATTCAAATAGTGCCATTGGCTTGAGATTTTCCAGAGCCTTTAATGGCAAAGCATTTACCTACATGATACATTGCAAGTGAGTACATTTAAATGTCAGGTTTTCACAGAATTTTGAGTTACTTGTCCTTTCCAAATGATTTAGGGTGTTACAACTTTCCTTTCCATTCATGTTAACAATGTACCGCCCATGGCACTTTTGTTGTTTCTGCATCTCTGCCACAGTTTTCTCCCGGTGCTTCAGAATTCCACGGTCCGTTGACAGCTTCCCCTTAGGTTTGTTTTAAAGCTACTATAAAGTTGTCTTTAGTGATGAGGACCAATTTGCAACACCAAGCATTGTGTTTTCAGTTAGAGTAGTAAGTGAAGGCTTTGTTACAGAACCCTGTCTTAATCGTAGAAGTTCAATTTAGGGCTAATGGCCAGTTGTGATTTCAAACACAGATTGCTGTCTACATACATCACCACAAACTCTTGCTCTTTTTAGAGTAGAGAATTACTTGCGGTCAAGGTATTGACTGACTGACAGACAATTTATGGAATTGACACGCCCCCGCCCCCCGAAAAACATTAAGAACTTCACTCACTTAATACAATATAAAATGATGGGTGGATGTGAGATCAATCTCAAGCCCATTGTGATCTGCACAGATTTTTTAGAAAAAGTTATTTAAAACCTGCATAGTGCTTTTTGTTTTTTTTAAAAAAACTCTAGCCCCAATCCTGCAAACACATGCATACATGAGTAACTAATGGGACCATGCAGCATTATAAAGTCACTCATGTGTGCAAGTATTTATGGGACAAGAGCTGAGATCATCTTTATACTTTAAGACCGTGATATGGCTACAAATGAGGAAAAGGAAAAACACATGAGCTAATTGACATATAAGGGAATTGTTTTCAAATGTTTTAGTCAGCTGTTCTGTATATGAAAATAAGAAGAAGAATGTCTTCATCATTTGTGGTTCTGACATTTGATTGTTACTAATAAGCTGAATTTGTAATAAGAAATTTTGCATTCCATTGCAAGGGATCTTAGAAGGATTAAGATCCCATTCTGTGATAACCCCACTACTGCAATAAAACAGACTTTCTATAAAATGGTAACATTAAAAATCCTCAAAGAATCCTAATTTTGATTTCATTTCACTTATTGTGGCATTATGTACAGTTCTTGGTAATAGAAAAGACAGATTTTGCAGCGTCCCACAAAAAATGGAAGCTAATTTGACTGTAAACTTTTGGGCCAAATGGTGCTCAAGAAATAATAATTATTACTGATAATAATGATGAGTAAAAGGATACAATCCTCAAGAAAGAGCTTGGTGGTTTAACAGAGCTCTTTAGATAAAATTAAGATTTCTCCCAGACTTCCCTTGAATGTATTACTTGGTTTGATTAACCAAATAATCAGCACAAGACTTTGCTTGTTATCAACACATAAAAAATGAAACCAATGCACTTACATAGTTGTATGTATCCATTAGCGAGGCTGCTGAGCCCTAAAATAAGGACAATTGCCAGTACCCAGCACCCCTTGTGTTCCATTGTCGCTTGCAGTCCTCGGTCCTGAACCTTCAGGGTGGTTAGGACAATTAGTACAGTGTGAAAATCTGTAGAAAAGCTAATTTTATACCCATATGTTTGCTCAGTCATTTCAGATACTGCTTATCTTGGGAGGGTTATTTTGTATCCGGACTCCACCTGTGTACTTATTTTGGGGTAACCCCTGTTCAGCCCAGGTGCATGATCAAGAAACAGGAATGAGGGTTTGGATATTAATCTAAGTGGGAGGTTTATGTGGCAAAGGTAGGCTGCGCATTTTCCCTCATGAGTCACTCATACCTACCCTTGAGTTGGTCACTATTCTCTCAGTTTACCTTCTCTATCAATCACAGTATCAATCTAACAGAGAGAAAATATGATATAAATGATTTATTATTGCCAGGTGTGGAGAATGTGGGACACTTCTGTAGTATGTTTATGAAATATTATGTGAGACTCAGTTTACCTGTTTAATCTTGTGCTGCCTGTTACCTGACCGCAGGGGGTTAACTTCTTTCCAGAGATGCTCGCTGGGAGTAATAGGTGATCAGTGTAGTAGTGTGTCTGGGTTGGGTGAGTGGTCTATCAAGACTTGTTGTCATTTGAATAGGTCTACCTGGGCCATACAATGGGTATGCCAAAGAAGGTGGCCAAACCAAGAGTGATTCTGCAAAGTGAACTGCTAGCCAGGCAAAGGTGGGGGACTTGGATCTCCTGATGAGGCTGATCAGGGGGTCACCTGAAAAAGGGGTCTGGAAGTTGTAAAAGGAAGGGTCTCTTGCTGACCATTTGAGAGACAATGGAAAGATGGTCTGTCTCTCTCCATGGTCCAGAAAGGAAACCAGGAGCTGCAGGAGTGAATGACTGGAAAGGACACTGGCCCAAATCCCACAAGAATGCTGCAGGAAGTGAGGCAGTGAATGGCATACAGGCTTTTTTTAAAATTTTGTCCTAGATCTCTTTCTCTCTTGTGTTACCTAAAGTAAAGAATAATTGTGCTAGAAATCTTTGCAAGGTCTAGGTCTGTTTGGTTCAATTATTCAGTGTCCCCAAAGAATTAAATGGTAAACTAGAGAATCCTCAAGGTTGGAGCTCTGGGAAAAGACATGTTTGAGCAGCGGAGGTGCCAGCACAAGTCACAGAGACCAGGCATTCAGACTGTGGGGTCTCAGTTCTCAGAAACGGGTGCTAGAAAGAGAATCTGCATCCCAAAAGTATACTCAGAAATCCCAAATCAGAGGTAGTGCCTGGACTCTTCTCGGACTCTTCTGGACCGGGGCTGTGACACCAAGCCACAGAAGTTTGATAAATGCTATATTTCTGACACTACATCAATGCATAGGGATCAAGAGACTCCTGTAAGTAATGTATGATTGTTTCAACTTGCTTCTCTTCAGAATGGGACAGGTGGGAGAATACAGTATATTATCTGATAAGTCTCTGGGGTCGTGCTTGAGGGCAGAGGTAGATAGATTGGCATGGGCAGAATGACACTTCTCCCCCAGTGAGGGTAGCTGTGGTCTAATGGACTTAGCATACAGCTAGGGACTCAGGAGACTATGAGCAATCCTGTAACCTCTCTGTGCTTCTCTTACCTCATCTCTAAAACTGGCATATGGTGCTTACTTCCCTTGTAGAACTGCAAAGTATTATTTACAACAGCACGTCTCTTACCATCCTAGTTATCTTTTCTCTCTGTCTTTTTCTCTTTCCAGATAATTATCTTCTCTAGGGGGAGATATGATACACATTGATAAATGATTCATGTTGATAAGCAAAATAGTAGAGAACATTATTGTGAAGGGAGTTTGAGCGATATTAAAAATCTGAATTAACCATTGTAGACAACAGGATGATAAAGCACCAAGACCCAGTCCTGCCTTATTGCTGGGAAATGAGGATGATCAAGGACCCTGGCAGGTGGATCATATACACAAGGAACCCTGTGAGCACAAAAAGGGATGTATCCAAGCCCATCAGGGATTAAGAAGTTGGGTCTTCTTGCCAAGTGGTCCATGTTTCCCTGTCAATTAAGCACCAGGAGGTTATATAACTCACTAACTTTTCCCTTAGAGGAAACTGGGACTTGAAAGAGATAAGCCAAGGAGCCTACAGGAAGAACTCATCCAAACAGCTGCCTGGGCAATTTTACTATGTTTCGGACTGAATTTCCCTCCTTTTGCTTGTTGTAGTTTGTGTGGAATGAGACCCTAGACAAAGAGAGCCAGGGTGTGTTCTGTGACTTTTTTTTTCTTTTTGTTACATCTTAATAAATATGACTCAGGAAAGGTAGCAGAAAACGGAGACCTGGATATCGATCTCATTCTAGAGTACATCAAGGTAATGCTGTTGAAAAGCTATGTGCAAAACTGGTATAAGAACACAATGGGGCCCAGACTTGTATCTTGTGTAGTCATTTATACCTGGGCAAACTGGGCATAAAACACAATCTGTTCTGACTAGGTTATATCTTACAGCCACTTGAAACTGATTTTGCACAGGTATCAGTTACTACACACAGTATAAGGCAGAGGAGAACTGGTTCTCAGTCTGGCTTGTATGGTGAGGACACCCTGCACCTATTACAGAGTAAATTCCTGAAGTAGTTACTCTTTGCTCTCTCAAGCAAAACTCTCACAGCAGTTTGGAATTTAGTCTAAGTGTGGACTTCAGGAATTGGCCCACTGCAAGCTAAACAAATGGATTTATTATGAGGAGCTGTTATAAACACAACAGTTTCCAGAACATTTTCATTAAGGCCACAAGTAGAGATGGGTGAATAATCGATCTTTCGGTTCAGCGAGCAAACCGAAAAAATATTCAGTTTGGTTCTGAAAATGTTTGGAATTTCTCAGCAAATCAGAAAGGTCCATTTCAGGAAAACGATGGGTATGTGACCCTTATTTAAAAGGGTAGGTCTTCACTACCCGCCGGATCGGCGGGCAGTGATCGAGCCAGCGAGGATCGATTTATCGCATCTAGTCTAGACGCGATAAATCGATCCCTGAGCGCTCTCCCGTTGACTCTTGTACTCCAGCGCTGCGAGAGGCACAGGCAGAGTTGATGGGGGAGCGGCAGCAGCTGACTCACTGTGGTGAAGACACCACGGTAAGTCGATCTAAGTACGTCAGCTTCAGCTACGTTATTCACATAGCTGAAGTTGCATAACTTAGATCGATCCCCCTCCCCTCCCCCCCAGTGTAGACCAGGGTGCTCCACAGTCAGGGCATTTGCCTGGCATCTGCTAGATCCAGTTTTGGGGGCCTATGCTAGAGCAAGGATTTGAACTCAGAGCTACCCCTTCTGACTTGAGGCTCCAAACTACTAAGCTGATGGTGGGCGGGGGCAGTTTGCTCTCAGTATCTCCTGTTGACTTGTATAACTATACAACTATACATTGGGCCAAAAAGAGAAGCAGCCCCTACATAGCTTGGTGTTTAAGGTGCTCACCTGAGAGGTGGCAGACATGGATTCAAGTCCCTTCTCTCCATCAGGCAGAGAGAAGATCAGAGTTCGAGTCTTTGCTCCACAGCAGGGTTTCAAACCCTGGGTCTCTGCTATACCGGGCAGATGGCCGAACCACTAGGCTCACAGGGAATGAACACACACATGCTCTTTTGTTCTGAAGCTGGTCAAAACCAAAAGGGTCCAATTCTGAAATAGTGTCAGGTTGACCAACATTGCATTTTTCAGCACACACAAAAAATTCACCCAGCTCTAGTATTGAATTGAATTGAATTCATAGGTCTTAATACTCAATTCTCTCTCTCCAAGTTCTGCTTACAGATGGAAATCTGTGAAGTCTAAGTAAGGGTATTACTTAATCTTTCACGTCGTTATTAAATGGAACCCTTTCTTTTTTGTCTTTCAATAGGGATCTGCAGTACAGCAATACAATATTATTTTATGAGCAACATAATTCAGGTGCTCAGTGATTAGTATATCACTGATTAAATATTGGAGATGGATCATCAGGAGCAGCTGCTCTTGTAGGAATAAAAATTAGATTCATTCAGTCCTTGAAGTGATCAGAAGTTCAGAACATTCAAGAGACATTGTCGGGTTCCCTAATGCTGGGTAACTACCAGCTCCTTTTTCACATTAATGTTTAAACTTAGAACAACATGGCTTTTGATAATGTCCTACTGCCCTATAAAATGTCAGCCATGTGAAAATATCAGTGGTTCGAAAAACCAGCACTTCAGCTAACAAGCACTCCTTGGGAACATTAGTTATTTCATTCATGTACACCCCATAGAAATGTATTTGCAATTCTGTATTAAGAAGCACTCCTCCCTTTTATGAATCAGCCCTGAAGCAATATCCCAATGTGGTCTTTGGGGTACCTGAAATGCTGAAAGTGCACTCTAGAGGGGAAATTAAGGGACTCGTCATCACTGAAGACTCCAGAGCATGGCTTTTTTGAAGAGTGAGGATGTCAGCCCCTGTTGTCCTTGTTCAATTTAGATAACTACATTTTGCTTATATAAATCCCCCCAGCACTTGAATTGTATTCAGGTTTTTTATTCTTGTCCTGTCTTTAATTGTGTATTTTTGCTATGTACTGTTAGGGCCTGAGCTTGGTCCCATTGAAGCCGGTGGCAAAATTAACACTGACTTCAATGGAACGATCATTCCCTTAAAAAGTTTCAATATTCCTCTCCAGAGAGTTGCATTTTGGTGGTGCCTAAAATAAGTCCTGTATAGAGTTTATTAAAGCATTGTGGGATGGAAAGTAGTTTAGATGAAGCTAAAAGACAGTCGAGTGGTTAGGCCACTAAGCTGGGACATCTGAGACCTCGATTCAAGTCCTGGCTCTCCCATGAACTCCACATGTGATCTTGGGCAAGTTAGGCCCTCAGTCTCCAACCTGGAAAAACAGTACTTCATTATCTCTTAGGAATGTTGTGAAGATAAATACATTAAAGAGTTGAAGGTTATTCTGATCACTTATGGTGATGGGGGCCAAGTGGTGAAAGGCGTAGACTGATATCAATGCAAGCTATTGTATTGATTACTACAGGGAATCCACTTATGTCAAATATAGCTAAACTCTGTGCACAGTTTACTCTGTAAAACTCCCACTGAAGTCAAGTGAGTTTTGCCTAGGTAAGAACTAAGGGCAAGTGAGGATTTGCCTTATGTCTCACCAGTGTACTAGTGTAATGGGGCTTGCTCAGAATTTTCCACAGAAATGTATTTTCTCTGTATGTGTCTTTTTTGCAGTGGGGAACTCAGCTATGTGATCACCGGAATACCCCCACAAACGACAAGGTGCATTCAAGAGGCAAGAGCGTGAAAGGGATCAGGAAGGAACGTAAAAAATAACATATCACATATATTACTTTGTATCTCTGATCCTCTGGGAGAGATGCCAACAGCAGCACCTGTTTCTCCCTTGCAGTCAAAACATCTCCAGCAAATGGGCCACTGCTGCATGCTGCAGCCTGTATCTTCTTTCTGTGGTTACCAGTGCTCAGATATCAGGAGGCCTCATGCAAACAAAGGAGCAGCAAAGGTGTTACCCAGATCCCCATACCTAAAATTCTTCAGCCCACAAATACACACTCCATGGGTTTGCACTAGTTTTAAACAGACTGTTGATTCTACAGTAGAGAAAAATGGGCGAGGCTAATAACTGAAATTTTTCATTTTAATGCAGTATTCAGAATGCCAATTTGCTGTATACTCATATCTATGGGTTTACTGGTAAAAACATTGTAGTCTGGACATCATGTACATCACAAAATATTTTTACTATTATTATTAATCAGAAACCCAATAGGTAAGTTATTTTGATTCCTCTGAGACACAGTGTCTATATTACTGTCTTTACTATGTGGTTGCAAATACCCTGTTTGTAGAGTCTTTTTTAAGCCCCAGAACCTGTCTGACAAGAAATTACCTGCTGACCATGGTGGTAGTAGGGTAATATTTTTGTTTACCAGTTTAAGCCCTCTTATTCCAGATACAATAGTCACACAGAAAAGAATTGGGTTAGCATTAGAAGCTGGTAGATCTAACAGCTGGATAAAAGGATCTGGGGTGAGATCACGGTCCCAAATAGGTCAGTGGCAAAGCTCCCATTTACTTCAGTGGGGCAAGATTTCATCCCTGCTTTTTGAACCTTTGTACTGGGTGTGTCTCAAAAGAAAAGGTGCTAAGGTCCCTACCCTGTAACAGGATCTCTGTGGTGGACCCTCACACACATGCAGAGTCTGAGTGAAGTCAGTGGGACTCCATACGAAAGCACCAGTCCATCCATATGGAACCCTTTGCCAGATAGGGGCCTACAAGATGACTCTAAAGTATTCACACTTTGAAGTGGACTGGTCATCCACAAGCACTCTTTACTTTGGGAGAACTGCCCCTGGGCATTGTGATGCTGGCGGACAAGGTGCCAGCTCATGCCAAGGCCCCTAGGCCTCACTGAACACTGACAAATGCACAGCTGGAAACCAGTCTGTCTCACTGGTGTGTTAGTATTGTTAAAATAGATGTTAAGTTGATACAAATGCATTTAGTGTTTAGACTTGATGAAATGCTCGTAGGATGCTGCATGTATTGATCTCACTTATAACATCTGGAGCCCCTGGTATAAATTATGCTGAGTGTTTGCATTGTAAACCTCTCTAATTATGCAACTCACCAAACAGGAAAGAAGCATTAATTAATGTAAAGTGCTGGTCCTGTACACAAGAAAGCCCATTGAAACCAAAGGAGCCACTGTGACACATCAAAGGACAAAGACTGTGTTGACTGCTCCCTCCACCCCCATGAATAGGGGACCTGAGCATGAACTCACCCCATCAGCTTGAACTCTGGGGGAAGGGAATAAAAATGTCTGACACAGAGGAACTGTATCACTATGCTGCTTGGAGTTCGGAGAGGGCAATAATTTGAAGCATAAGCAAGGGATCCCCAAGCAGCTTGGGGCTTGTCTACTGAACAATGTTGTCGACAAAACTTTTGTCTTTCACGGGTACTTAAAAAAGCCCCCCCCCCGCCCCCCCGTAAAACACAAGCGTTTTGCTGACGCAAGTGGCAGTGTGAACGCAGCTTTGCTGGCAGGAGCGCTCTCATGCCGACAAAGCTAACACCTCTCGCGGGGCTGGAAGTATCTTGTCGGCAAAAGTCGACAGCGTTCACACACACTGACTTTTAGTCACAAGGCTGTGTCGACACAGCCTTGTCACTAAAAGCTGCGTAGTGTAGACAAGCCCTTAGTTTGGGTTAGCCCTAAAGCGACACAGAGCGCTTGCATATATAGCAGCTGCTATCACCTTTTGGAATCTAAGATGGTAGCTCCTGTGTGTGTATGTTTACCTGCTTTAACCTTGTAAATAACTCGCTTATTTCTTTTTATTTAGTTAGGACTATGGAATTGGCTACAAGCATTGTCTTTGGTTTGAGATCTGAGGTACAATTGATCTGGGATAAGTGACTGGTCCTCTGGGACTAGAAGTAACTTAAATATCGTGGTGATTTTTGGTGTAAGGGATCATCCATCACAAAGGCAAGCTTGCCTAGGTGGCAGCCCGAGGGGGCTGTCTGTGACTCCATGTTAAGGCTGTTGTCGTGCTGGAGGAATTCACACTGGATACTTGGTTGGTGAAATCTAAGTTTAGAACTCACAACCAGTTTGGGGTTTGTGCCCTGCTTCTTTCGGGCACGAGACACTCTAGACAGCTCGCCAGGCAGTCTACACTAGCAATATTGCTAATCCCAAACATTCAGAAATAACGAGTAAGCCCCCCAAAATCCCACAATTGGCTTAAAAAATATGAGATTTTAGAAAATATTTGTTGAGGTTTTCTTTATATGACTTGGTTTCTGAGTTTTTAGGGTGCATTGGGCTCAGTTTTTCAGGCTTTTCTCTGAAACCATGAGGACTAGAAGCTATTTTTTAAAAAAATGAAAGTTGAGATTCTCCGGTCAGAGAGCTCAGTCTGTAAGAGAAACAGTAAATTCCTCAAGGACTTGGCAAAGCACTCCTCCTATTGCTAGCACGATTGGAACTGCACCAGTGTGAGACCAATGATGGGAGTAGTCCCTGCAATTCTCAGTGTAGGTGCAGCTGAAATGGTGCAGAGGCAAACATTCAGGGTGGTGGTGTTTCCCCCCATCTTAGACAAATGTGTGCTGCTGTGTGTTTATTTCTGAGATAACGCTTTAGGATAGATTGTAGTTTTTAAGCCACAATCCTGAAAAAGGGTGGTGCAGAGCCACACCAGAGATTGCGTCTTGGAGAACACAGTCTCTGCCAGGGCTGTTCCTTGTGTACGGGCAATAAGCAATCTGCTCCATAGATTAGGGTGGAGAAGAACATCCCGCACCCAGTGCACTGGCCCTGCTCCATGTGCTGGTGTGGAGCCATGGCCCTGCCCATTCCCCGGCGCACACAGACTGCTATTGTGAGTGGCCGTTACACAGCCAACCAAGTGGCACAGGAAGACTTCTTATGTGTCCCTGGTTAAGCAGGGGTCACTCACAGTCTAGCCCTAATTGTTTGATTTTTATATCACCTCCGTTTATACATAATCCCACCTTTTAGGGGAAAGCCTGTTAAGAGAATCAGTAGGTCTCATATTTTTGATAACTAAGTATTTTGTTAGGAGTAATTCATTTACACAAGGGTGTAGTTGATATGATGCAGTCACCCTTACGATCTGATCGGCCACACCAAATATGCTATTGAGCTGCTGCAAAGCTCACTCCTTTGGTTTTCCTTTCCATAGTTCCGATAAACACTATGTGGTATCTTATAGGGAAAGTTAAAAAATGGAACCCTATTTTTCTAGTCAAAGTTCTTGACCAGCTCTACTATTTTCTGTGCTTGCCTGGGCCATGAACCAGAGATTTAATTTAACTGTTTAATTATATTAATCTTCATATAGAAGCCCAAAAGTCCTGCAGTCTGATCACTGAAATACGTTAAGTAGATGGTTTACTACAAAGCCAAACATAGAGTTTTAGTATTTTTGAGTATGGAAATAGTGGGCTTTTTTTTTAAATGAGGAATGAAGGTTGGCCTAGCGATTAGGGCACAAATCAGGAGCTCTGCAGTCAATTCCCTGCTCTGCCACAGGCATCCTATGAGATCTGGGGCAAGTCACTTAGCCTCTCTGTGCTTCAGTTCCCCATCTGTAAAATGGGGATAAGAGCACTGCCCTACCTCACAGTGGTGTTGTGTGGATAAATAAATACATTAAAGGTTGTGAGCTGCTCAGATATAATGATAAGGGGAGGGCATATAAGTACCTTTAGACATATTGAGATAAACCCACCGTCCTGACCAGTATAATCACAAAAAAAGGCCATGGAAGCTTTTTTAGGTTAGTCTGGTGTGCTGGCCAGTTCCAATAGTTACCAAGGCCAGGAGAGAAGCACTAGTTGCACATGCAGAAAAATCACCAATCATAACTGTTTTGTAGCAATTGGCAAAGTTTAAGCTTTCATATCCTCTTAACCCTGAATAGTCCTGAAAAACAATAACAGGTGCAAAGCAATGAAATGCTCCCTTCTTCCAGTGCATTCAACTCTATAAAGTGTTCATTCAAAACCCAGCTGAGACCACTTAATTAATACAAAAAAACCGAGGAGTACTTGTGGCACCTTAGAGACTAACAAATTTATTTGGGCATATCGGATGCATCCGATGAAGTGGGTTTTAGCCTACGAAAGCTTATGCCCAAATAAATTTGTTAGTCTCTAAGGCGCCACAAGGACTCCTTGTTGTTTTTGCTAGTACAGACTAAGACGGCAATCACTCTTAAATAATACAGTGATTAAGCAAGGGTAATAACATAAATAAATGTACCTCTCCTATTCCATTAGGTGGTGCCAGAATTGTGGATCTGTATATCAGGGTGTGGTTGGCCTATTTTCTGACATCATTTCTTTAATGGCAACTGACTCTGCTGTGAGCAGTTAGTAGTGTAAAAGGGAAGTGAGTTGGGGCATGCACTCAGCTGCCCCAGGGCCTGATATCGCACACTGATGTTACAGTTAGGAGTAACTCCACTGACACCAGTGCAACTGGGAGCTCACTAACTTCAGGGGCAATTGAGGGTGGAGAGCACCTTTTGGGTGCTAGCCCAAAGCATTGCCTCTAGCTCTCGTGAGGATGTGTACACAGAGATACTGAGGAATGTACCAAAGATCCTCCACGCCCCCGCCCCCATGCCAGCACTAGCACTGAATCAGTTATACTGGTGTTAGCACTTGCAGGAGCCACACAGGTACATGGCTCCAGGGCCCAGATTCACAAAGGAATTTAGGTGCTCAAATCCCAGATTTAGCCACTACTGTGATCCACAAACACCCTGCTTAGTTACAGCCCTTCATGATGACAATGGATGGTCACTTGGCCAAGGAAAGTGAATGACAATGATTCTATGGCCTGGTAGTTGAGGCCCTCATGTAGGAGGCCTAAATTCAAATCCTTGCTGTGGAGACTATTGAATTATTTATTAAAGTGGAACTGCATGAAAACCTCCTAAGCTTACTTTTACCAGCTTAGGTTAAAACTTCCCCAAGGTACAAACTATTTTACCCTTTGCCCTTGGACTTTTGCTGCCACCACCAAACGTCTAACACCGGTTACTGGGAAAGAGTTCATTTGGAAACGTCTTTCCCCCCCAAATCCTCCCAAATCTTACCTCCCTTTTTTCTGGGGAAGGTTTGATAAAAATCCTCACCAATTTGCATAGGTGACCACAGACCCAAACCCTTGGATCTTAGAACAATGAAAAAAACATTCAGTTTCTTAAAAGAAGAAAAGGTAGAAAGAATCACCTCTGTAAAATCAGGATGGTAAATACCTTACCTGGTAATTAGATTCAAAACATAGAGAATCCCTCTAGGCAAAACCTTAAGTTACAAAAAGACACAAAAACAGGAATATCCATTCCATTCAGCACATCTTATTTTCTCAGCCATTTAAAGAAATCATAATCTAACGCATATCTAGCTAGATTACTTACTAAGTTCTAAGACTCCATTCCCAGCAAAAGCATCACCCAGAAAGACACAGACCCTTTGTTTCTCCCCTCTCCAGCTTTGAAAGTATCTTGTCTCCTCATTGGTCAGGTGCCAGTGAGGTTATACTAGCTTCTTAACCCTTTACAGGTGAAAGGGTTTTTCCTCTGGCCAGGAGGGATTTTAAAGGAATTTTCCCTTCCCTTTATATTTATGACAGTTACCAAAAAGATTTTGACTCAAACATTTTTTCAATTTGCGAAAAAAATTCAGAAAATGTCTTTTTCGGTTTGAGACAAAACTAAACTTTTTTGAATTGTTTTCAAAATTGCCAGCAAACCAAAAAAAAGCAAACAATCCATTATTTGTTCAGCTGTACAGAAGCACTCTTCCTTTAATCCAGTACAGGTACCTATTTTACAATGTTTTCTCAATCTGCTGCACTCTCCTGGCAGGATTCCTGAATGAATGAATTGCAGAGGTTTCCTGAAACCATCTCTGAGTCGTGTAGTTCACCAGCTCCACACAGCAATTCCTTACTGTTCTGACTCTGCCACTTCTTAGTGTTTGTGTTCCTTATATCAAGTAGGGAGGGAATTGTGTCTAATAACTACTTAATCTGCCACAATTTACAGCTATCAGCATCTAACCCACCGCTCAATGTAAGTTAGGTCTGTGACTGAGCTTGAGGATGCCAGGCTGTTAAAGTTCACAGCTACAGAGCTTGGCTCTTTAGCTCAAGTTGTAGCCATTTGTACTTCTTGCTTTGGAGGTATCTGATTAGTCCTTTATTCCATCAATGTAAAGGGACCTTAAAGTGAATGAGCCAGTATGAATACAAACTAGAGGTGGATGGGAAATGGTATTTCTGGTCCAGCAAAAATTGTAGACGTCAAGGATTTTCCCCTTCCTCAATGGGACAAAATTGAGACCCTTAAAATTTTTCAAGCAGCAGCCAGGTGAGACAATAGCCAGTGGCTGAAGCACTCAGCTAGGATGAGCAAGATACCACTTCAAGTTCCTGCTCTGAATTGGGCAGAGCATGGAATTGAACCTAGTTCCCACAGAGACTATTAGCGTTTTGAAGACAGAGTCCCTCCTGGACCCAAGAACCCGCCCCAGTGAAAGTTTTGTAGAAACTGTCATAATTTTGTGAAAAGTTTCAGTTTCAACAAATCAGCATTTTACAACAACAGTTTCATCAAAAAATTCCCCCCAGCTCTGGTAAGGGCATCGCAATCTGACCCTAACTGAAAGTCCTGTGGTTTGTGTCAGAAATATTATTGACTAATGTCTCATCTGCAGAGCACTAAAGTATGTACATCTAGAGGAAGGGAGAAATATTGGGACAATTAAAAACAAAGGACAACTCAGCATTTATACATTTTGTTTTGACTCTTTTATTGCTTTGGACAGCTGCTTGGTACCAACCTACTGAAAAGAATAAAAGCTATGATTAACTGGGTCATCGGAAAAGGAGTAAATCCAAGGCAAAAATGATCTGGAAATCAGAATTATTACAGAGTGCGAAGTGTAAGATGTGAAGGCTTTCTATTATTTTCCTGTGTGAGTAGATCCATTGACAGAGAGGTTCCTGGTGCAATTTCCTGGTGCATGGTCTCTAACAATCTAGGGAAGAAAGAAGGGAAATGGGTTAAGAGTTGAATTTTTTCATCAGATCCACAGAAAATTAAAAGCATGTGTTTGCCTGTGGCAGATAACAAAAAGTTGTATGTCAGGCAATTATTCAGCACAACAGTTCCCTCCTACACATCTTTCTATATGTTTAAGGCACATGAGTTATGAAGATCTATCAAGGAGTGTGTGTAAAGGTGTTATTATTTCTGTGACACAGAGGAGATGACTAAGCTGAGGGCTGTGATCCACAGAGGGGAAGTTCCAGAGAGGCTGAGATGCCCCATCTGGACTCTGAACCACCTTCCTGTGCCCTCCTTGTGGCATTGACACCCTGATGGCTGGTCCTAGGATGCAGGATCCCGGTTGGAGAGGGTTAGCCGCAGAGCAGTACTAAGTACTGTATGCACAAGAACTGTCTTCATATCCCTTTATCGCCACACATCTTGCATCACTGCAGGCAACATTATAACAGCAGTGAGTGTCATGTAATACATCGTTATGTCCTGCCTCAGCATAGGGGGATGGACTGGATGAGCTCTTGACGTCCCTTCCAGGCCCACATTTCTATGATTATTCATCCCCCCTTTTTTAAACATTAAAGATCTCTACCTCACTCACACCCTGAGCATGCAAGCCTTCAACACAAGCAAATAATGACGGAAGACTCCATGAAGCTTAGTCTAAGGGAATTCTCTACTAACGCTTAGCCTGCAAAGTCTCATGCAGATCAGAAAGTAAAAGAGTAAAATTCCCAACTACAAGCCTCTATGTGTTCATGCCCTGAGAAAATTAACTTTACTTCACACACATAACTTACCTTCTTCTACCAGAAGAGGATAAAAGCACCAGGCAACAGCAGGGGGCCTTGATTCAAAACAACATCCTCTCGCCTTACATACTTTAGCAGGGATGCCGGGGTAACCACAGTTCTTTCTGAGTTTTACCTCTGCTGGACAGACCTTTTTATCTGTTTTTTTTAAAAAGGCACGTTACCTTAGGTTTCTTTTATTCTATTCATTATTAATATTACCATAGCACCCAGGACCCCCAGTCATGGGCCAGGTGCTGATCAAACACAGAACAAAAACACAGTTCCTGCCCCAGACATCTGACAATCTAAGTGTAAGACCAGACATCAGATGGCTACAGACAGGTAGGTGGAGGCGTACATGATGTTTATTTGTAATCCACTGACAAATTGTTAGTTTAATAGCACTGGACTTGGTTATAGAAATAAAGAGACAGAGTCCCTGCTGCATCAAACATGTGCTGGGTGTGGTGGGGGGAGGAGGGTTCTGTCAGGGAGCCCGTTACAGCTCCTTGATTCTACACCCAGCCTTGGTCACAGGTGCAGTTTAGAGCAACTAGGGACCAGCTGCTAGATGGGGATTGTGGGAGTGCATGGTGCTTTGGCCGCTCCCATTGGTCTGAGGGAGGTAAAGGGAGTGCAGTGGGGGCAGAGAATTTGGCCCACATTTCCTACAGAAGGTGCTAACCGCAGAAACTGCCTGATTTAAGTAATCCAGCAGAATGAAGGAATCAAAACCAGATCCCAGTACCTGGAAGCAAAAGGTTAAATATTTTAATAATTGTGTAATAATTGGCTTTGTACAGAGTGTAAACTTCTCTGATCTGGGGCATCATGACAACAATGCAGCTTAGAACTTAAACAATACATTAGTGAGGTTTGGCCCATGACTGAACATGACAGCCAGGCCAGTCTTCTCAACATAGGTACCAGATTCACATGGGGCAAAGCTATGCCTGTTTAGCTTAAGTCCAGAATAAAGGGGGGTGGGGAGCCCTCCCACCTCAGCAGGATCGTGGGGAGGAATTGTGCCTCAGAGGCAAAATGCTTCCTAGAACTACCTAGCATGCAGGAGCAAAGTCAATGGTGGAGTCATGATCTTGCCTCTTCCTCACCCCTCCCCACTAAAAACAATGGTGGTGTCTCCCCCTGCCCTAGGGAGTCAGAATGGAACAGCACCTGTGTTCTCCAGATCACATAGACTGCAATTCAGCCTGACCCTTTCATAGGGCAGATCTGAGAAGGTTCCCTAAAGCCTCAGAAATCAGAATCTGGCTCTTAACAAGTGTGTTGTACCTTCTTAGCCTGGTGGGAGGAGCACAGCCTAGGTGGGCAGGCAAGAGCAGTTTTTCAGCAAGTAGGTCAGACTGAGGGGAATTGGTTATATCAGTGCTCAGCCTTCAATCATATGAGGGAAGTAGGCTGCTTAGGAGGTAATCAGGGTCCATGCTTCAAACTAGGGGTGAAAGTTCACATCGGGATCCAGGAGACCATTGCAGAATTGACATCAACTGATAACTGTAGCTGTGCATATCTGTTTGGTAAATCTCCAATTCCCCTTCAGCAGCTGTGGAAAAACTTATGTGGGCATATCTCACCACCATGCAGCTCAGGTATGGTGTTCCTGCACAATAATATTTATTGATGTACAGTCCTGCTCTGAAAAGTGAATTTGTAAAAATGGCACTGTGCGATTCTGCCGTTTGTTTCTCATGATTCCCATAAGAAACATGTTCCATTTATAAAATAAAATGATTCCCTCCTCGCCCTCCTAATTCTCAGAGTACAAAATCAGTCTGGGCTCTGACAGCCCAGATGGCTTCTTTCTGTCTCATGTATCGTATAAATTGTAATAAAGGTTCTGTTAGAAAACTGCCTGTTACAATTATGCAATCTCACTATTTTCATATTATGTCCTCAGTGTTAATGTGCAACTCCAGTTGCCTTCAATGAGTTTGCATGGCTTTAACTAATTGGAACTTAGAGCAGAAAGTTGTTGATGATGCAAAAGAAGGAATAAAATGTATCTTCCTCCCAGAGCTGTGGTGGCTCTTCAGGGCCGACAGGAGTAAAGATCTGGTTGTGTCATTAAGGTAACAGGAAAGAACTGAATACAGGGGGGAAGCAAACCTGCTGAGCAAGAAGCTGCCTTTTTTGAATGCTTGCTTTTCAGAACTGAATCACACTTATATTCTTTTCTCTTTGACCCTGGTTTTTGTTTGTTTGTTTTCCCTGTCCTCTTCACTGCTGAATAGAGATCTGGCTACTTAGGGGCTGGAATGGAAGCATTATCCATCTTATCTTTATGAAAGGTAATAAAAATGACTCATCATGATAGAGACCAAATGACTTATGAATGCTGAACCTAGTCCGTAAAGTATTAAGGTGTCTGTGAACTATACTGCTACAGCAGGTCTGATGTGCAGTAGTCATGTGAATAATAAGAGAGTTTCTAGACTTACCATTCTACTGTTGATGAGTGCTTTGCATTGTCTCTCCTAGTCAATACGTTTATAAATATCTAATACTACAGGAAAAGCTTTACACAGGGTTTGCTGCCCTTTGGGTGTTCTTAGTAGGACTCTCCTCTGGCATAAGTTGCCTAAAAGCAGGGTTGAAATGGGCTTGTTCTTTCTTTTTAAGAGCTCTTATAGTTCTCAAGCGTTTTTCAGGTAAAACTACACCTCTTTCTTTTGGAGAAGGGTGTTGAAAAGGGGTGTATCATCCCATGTCTGTTTGATGTTGTTTCTTCTCTTGGCCCTAAAATAAAAGGATTTGAATTCTATGGCCTAAATACTCTGGGTACCAAAGAGAGGATATTCTTGAATGTAGGTGTTTCACTACTTCTCTGTCTATTCCTTGCTAGCCAGAAACAAACTTGCTCCAGTGTACATGTTCAATATCCTCCAACTACTCGTGTTAAGAGTGGGTGGCTTCATTTACAGATAAGAATCCGTTGCCCTTCTTGACTTCAGTGGGTAGTACTAAATTAGAATTAAGCATTATGGATACAATAAAACAAAAGGAAAAGGCAGCCCCTTTAGATATTTATTAATAGGACTGGACACCACATAGCTCTGAGGTCTTTGCAAGGTACTCTAGAGGTTTTTGAGGCTAAATTAATTAATTAATTTATTCTGTATAGGGCCCAACTCAATGGCGGAGTTTCTATCTCCAGCCTGGAATCACTATAGAATAGTTTCCTCAGTCAAGTCCTTAGTGTCTTGAGTTACATCCATGGCTCAAATCTTGCTATATGAAGCATGCGAGCACAGCAGAATTTCCCTGTATGCTACATGTTGCAGGATCAGAGCCATGGCCCTACAATTCCTATTCAGTTAAGTCTGGTGTCCGTTAGAGACAAAGTTGGGGAACATCTTTTCAAATTTTAAGGAAAAAAACAAAATAATACAGGATCCATAGGACTTATTCAAGGAAGAAGCTAAAGCAGGGGCTGAGGTTCTGCAGTTGGGGCACCTTACCTGAAGAGCATAATGGGAGGGATGCCGTGAATGAGTGCGGGGGAGGGGAGGAGAACAGAAAACTGGAGTTAAAATGGGGAGTGAGTGAGAATGGAGAGAAGTTATCAGGAGTTTGGAGAGAAGATAGACCCAGGGGTCTTTTGCAGAAGGCACTAAGCAGTTAAAGATGCGCTCATGTCCCCTTAAAGATTTTTTTTTTTCCTGGCCTTGGATCAGACTCGATGTGGAGTAACTCTAGCCCTGGATAGCCACTTAGAAAACAAATATAAATTAACAAAGACATTCCTAACTTTAGTCAACACGGCTGCAGATGGGGGCCACTTTTAATTACTTGCTAACTTCTATCCAGGAGAGAAAGCAAATGACTGATGTAGAGCATGTGAGAAAAATAGAGATATAGGAGACTTGAAAGTAAGGTTGAATGTTGCCTACGCTAATATTTTTCACTGTCCTCACTCTTTGCAGCATTCTAATAGAAATCTGCACCCATTTGGTTGTCCTTCTTATTGTGTAAGTAGCACTGTTTCCCCCCTGGACACATTTTTGCATAGTAAAGCACTAGGGAAATCAGACACGTTTCAGAAAGGTACATTACATTTCCTTGCGAGAGGAATGAAGCACCAGGGGATGCCAGGAACTTCTGAATTGAAACAGCATCCTGCGTCCTCGCATTGCTTGGCAGTGATTCCTGGAGGCCCGCAGTTCACTCTGTTTTTTGGAGCCACAGCACATTGGCATGGAGCTGTTTAGAACAAAAATCAATGTTACCATCTCTCTCTCGTTATCCCTACTAGTGTTTTTTTTATCAGTGGCACTTTCACTGGTTTCAAACAATCTTGCAAACATAAATTCTCCATGACCCACTGAAGCCAGAAATCATTTGGTCTACAGCTTTTCAACAGTATGAAGATACTGGCTCCATTGAGGTCAATGGCAAAACTTCCATTGACTTCAGTGGGACCAGGGTTTCACCCATTAAGAATTACTGTCCTTCCCCCAAATCCATTCAGGTAATGGAATGAGGCCCACTGAGTTCAGTAAACTTTGGATCAGGCCCAGGAGTAAGAATGTAACATCATATACTATTCCAGATCCAGCAAATTTTGACACCTTTGCTGATCTTTTAGAAAGAAAGAGAGAGAGAAGGGTTCCATGCAAATTAGTATAGTTGTGAAGATGCAAAACCATGGTAGTCAGGTTATTGTAAAATAAGGGATCAGAAGCAAATTGTAATAGCTAGAATTTTAACATTCTAATCTTACAGTAGAGGCATCAGTAATAGATTGGTTCAATAAAAGCTGTCTAAATGCATCAAACCTAGTTACTTGCTGCCCATTTCTTGGGTTGTCTAATTGGATTTCTTTGTCTGATTATGCAGTATTTATATACAACTTTCTGCTTGCATTGGCACAACAGTGTGGTATAAGTTAAAATAAACAGTGCGCTTTTTGGAGAGAATTGGCTACAATAGCACATCATGAGGCAAGATCTTTCTGGTTTTCTAATGGGTAGTACCAGGTTCGATGTCTATTACTACTCCTTTTTGTAGATTGCTGCTTGTTTTGCTAAGCGTATGAATGTTAATCTTGCTCCCAGTGAAGTCAGGGGGATTTTTGCTATTGAGTTCAGTAGCAGCCGGTCAGGGTCATGGAACAATACCTTGAGATGAAATGTTAATGTTTTATTGTACCCAAATAGGAGATCTGCTCTTGCTGCTATTGAAATCAGCAGCATCAGGCCCATGTAAGTACTTCTGAATGCAATAGCAAATAAATATACTTACCTGGGGCTTCTGCTCCTTCAGTCAGTGCACTGAGCCCTAAAATGAGGATGACTGACAGTAACTGGATCCCCTTCTGGTCCATTGCAGTGTGGAGTTCTCAAAAAGAAAAGAGAGAGAATTTGGATCTCGGATAAATACCCCTTACATTCAGAAGGGTTCATTTTATACCCTATTCTATGTTTGTGCAGTAGGTTCAGATAATGCTTTGCCAGACCAGGCTCCACCTAGAGTATCTTTTTCTTTTGATTAGAAAATCTAACCAAGTATATCATATATGTGGTGGTGATATCCATTTGATAAAACGCAAACTCCTGTGACAAACTGCATTAATCATACACCTTTGACTACCTCACCTGAGCTCATTTCCTTGGGGACATTCCAAACCTCTGAGCAGCTTCAAACTGTCGCTGCATATTTCTAATAAAACAACTTGCCAGAGCAATATTTTCCCTCCAAATATATAATTTCTGCTTCAAGACTTCCACTGGGCCAAGGCCCAGAGCAGGTGATATTCGCTCCTGAACCAGTGAAAGGATAGCTCACAATCCATTTGGCCTGTAGAGAAGGAAACCACTTCACATTAGGAAGTAAAGAACTGTTGTGTTAATTTCAATGGAATAGGTGAGCCCAGGGAGTCAAAGGTATTAACCTGACCCTGTCACTGTACAACGCCAAATAGTCCAATATGGTCTGGGGTTATGATGAGCGGAGAGACCTTGGCCAGCTTAATCCCAGGGTGCAAACACTAAAAAAAAAAAAAAAAAAAAAAAAAAAAAAAAAAGGCCAAAGTTTGGAAATATATTGATTGATTAGGTCACACAAGAGAAAAAACATCTTGCAATAGAGTGATTATGCAAAACAAACTTAATTCAAACTTATCAAAGTCCTTTTTAGAGCGAGGATATTGGTTAAAGTCTCATATTTTGTCAAACAGTCCATCTTAGTGGAGAAGAAAGGATTAGTTCTGTTGTATATTGAGTTGACCTCTGAGAATGGTGGTTACTTTTTCTGCTTCTGGCAAAACAGAAAGAAAAAGGAAGGAAGAAAAAGGATAGTAAAGGTGGGAGAAATAAGGCTTTTGTTGACATTCTCACAATACAAAGGGGTGGTCAGTCACAGGTGGATGCTTTGGGCTGTCAGGTTGGCCATGACAGCTATTGCTCTGGACTCTGGCTCACTTCCCTGGTCTGGGATGTCATATGGCTGGTCTGGTCAGGTCCCTCTCCTTTATCCATCTCAGGCTGCACGGACTTCAATGAGCCATTTAATCTTGTTGTGCTGGTGTCATGTGGTGCGATTGGTCTCTGGCTCAGGTGTAAAGCTAGCAGACAGAGTCCCAGAGGAAGATAGTGGTGGACGCAAAGGAAAAGGAAGGCAGGGTAGAATCTCACGTATATCAGTCTGGGATCCTCACTGGTCCAGCAGCGATGGTCAGGCGTCCTCACTGGTGTGCTGGTCTAGACATACTGATGATCAAGGTTCACCAGCGAAGGACAGTCTCTGGAATGAAGCAGATGCCTGTTGGCCTTTGCTCAAGGGATTCCCCCAGGAGTCTATTCCCTATTTGATCCCCGGAGAGTCCCTTTTATAAGAACCCTAAAAGGGTGGCGCTGGGTAGAATAGCTCATACCCTCACTACTTGTCCACCAGTTAGTCCTGATTTCCAGCACATCAGTTTTGGTCCATTAATTTCCATTCTCTTATTAACCAGATATGATCTCAACACAGCCCTGGGGTTGGATCAGTAGAGCTTTCTGTCTGAACTAGTCCAGTCTCTGTCTCCCTTTCATATCTTTTTCTGTCCACACTTGTTATAGGTGATGGTAACATTTTGTGAACTTTCACCCACTTTCTAACAGTTGTGCTCACAATTGGGGTCGGCCTGATAGAGACCATTATTACACCAATCTTTCCAGTGGGGAAATCAATTTGTTTCTAACTCTGATAGACTGTGTGATATTAGACCCATACCTCTCAACTTGCCAAGGCACAAATGTGACAAAGACCAAAAAGGGGCATAAAATTATTCATGCAGGTACATTACAGTGCTGTGGGATTCACCTATTTAGTGTAATGACCCCGTTACTTCTGTCTTAAATAATTTTAAACAAAAGGGTGGTGTATTGAAGACCATGTACAAATTTTAACATTATTACTTTAAGAGTAAGAGGTTTCTTGGTCCTGCTTGCACGTTATGGGGTCTGTAGGGAAGCATGTAGTCTGGGCCTAGCACAGTTTGTCAGCAGACAGACAGCTTAGAGTTAGGTGAGATGAGTTATGCTTCTCTGTTTTAGGGAGCAGCCTGCTTTGTCTCTCTCTTTTTCTGGGTTCTTTTATCATTCTGATTTCTAAGAAATAATGTAGTGTTATGTTGCAATCTTCCAGTATGAGTATTTTGTTTTTATTTGGCTTCTCTGTTTGTATCCTGTGAAACATAAAAAAAAAAATGAGAGGGACACCAAATCTGTGAGGAATGTAGGGAATTATGGGATTAAATTGAAAGACGTTCCTTAGAAAGAGGTTTCTTTGAGAGGTATGATCAGAGCTTAAAATCCTGACACCACTGTTAATAGCCTAAGATAGCTTTTCCATATTTAGAATTTTCAGACTGTATTGTCTGCCTTTGTGGTCTGTTTTGTCAGACATGATTCCAAGGCATGTAAGGTGGAAGGATACAAAAACAGTACTAATAAAAAGAAGATAAATATTTCTGTGGTATATTGTATGCTGTGAACATAACTGCTAAATATTTTTAATGTAAAATGTGGCAAATGGAGAAAACAGAATGGTGTACTTTGCTAAAAAGATTTTATTGGCATCTATTTGGGATGACCTGCATGCATCACTTGTGTGTGGGTTCATCACTCAGGAGTTATGTCGATCTTCTGAGACTCATGCTGACAAAACCTTTGAGCCACACCTGCATGTGTTCTACAGCTACCATGTTCAGCTAGTTACTTCAATGACCAAGAGAAAATGATGTTCTGCATATATGCAGTCCTCACTGGCAGAGTGTAGGTCTTTGATCCTTTTAGTGGTTGGACCATATATAGACATGTATGAGCCTGCGACTGCTTCCAAAAGAGTAGGCTAGTTCATAGGTAGATCATCAGCTGGTGTAAACAGTCATAGCTCCATTGAAGTCAATAGAGCGCTGACAATTTACATCAGCTGAGGATCTGATCATTTAGCTCAAGCAAATAGGGCCTCATGCTTTTTGATCCAGAGGTCTGGTGTTCATTCCCCACAAATGACCCATGCAGGGGGCATGGTTACATATTGACAAGGGAAAAAATGAATTCCCTTTGCAGGTTTCTTTTTGTGGGGGGGGAGGAGGGACTTCTTGCTTTTAATGATCAAAAAGGAACCACCTCTCCTCCCCATTTCCATGCTCTGGCTTGTTCACTATAGTCCACCCCCCTGCTCCCAAGGTTACCCTATTGTGGCTAATCAAAGGCAAGTCCTGACTCAGTGGACATTATTAGGTTGGTCTGTATGGGAATTCTGTTGCCATTGTTTACTATGTTGCACTGAGGCGGGAGAGGACAGGCAAGTATGGAGGGCAGCAAGGAAGGCATAGAGGCAGGTAGCATGAGGGTCTGGCAAGTCCATCTACCCAGTACACTCTCTACACAGTTCAAGATGCAGAATGCTTTACAAAGGCATAAAGCCTCCTGATACTAGCACTCAGTCAGGGCACGTCATCTTCAAACCGGTGCAGCTCTGCTTCCACAGATACACAACTGATTAGACTAGTTGGAACATGGACTGGACTAAATCTCCCATGATGCACCACCATCGCCCCTCTTATTGAGTTGCATCATGGGAGATGTAGTCGAGCCAGGGAGAATGGTCCATGAGAATGGGGGCAAGAGGCAGTTGAACTATAACTCCTATGAGGTACCTGGAAGCATTTCTGAATCAAATAGTTTCATTTTGGGCCAACATTTTTTCAGTCTTCAAGTATTTGGGGGTGGTGGGGGTTGAAAAAAGTCAAATGTGTCATGGAAATTAGGCTGTTTTCTAGAAAAGTGTCACTTAATCAAAAATCCAGTTTTCCAAGTAATTTATTGACCATCCCTAACTAACTCAGCCTGTTTCCACCCCCTACCTCAGACAGTTTATACTCTGCACATATTGATGGGATATGCCCTCCTGCTCACCAGGAAAATCTTCCTGTTCACTAGTATCAAATGGGTGAATGACTTTTTTTAAATCCCTGGCTTGTTTCCTGCACTGAGTTCTTTGACAGTGTGCTATTCGTCAACATTAAGAACTCTTTTCACCTCCCCCATTTGTTTTGAGGATCACTTATTAATTGAAAAAACATTACTGACCCTGTAATAAATATTTTGGCCTACCATAGCAAAGCTCATTTTTCTCAAAATCCATCCATACTCCGTTTATTGGAGTTTCTTTCTGGAAGTCATGATCCATCAAAGTATAATGGGTTAGCACTTTGTTCATCCTTTGCTTCATATATTATGCAGGAGCAAGCAGAAGTGGTCTGTGTTACAAGTTAACATCCAGCAATTCATGATAGACTTCTTCCTACCATCACATGGAGAAAACGTCACATTTCAGGTAAAGGAATTCAGTTTCTTGTCCTACACACAATTTTGTCAATGCAACCTAAGAGTTTGATGCAGCACACACGGAAATCAATGGGAGTCCTTCCACTGGCTTCAGTGGGAGCTGCATCAAACCATGAGAAAAGCTTAGGTTGCTGAAACCTTCTTCTTTTATACGAAAAGCAAATGACTAAATGAATTCCTTTGTATCCAAAAGTGAGGAACTCTGTTGCTGTCAGAACGGGGCAGCAATGTTGAGTTGATTACTAGACCTTGGTGCGACTCCTAAAAAGTACTTATAGAATTTGTCACTCCTATTGCTTAATAAATTATTTATTAAGTCTGTTATCCTTGCGCTGTCAAGTGTTGGGCCCAATCCCATTCTACTCACAAGGGCAAAACTTCCACTGAAGATTTACCTATGCAAAGAGTATAGGATTGGGCCCTTAACAAACAACTTAATCTGAAAGCTATCGGCTTCTATTCTTTTGCAAACACATGATTGTTAATCTGTTTATCTCCTTTGTTATAATAGCTAGAAAGTTATTTTAGATTTCCCTTGAGTGAATTTATTTCCTTTCATTGGGTGAGCAATACATTCACGTGGTTTATTTTCTATATTTTTGGAACCAAATTTGTGCCAATTGTCAAGGGACTGTCTGACCAGTCCCAGAGCAGTCTGATAGGTAGGGCCCTACCAAATTCATGGTCCATTTTGATAAATTTCATGCTCATAGGATTTTTAAAATCTTAAATTTCACAGTTTCAGATATTTAAATCTGAAATTTCAGAGTGTTGTAACCATGGGCGTCCTGACCCAATAGGGGGTCAGTGCGGGGCGGGGGGGAGGGGGATGTTGCAAGGCTACTGAAAGGAGGTTGTAGTATCGCCACCCTTACTTCTGCATCACCTTCAGAGCTGGGTGGCTGGAGAGCGGGGGCTGCTGGCCGGGAGCCCAGTTCTGAAGGCAGCGCCGCCACCAGCAGCCGCACAGAAGTGAGGGTGGCGTGGTGTGGTATTAGCATCTTTACTTCTGCGCTGCGGCTGGTGGCAGTGCTGCCATCACAGCTGGGCGCCTGGCCAGCAGCCATCACTCTCCAGCTGCCCAGCTCTGAAGGCAGTACAGAAGTAAGGGTGGCGATACCACGACCCCACTATAATAGCCAGATTTCACGGGGGAGACCAGAGTTCACAGTCTGTGATGTGTTTTTCAGGGCCGTGAATTTGGTAGGGCCCCACTGATGGGATGCAAGAGGATGGGGTCAGTCTATATCAGTGGTGAGCAACCCTGTGGCCTGTGGGCCGCACGCGGCCCATCAGGGTAATCCACTGGCAGGCCGCGAGACAGTGTTTACATTGACTGTCCACAAGCACGGCTGCCTGCAGCTCCCAGTGGCCGCGGTTCGCCGTTTCTTGGCCAATGGGAGCCGCGGGAAGCGGTGGCCAGCACTGATCTAAATTGAGTCCCTCACCTGCCAGTTTTGAGCACTGAACACTTATACACTACTTGGGCATAAATATGCAATATGTTTTCACATAACAGTCTCATTTTTGGGAGCATTAAAGTGTTCACTCACAGAGATCCTCTTAAAACACGAAAATGAGAGCGAGAGGAAAAAAAGAAAACTAAAAATCTTTGTAGTCTTGTTTGGCTTTTCTTATTGTTTCAGATTAGAGGCCTCGTTCTGAAGAAAAGAGAAATTGGTCAGAAGTAGTGGTGATTTCACAATACCATCACATGAAGAACTGACTTCAGGCCACTAACTTTTCAGGGATGCCTGTGTTTAAGGGATTATTTGTGGAATTTAGATATGGGTGATATTTTCCACCCCTATCCTTTCTATACTGCTCTCCTTGGTAGTCTACTGGCATTCTTGTTGTCATGTTATTGTCTTACTTAGGGCTAGATCCTCTCTAGTCCTCTTGCAGTTAGCCAGTGGTCTGTGGGGGAGAGACAGAGTAAGGAACCTTGCCCACCATTGTATGTACCATATAAGGGGCTAACATGATGCGTGTCCTTTTGCCTGTGGGAGCCCAGTGACTGCTCTCTCTGTCTCCAGGAGGAGACAGAACTCCACACAACAGGAGTGTGCTGCACCCCATGAAGGAATATAGCAGTGTATGCACTTTTCCTGTGGGCACAGGACCCCTGCAGCAATGCGGCTCCACACTGCCTCTTATTATGGGCTAAGTGTAATCTGTTCAATCTAATCCTTTGTGTCTGAGGCTCCTGCCACCTGTTGTATTAATTTAGATGGAATAAATGGTCCAAAAGTGTTAACATAATCCAGTCACTGCCCAACATTAAACAGTGTTAAACAAGGTCCGAGGCTTGGTATACAAAGAGCTCAGCTGCTTAGCACTGTGGCAAAAACATCATTAAAAATCCTTTTAACCTTTTGTTGAAGATAAAGAAAAGATGGGGAAAGAGTTAAAGTATTTGAAATGCAAAATATTAAATAAGGCTTTTATTTTAACAGTGTTCCTTGTTCCCTTTCCCTTTATCTGTAGATATGTTTTAGAAGGAAAATACCCTGTTGTTTGACCATCTCTTAGATGGTCTCAAAGGTGGTAGTAATTGTCCTTTTGGGGGAAAGAGAATTAGTTATTTAAGATGGGTTGGAAACGTCACTGTTGCTGCTGTTAACGTCCAGTCTTAGAAGGAAAAACCCCCTTGTTTGGCAGTCTCTTAGATGGGAGCAAAGATGGTAAGAACTATCAATCCAGGTGGAGTTTGGGATTCAGCTGGAACTGGTAGGGGTGACAATGTCATCAGGTCCCTCTCTTTGGCCCATTCTGGTCAGGACACCTCTCAAGATTAAGATGATGAAGGCTAGGGGTCCCAGGAAACTGTGGTAGAGACACCTGTGATGGTGAAGCTCACTCCAGTGGCCTCTGTCTATTCTTCCCAGCTGTTCTTTTTGTTCTTTCATACTTTATCCACTAAATCTATTTCTTTTAAGGACTCAAAAAGGGAGTGATGGGTGGAATATTCCATCCCCTTATTACTGTATCCACCATTTAGGCCCAATATCTGACAGTTCCACTCACAATGCAGGTAAATTTGTAGGCCCAATTATCAGAATACATCCTTACTCAAATTAAGTAGTATCTCGTTTGTCAAATAGTCTGTGATCTTACCAACAGAACTGAAAAAAACCTTCCCTTCTGTGCAATTTTCACTAAAAATATCAATAAAAAATTTGCTTAAAATCCCCATTTTATCTATATAAAAAATTAAACTATCAGCATAGCAAAGAGTGAAACACTGAGGAAAGAGTTTAATTTAGAGCTTGTTTTTAATTCCACTGCCTCAGTGTTTTAAACTATTTATCTGTTGTCAAACCCATGTGAGTGGATGTGTTTTAATCTTAATTTAGAATATTCTCTGTGTTAGTACCCCTGTCAGTAAATATGAATGTTTTTAGTTATTTTTTCCTGTATATTTATTTACATATATTAACTATTCTTTAGAATCTTCAACAAAGAGTATGTCTGAATTCTAAGGCCCAGAACACTGCTCCTTGATTGATAAGTAAGCCTTTTCCGGAATTTATTCACTGTGCTGTATTTAATAATTCTTGGGTGCCTACATGTCTATAAAACTCCAGATATTCTTGGAAACCATCTCCTTAACATACATACGTATATATAAAATGCTTACTTGGGAAACTAATAAGGGATGATTTTTACAGCAACTGTTTTCCATTGGGGAATCAAGAGGGAAGAATGATTGTGGGGTAAGAAGCACAGGCGCTGACTCCGTGGATATTCCAGGGCTGGAGCATCCAGGAAAAAAAATTAGTGGGTGCTTAGCCTCCTGTTTGCCTGCGGCCCCGCCAATCAACTCCTACCCCTCCCTCCCAGTGCCTCCCGCCTGCGGCGATCAGCTGTTTCGTGGCGTGCAGACGGCGTGGGGGAGGAGGGGGCAGAACTGGGCGGGGGGTTGAGCACGGCTGGGGCCCAGAGGAAGCCGGCACCTGTGGTAAGAAGGACCCACTGAGCGAGTGTATCTTAAAGAATTGTTAGTCCTCTTAGCTGTAAATAATCATGCCTTCACACACAAATCAGGTAAACCGAGACTCTATAGAAATGACATCACAACATATGTTTCTGGGAGAATATTCTTGGCAACGAGGTTTCCTTTGTCTGAAACCCTATATAATGATACTGGTATGGAAACTTAGTTGGGGCAATGAAGACTGCGCGTCCCTTCCAGATGCAGGGGAGAGACTCATCCTGATCTTAGTCTGACAATAAAGGGTGGTAATGTATCTATTTCATTCTGTATTCTATATAGTGCTGTACTAATCTCTGATAATCTTAGATTAAATAATTCCAGTTGAGCCTGTTATTTCAACAGAACTGAGGCATCAACTCAGACATGCAACATCAGTTACAAATACTTTACATGTATATTGCACCTTTCATTCTGTAAGAGCCTAAAGAGCTAAACTAGGAATTAGAATTTAAAGATCACATACTCAGCAATGAAATGCAGCCACCTCTGGGGAAGACTACATTAGTTCATAGATTTTAAGGGGCAGAATGGACTGTTATGATCATTTAGTCTGACCACCTACATAAACACAGGCCATTACATTTCACCCAGATTAGAGCAGCAATTTTAGTCTAGCAATACTAGGAGGGGAAGTGGAGAGTTTAGGTAGATTCAATGCAATTACCCAAGCTAGATTTTTGACCAAGACACTGGGGCTAACACTTCTCTTGTAGGACCAGCTGCTGATATCCTTACCTACACTGAGTAACACTTACTTCTTGAGCAGTCCCACTGGAATCAGTGAGATTACTTTAAGACTAAGGTGCTAGTCAACATGTGTAAAGGTATCAAAATCAGGCCCATTATAATAGTGAGATGGGATCCTTAATGACCATGAGTGCCGGAGCCCAATTCTGTCTCAGTAAATTTCACACATGGTAGAGAGGCCTGGCAAGGATCTCCACATCACTGAAGTAACTCAAGGGACTGCAGGAAGACTGGGGACACACTGGGGTCTCTAAAAGAAAAGGAGTACTTGTGGCACCTTTAGAGACTAACAAATTTATTTGAGCATAAGCTTTCGTGAGCTACAGCTCACTTCATCAGATCATTTCCTGTGCACTGTGGAAGGGAGCTGCCTGCCAGCCCCAAACAGACCAGCGCTCAGTAAAAGTTTGGGAGGACCAAGAGAGGGTGGTCCGGGGAAGGGCTATGGGATCTCCAGCTTTGCATATTCAGTGGCCCTAACACCCCATACAGGAGGTGTAAAGTGGCGAGGGCCTCTATTCCTGCCTTTGGCTGGGGTCGTGTCTGCAGAGGGGCTGTATGGCAGCCACATGTGGGTTGGAAGTACTGAATCCCAGCCTCCTTGATTCCCACTTAGTATCCCGCACAAAGTCCATTGATTCGGGCTTTGTGTGGGTTTCTGCTATTTGTTTGTGGCTTTGGGGCTGGTAGGTGGATAGGAAGCTATACAGTTGGGTCCTCTGATTATTATACATGTACACACAGAACTGTATAGAGATAAATAGAATAAACGGGCAAACACGGGGCTTGATACGGCATTGTAATATACTGTTTATATAGAAACATATATACAAGTTTTCATGCACACAATGTAGCTATTGTTTGCTGTAGATAGGTGTGTGGGTGGGGTGGGTTTAGTTAGTATGGGTATCCGTACGTAAATGAAGAGCTGACATCTTTTCTAGATACAATATAACATTGCCTTTGCTCAGAGCTTTGTTTTTGGTATATTGTGAATAGATTACAAGCTGAAATCTTGCAGGTTTTTAATCAATTTTGAGACTATCTGATTTAAGCTGTGATTTGTTCCATTTCTCATACTGCTTGTGTTTTCTTTACCCACATTCCATTTATATGGCTTCCTTTTGACTGGATATGACTGGAGGAGAGCTAATGTGACGCCAATTTTTAAAAAGGGCTCCAGAGGTGATCCCAGCAATTACAGGCCTGTAAGCCTGACTTCAGTACCGGGCAAACTGGTTGAAACTATAATAAAGAACAATATTGTCAGACATAAAAATGAACATAATTTGTTGAGGAAGAGTCAACATGGTTTTTGTAAAGGGAAATCATGCCTTGCCAATCTACAAGAATTCTTTGAGGGGGTCAACAAGCATGTGGACCAAGGGGATCTAGTGGATATAGTGTACTTAGACCTTTAGAAAGTCTTTGACAAGGTCCCTCACCAAAGACTCTTACGTAAAGTAAGCTGCCACAGGATAAAGAGGGAAAGTGCTCTCATGGGTTGGTAACTGGTTAAAAGATAGGAGACAAAGGGTAGGTATAAATGGTCAGTTTTCAGAATGGAGAGAGGTAAATAGTGGTGGCCCCCAGGGGTCTGTTCAGGGACCAGTCCTATTCAACATATTCATAAATGATCTGAAAAAAGGGGTAAACAGTGAGGTGGCAAAATTTGCAGATGATACAAAACTACTCAAGATAGTGACATCCCACGCAGACTGCAAAGAGCTACAAAAGGATCTCTCAAAACTGGGTGACTGGGCAACAAAATGGCAGATGAAATTTAATGTTGATAAATGCAAAGTAATGCAAATTGGAAAGCATAATCCTAACTATACATATAAAATGATGGGGTCTAAATTAGCTGTTACTACTCAAGAAAGAGATTTTGGAGTCATTGTGGATAGTTCTCTGAAAACATCCACTCAATGTGCAGCGGCAGTCAAAAAAGCTAGCAGAATGCTGAGAATAATTAAGAAAGGGATAGATAATAGGACAGAAAATATCATGTAGCCTCTATATAAATCCATGGCATGCCCACATCTTGAATACTGTGTGCAGATGCGGTCGCCCCATCTCAAAAAAAGATATATTGGAATTCAAAAAGGTTCAGAAAAGGGTAACAAAAATGATTAGGGATGGCTTCTGTATGAGGAGAGATTAATAAGACTGGGACTTTTCAGCTTGGAAAAGAGACAGGTAATGGGAGATATGATTGAGGTCTATAAAATCATGACTGGTATAGAGAAAGAGTAGCAGCTGTGTTAGTCTGTATCCGCAAAAAGAAAAGGAGTACTTGCGGCACCTTAGAGACTAACAAATTTATCTGAGCATAAGCTTTCGTGAGCTAGAGCTCACTTCATCAGATGCTTATGCTCAAATAAATTTGTTAGTCTCTAAGGGGCCACAAGTACTCCTTTTCTTTTTGGTGTAGAGAAAGTAGATAAGGAATTGTTGTTTACTACTTCTCATAACATAAGAACTCGGGGTCACCAAATGAAATTAATTAGGCATTAATTAATGAATTATTTTGCTCCAGATCTAAAGGCAGGGAGAGGTCACTGTTTTCATGTGTTTTTAAACCATGGAAATTAACAGACAAAAGGCTCTCTCAGTGCAGGTTGCTATCTGTGTATCTACCAAGGAACTGCATATTTTAAAAAAATCTATGCATTTTAAGTCCGGAAATGAACAGTTAAGGGAAGATAAACATTCCAATATATTCATAGTCCATACAATCTCTTAGACAAACATAGCCGTGTAAAATATGCCATTGCATATGCCAAAACCAACTTTAATTCCACCCCTGTAGACTCATTTAGGAAGCTCTTGTAAAATAATACATGGCCCATTGTGGTATATTTTACATGGTTAGAATCAGTGCTGGGAGAGGGCTTTTGTCACACCCATGAGATAAAATGGAAAGATTAGATACCTCAGATCAACCAAATGTGCACACACACACACAACCTGGAGGTGGGCCCGACCCAAAAACCTGAATTCAAATACACAATAGAGTTGAGAAACTCTAGAACTGGATTCAGATCTGAGGTTCAGACCCTGTTTCACCAAAAATGAAGAGACTCAAAGGAATATATATGTATATTTTGCTTCTTGTGGAAGAATGTGCCTGGATCTTCTAATATGGTCTGCAATACTCCCTATAGTCAGCATTTGTATTCTCTGAGATGGGATCATGCTTAGTAAATACATTACTAAGAAGTGTTCATTACTATTGTTAGTATGAAGGGGAAGGGTGAACCAATTTAGACAAAGTGAAACCCAACCAGAACTTGGCCTAGATTAGTTGCAGTAGAGCTGGTTGAAAATGTTCCTGCTTAAAAGAGGAAATGTGGGCAATTTTTTAAAAAAGGAACTGTAATAGCAGTGTGATTTCTTGGGTTTGGGAATTTTTTCATAGTCCAGTATTTGATTGGTTGACTTAGTCACATGGTGGGACTTTCATAGTCAACATTTTGTTTTCAACATTTTTCTATTTTGAAACTCAAACTTTTTTTGTTTTTGGAAAAAATTTGATTTTTCGGAAATGAAAATATTTCTGTCTGAAAAGATTCATGGCAATTTTTGAAAAATAAAAATTTCACTCCATTTCCAAAACCAGAAGAATGAAAGAATCTTCAGGAAAAATGGTTTTGAATTTTTGACCATCTATATATAAGTGTTTAGAAAGGCAGATGAACACCAGTGGGCTAGGGAAACCCACCGTGAACCCACAGGGAGAGGCTCACTGGGCCTAGTAGGCTATGGGAGGGGAAAGAAGACCATCACCCTTTCCTCTCAGGATGATAAGCTAAATAGCAGGAGCGTAGGCCTCTGAGTGGAGTGAAAGGAGGATGTTCCAGGAGGCTTCTTGGATATCCCCAATATTTAAACCTTCTCCCACACACTTTTATAAAGTACACTAAGTATAGAATCCAGAGAGGGTTCAAAGTTTGGTACAAATCTAAGCCCTGTGGCCTAATGCTTTAACAACTAAGGAGCTCTCTGCTTTCATCTATTGAGGAACAGGAAGAAGAATGGCTGCTGAGCTGCTTTGTCTGTATAAGCTTAGGGCTGCCAATTTTCTAATTGCACAAAACCAAACACCCCAGCCCTGCCCCTGCCCCAGGGCCCTGCCCCCTGCTCACTACATTTCCCCCTTCCTCAGTGGCTCGCTCTCCCCCACCCTCACTCATTTTCACTGGTTCTAGGGTAGGAGGTTAGGGTGTGGGAGGGGGTCAGGGCTTCAGCTGGGGGTGCAGGCTCTGGGGTGGGGCTGGGGATGAGAGTCTTGGGGTGCAGGACAGGACTCCAGGCTGGGGGGTGGGGCCAAGGGATTCGGCATGTGGGAGGGGGCTGCGGATTGAGGCAGGGAGTTGGGGTGCAGGAGGTGGTACTGGTTTTGGGGTGGGGTGAGGGATGAGGGGTTCAGGGTGTGGGAGGGGGCTCTGGGCTGGGGTTGGGGTGCAGGGGGTGAGGGCTCCAGCTGAGGGTGCAGGCTCTGGGCTGGGGCTGGGAATGAGGGGTTTGGGATGCAGGAGGGGGCTCCAGGTTTGTGGGGGCTCAGGGCTGGGGGTTGGGCTCGGGTTTGGGGCATGGATTTACCTCGGGCAGCTCCCGGTCAACAGCGCAGCAGGGCTGAGGCAGGCTCATTGCCAGTCTTGGCACCACGCTGTGCCCCAGAAGAGACCAGCAGCAGGTCCGGCTCCTGGGGATGGGGGGGGCCAGAAGGCTCTGTGCACAGCTCTTGCCCACAGGCACCGCCCCCCCCCCCAGCTCCCATTGGCTGCAGTTCCCAGCTAATGGGAATGTGGAGGCAGTGCTCTGGGTGGGGGCAGCATGTGGAGCCCCATGGCTCCCCTGCCTAGGAGCCGGACCTGGTGGCCACTTCCGGGGCACAGTGCAGTGCCAGGACAGGTAGGCCTTAGCCTTACAGCACTGCCGACTGGACTTTTAACGGCACGGTTGGCTGTGCTGACCGGAGCCACCAGGGACTCTTTTCGACCTGGTGTTCCGGTTGAAAACCAGATATCTGGCAATCCTACATAAGCTATTTACCCAGAATTCCAGATGGACAGAAGAGGCAGAGGGAAAGAAGTTTCCTCTCTCTATCTAGTGGTGGACAGGAGAATGTATGGCTACAGAGAACTTCTTTTGCATAAAATTTCAATGTACAACTTCTCCAGTAACATTGTGGAGTCCCCCTAATTGTACACAGACTCAGAATTGGTTGGAATTGAACTGTGAGAGGAGCAAGGATAAAAAGAGCTCATACTTTAGGATGGGGAGTACATCCCCAGTAGCAAGGACTGTGTTCAAAGGTTCCCTTCTACTAAGGATCCTTTGTTTGTTGGAAGGAGTCTTTCATTGGGGAATGATGCAGGGAGCAGAGATGAGTAAGCTCTGGTAAGGCTGCTCCTACCCATCCACTAAAGAAAGCTGTACTCCAAAATCTAAGTTAGGTGGTAGAGCATCAGGGCAGGACTAACCAACACTCGAGAGATTGGAGACAGGCTCTAAGGACTCTGGGACTGCACTACACACTGACACCAAACCACGAGTAGGGTTTTGCAAAGGGAGAAGTGATATGATAAAGGACATTTGCATATTTACAAATTCCAAGGCCAGAAGGGTCCATTGTCGTCATCTGGTCTGACCTCCGGTATAACACAGGCCACAGAACTTCCCTAAAATAATTCCTAGAACAGATCTTCTAGAAAACAATCCAATAATAGTACTGCCCTATCTCACAGGGCTGTTCTGAGGATAACTATGCTAAAGTTTATGAGGTGCTCAGATTTTATAGCAATGGACCACAGAACATAGCTGGATTAAGTGCTTCCTGCCCATCTCTCAGTAGGGCCCTTTGGATTATTTCTCTTCTTGCTGGCAGCCACAGCTCCTCCCAGTTCAGTGTCCTCCGGGAATTTCTCTTCTCTGTTGGACATTCACTCCAGCAGATGAGGAACTGAGTTAACAGACTACTGACAAAGTTACAGTGTTATTTATCATTCATATAGCTATATTGATGCTCTGTTCTCTTTTTACCCTTAATAAAGCTTTCTTTGTTTCATACACACACTCGGTGCTTGTGAATGGGGAAGTATTGCAATTAAGTGCATCCAGGGAAGATATTTAGTGATTCCAGAAATTCTACATGAGGGCAAGAGATGGTGGTGTTTGTTCGTAAGTTTTAAGAGGGACCCCTAGATATGTGGAACTTGGCCTTTGTTACTGCTATTAATCACCTGGCAAATGGCTACATAATAAGCATTTCACACATTGTCCCCAGCACCTTCTAATTAAACACTCAAGCTTATAAATGGATCCCATTCTCTTAAATCCAGTCACTCAGCATATGTCAGACAGGGCTAGGCTCAGAACTTCCTTACAGCTGAGGGTTACTGCTAGATCTCAGGAGGCGGTCAGTTGGCAGTAACAAGTGTCTGCTCCCCAGGTTGCGCCTAGTTTAAATGTGCTTTAAGGCTGGTGATGAAGAGAAAGTCACCCATAAGAAAGGCAGTGAAAGCTCAATAGATCAGACCATGAGACCATGATTTGACAAATGAGAACTAGTCGGCAAGATGAACCTACTGCTGTAACCAAACACTACTGTTGGCACTGGTCTGAAATTTCTGGATGGACAGGTTCCGCCAGAAAATGCCAATTTGTAAGAAATTGAAATGTTCAACAGAAACGAGTTTGTTTTGATGGAAGTTCCATTGAAAACTAGACAGGTTTCAGTCAGAAACTTACCTGATGTCCTGCCAGTCTACCTGCCTCCCTAAGTCCTTGGTAGCCCATATGGATGGCTGCTGGGGAGCCCAGGGTCCCTCGCTCTACAGCAGCCTATTGGCTCCCAGGGCCGCCTGATGAACTGGCTAGAGAGCAAGCCGAAAAACTCTGTTTCAGTTGATCTGAAATGGAATTTCTTCTGTCTTTCCCTCCTGCAAAAAATATTTTTGACCTTTTGTCCTGATTTTTCATGGTGGAAAAGATTGAATTTAGAACGGCTATAAAACAATACATGTGAGAGAAGTGACTGTTTAGACCCATAGACAGGCTACATTGCCTCTGATACCAGCAGTCTACTCCTGTGTTCCTTCCCCTTGCCTTGTGGTGTCTCATTGGCACTCCTTTTGTGGTCAAAGATTGATCAATCAGCTTCTTCCCTCCCCATCCCACCCTACCCCACCCTCTCGTCTCTTTCTTCTCCATGTCTTTCTTTAGCGTTCTGTTTGTCTCTGCTAGGATAGTGCTACCTACAGGAGAGGAGGAAGTACTGCCACCAGATTCAGTCCAGTACTTCCTCCAGCTAATGCTGGTACTGCCAGACTATGTCAGTATCACCTGGCACTAGAAGGCTGGTTGCCAGGGGTGCATATCACAGGGAATTGAGAGAGGTTTTGGAGCTAAGAAAGAAGATTGTTTCTTCTGGGCATACACTTTGTCCTGGACTTCAGGAATGATTTCCAGGTGCTTCATGCTCTTAAAACCAGCTGCTCGGTTACTCCTTGTCACACTCATGGGACAAGCTGTCAGAGTTCAGGATTCCTCAGATTGACCCTAGGCCTGTGTGCTAAGCAAACCTAATGATGGGGCTCTCAAAGGAAACTCTGCCACACAGAGATAGGTCCATTGCAGTAGCTTCACCTGTTTGTATCTAGGATAGGCCTTAAATAAACAGATCTGGTGTTAGACATGTTTTGGGAGGCAGAATCCAACAGATCCTAAGTTAAACTTTTTCACTCACAACAAATCTCACTTATGTCACCTTTGAGAAACAGATGGTGGGTGGACTTGGCAGTATCATAGGGACCTATGTGTCACCTGCTCTCTCTTTCACTTGAGAATGTATACCAAACTGCTTCTTAGTTTATAAATGCAATTTTTTGGAAGGGAAATGTGTACAAACTGCTATATATTTTATGTCCTGGTCATTGACATTTTGAAAACAATCACATGCTAAATTTTAGCAAGCAGACCATACAGCCAATAAATATCTCCCAAGTGAAACTGTTTTAATTTAGTTGATTGGTTACTACTGTGGCAGGTACAAGTATAAATAGGAGAACTAAACTCCTGATCGTCCCTCAGCAAGTACCTCGAGCCCCAGATATGTATTTCCCTTCTAATTTCCCTGCAACACTTATGACCAAATAACTGTTTTGATTATATTGTGAACTGTCATTTTTTTGCCTTTGATTCCACAGACTGATTGTTATTCAGGGTAGGTGGAAAAAATATGGCCTGATTTTTTTTCCATTTGCTTCAGTGAGAACAGTGGGTGATTAGTATCTTTGGAAAGCAGATAGTACATCAGAAGGGCCAAGAGGGAATTTGAGAAGCAAATAGCCAAAGATAAAGACAAAAACCAAGAAATTCTCAAAGACTATCAGAAGCAAGAAGCCTTTCAGGGTTTATTAAACTAGTAGGGAGGAAAAGGACACTGCAGAGAAGTTACTAAAAAAATACACCTCAGCCTTTCTAAAAGGGGATGATGGGCAGATACCTACCCCTGAGATACTTTATACAGGTGGTAATAAAGGTGCGGCACTGCTAGAGTGTGAGGTGTCAACGTAAGACATGCTGGAACAAATGGATAAAATAAAAGAGCAAGAAGTCATCTTGACTGGTTGGTGACTTGGCTGAGCTGCTAACAAAAATCTGTAATAGATAATGAAAATGAATTACTATGTTAGTAGATGGGAAGGTAGCTAATGTTGTTGCTATTTTCAAACAGGTGCTTAGGGTGAGCCTGGGAACTACAGATCAGGGAGCCTTACTTCAGGACCAGGTACATTAAGTGAAAAAATAGAGAATTATAAAACACTTACATGATAGCATAAAGAGAGGACCAGCAGCGCTCCTGTAAAGGAAAATTGTTTGTCTAACCTATTAGAATTATTTTCAGGACGTTAACAAATTAGTGGATAAAGGAGAACGAGTAGATATAATTTGTTTGGACTAGAGCTGGTCAGGAATTTTCCAGGGAAACAGGTTTTACTAGGAAAATGCCAATTTGTCGAAACAATGTTTGTGAAAACGTATTAGTTTCAACAAACTCCTGACGAAACATAGGCAGGGATCTGATGGAACTTTGCCTGGTTTCCTGCCAACTCACATGGTGGACTTCTGGGGAATCTGGCAGAATAGTAAAATGATGGAATCTTAATGACAAAAAGTACTATTTGCATCCTCTGTATGCATCACCTGGATAATAGCATAGCTGGAAGGAGCTCTCACGTTAAGCCATTGGGCAAATCTCTTATCTGTGGTGTAATCAAGTAAATTATAAAGTGCATTTTGGTCACAGTTCATCTATCATGATTATTATTATCTATCAATGAGCAGAGTACTGGGAAAAAATCATAAACAGAAAAATACACAAAATCTAGGACTTTGTGTTTAACAGGTACAGGTGAATGTGCTGTGGATGTAAAGGAAAGAAAGAACTGTTGTTATTCAGGCATTTCAGAAAAAGAATGCCAAAGTAAGGGATGTTGTTTTGATTCAGAATACCCAGGTGTGCCCTGGTGTTTCCATCCTCCGATAAAAAAAGGTAACATATCTCTATGAAATGTGTATAATTATCCCATTGCTTGAATACATGAAACAAATGGTAGTGGAGGGTGATCCTGTGTTCTCCCCGGTCTGCATTACGCTTTGTGTGATGCTGGCAAATCCCTTTTTGACAGAACTTCATGAGTTTTTCCTTTATTTGGTTTTCTGTCTCTCCTATACAGACACACTCATGCCCACAGTATTACATGCTGCACAGCGTGGTTCATCCTTAATTGGCTACCACATACTAGTACTAGTCCAATCTCATTTTTAGTGGACTACATGTGCCTAATTCAAAATATCCAATGCTGTGTTATGTGGAGAGGATACCTTTACATATGGCACGAGCCAGCTCCCATTACATCAATGGGAAAATGTAATTTAATTTTAATTTAGATTAAAAATCTAAATCATTTCCACGAACATTTTCACTGGAAAATATTTTGACTATTTTTTTTAACCAGCTTTAATGCTGGTTGTGAACTTGAGGATAGGGAGAGGAATAATAATAAAAAAAGTTGTATAAAAATGTTTGCAGTTTTTCGTTAGAATATCTTTTCAACTAGCTGTAGTGAAGTGTCTATCTTCATTAACCTGAAAAATAGAGGATAATTATTGCATGGGCATCACAGTTATCTGTTGCCTACACAGATAAATGATATAGATTGGTTTCGTATTGCTGTATGTACATATGGTACTATTCTTCTGTTGTTGGCCCTCCACAGCTAGGATCCTGTGTCCTCCATTAGCCATCAGGAGAAATCCCACATGAAGGGCAGATTCCAGTTGTGGCATCCCCAGTCTTTATGCAATTTCCACTATCAGGGCCTCTGCTCTGATCTTAGTCACTTCTTGGACATAACAGAACTAATGAAAAAGAAAATCTTGACACACTCCTTCTCATAGACCAACTGAACTGTACAGTCATCTGAGGATGTGTAGAAGGGGACTGTTGAGCTGAACAATTGCCTAATGTACACCTCTCAATTTGTCACAGGTTTCCTCCTTTGTGATTCAGAAAAATAATTTTCATTGACCTCTGGACTTGATGAGAAAATCTGACCCTTTAAATATTGGTTTTCCTTTTTTTTTACCCTCGGATTATTAAAGAAAATCTACTCCAAGAACATACACCAGGAACTTCTGTCAATAGAGCCATTGCCGAAGGAATGTGTTTAAATCTTGTGGTTTTACTCTGTAATAATTCTGATTTCCAGGTCATTCCTGTCTTAGTTCTACTACTTTACAATGACACAGTTAATGACTGGACAGGGGTGGGGGTTGGGTACCAACTCATTTTTAAACAAAATCCTCTTCACTGGTTTAGTACTGGGCAACTGTTTATCATTTTCAATGAATCCAAATAAAATATATAACTGGTGTGTTGCATACCAGTTTGTTTTTAATATTCCTAATGTTTCCTCTTCCTTTCAAAATTATTTCTTTGATTCTACACTTTGTCTGTGCTGCATAATAGGGAGTGGTGGCCTCAAAAGCTGGCTGCAACTCCCTGATTCCTGACTGCTCACACCAGAACAGCAGAAGGCCTACTTCAGCTTCAGCCTTTGGCACATGCTAAGCTCACACCACTGGGGGGACCAGACATAGGTGGAGCCCAGCTCCACTGGGCCCCCAACATAAAAACATCAGAACAGCCACACTGGGTCAGACCAATGATCCATCTAGCCCAGCATCCTGTCTTCTGACAGTGGCTGGTGCCAGGTGCTTCAGAGGGAATGAATAGAATAGGGCAATTATTGAGTGATCCATCCCCTGTCATGAATTCCCAGCATCTGGCAGTCAAAGGCTTAGAGATACCCAGAGCACGGGGTTGCATCTCTGACCCTCTTGGCTCATAAACATTGATGGACCTATTCTTCATGATTTGTTTAATTCTTTTTTGAGTACAGTTATAGTTTTGGCTTTCACAACATCCCCCACCAACGAGTTTCACAGGTTGACTATGCGTTGTGTGAAGATGTACTTTCTTATCTTTGTTTTAAACCTGCTGCCTAATAATGTCATTGGGTGACTCCTGGGTCTTGTGTTTAGGTGACGGGGTAAGTAACACTTCTTTATAAACTTTCTCCATATCATTCATGATTTCATAAAACTCTACCCTATCCCCCCTTAGTCATTTAATTTCCAAGACGAACAATCCCACTCTTTTTAATTTCTCCACATATGGAAGCTGTTACATACCCTTAATCATTTTTGTTGCCCCTTCTCTGTATCTTTTCCATTTCTAATTTATCTTTTTTGAGATGGGGTGACCATAATTGCATGCAGTATTCCAGGTGTGGGCGTACCATGGATTTATATAGTGGCATTATGATATTTTCTGTCATATTATCTATCACGTTTCTAATGGTTCCTAACATTCTGTTTGCTTTCTTGAACTGCTAAGGCACATTGAGTGGATGTTTTCATTGAACTATCAACGATGACGCCAAGATCTCTTTCTTGAGTGGTAAAAGCTAATTTATACTCCATCATTTTGCATATATAATTCAGTTCATGTTTTCCAATGTTCATTACTTTTCATTTATCAACATTGAATTTCATATGCCATTTTGTTGCCCAGTCACCTAGTTTTGTGAGATCCCTTTGTAACTCTTCACAGTCTGTTTTGCACTTAACTATTTTGAGTAATTTTGTATCATCTGCAAAATTTGCCATTTCACTGTGCTTACCCTTTTTTTCCAGATCATTTATGAGTATGTTGAACACTGGTCCCAGTACAGATCCCTGAGGGACACCACTGTTTACCTCTCTCCATTCTGAAAACTGACCACTTAATCCTACCCTTTGTTTTCTGTCTTTTAACCAGTTACTGATTTATGAAAGAACCTGGCCTCTCTTCCCATGACTGCTTAGTTTGCTTAAAAGTCTTTGGTGAGGAACCTTGTCAAAGGCTTTCTGACAGTCCAAGTAGACTATATCCACTGGATCACCCTTGCCCACATTTGTTGACCCTCTTAAAGAATTCTAATAGATTGGTGAGGCATGGTTTCTGTTTACAGAAGCCGTATTGACTCTTCCCTAATAAGTCATGCTCATCTATGTGTCTGATAATTCTGTTCTTTACTATGGTTTCAACTAATGTGCCTGGTGCTAAAGTTTGGCTTACTAGCCTGTAACTGCTGGGATCACCTCTGGAGCCTTTTATAGAAATTGGTGTCACATTAGCTATCCTCCAGTCATCTGGTACAGAAGCTGATTTAAGTGATTGGTTACATACTACAAGGAAAAAGAACGAGGAGTACTTGTGGCACCTTGGAGACTAACAAATTTATTTGGGCATAAGCTTTCATGGGCTAAAACCCACTTCATCGGACGCAAGCAGTGAAAAATACAGTAGGAAGATATATATACACAGAGAACATGAAAAAATGGGTGTTGCCATACCAACTGCAACAAGACTAATCAATTAAGGTGGGCTATTATCAGCAGGAGAAAAAAAACTTTTGTAGTGATAATCAGGATGGCCCATTTCCAACAGTTGACAAGAAGGTGTGAGTAACCGTAGGGGAAAAATTAGCATGGGGAAATAGTTTTTACTTGTGTAATGACCCATCCACTCCCAGTCTTTATTCAAGCCTAAGTTAACGGTGTCCAGTGGCAAATTAATTCCAATTCTGCAGTTTCTCGTTGGAGTCTGTTTTTGAAGTTTTTTTTATTGGAGTATTGCGACTTTTAGGTCTGTAATTGAGTGACCAGGGAGGTTGACGTGTTCTCCGACTGGTTTCTGAACGTTATAATTCTTGATGTCTGATTTGTGTCCATTTATTCTTTTTCGTGGGCCATCCTGATTATCACTACAAAAGTTTTTTTTCTCCTGCTGATAATAGCCCACCTTAATTGATTAGTCTTGTTGCAGTTGGTATGGCTTTTTCATGTTCTCTGTGTATATGTATCTTCCTACTGTATTTTCCACTGAATGCATCCGATGAAGTGAGCTATAGCTCACGAAAGCTTATGCCCAAATAAATTTGTTAGTCTCTAAGGTGCCACAAGTCCTCCTCGTTCTTTTTGCTGATACAGACTAACACGGCTACCGCTCTGAAACATATTACAAGTAGTAGTTCTGCAGTTTCACATCTGAAGTCTTCAGAACTTTTGGGTGAATACCATCTGGTCCTGGTGACTTATTACAGTATTTGTGACAGTCTGAATGACTCTCTTCTGTACTGTGAGGATAGTATTATCTGCAGGCAACAGGCTTAAAAACATAAGTGTCATTTAAGCCAAATTTTTCAAACTATGGTGCCTAAGGTCAGACACCTAAATCCATATTCAGGGCACTTAAGAAGCAGCCTGGTTATAAAAGTACTGAATATCCACAAACCAGTGTGAGCTGTGGATGTTCAGCCCTCTTTAAAATAAAATAATAATAATAATGATGATAAAAAAATCAAACCACTTATTTAGGTACTTCTTCACCCTCTACTTGTGATCTCTGGGTAACTGCATCCGCAAATACAAATTCAACTCTATGCAGATGACTCAAATCTACCTCTCTGCTGCAGACCCAACTCCTTCTGTCCAAACTAAAATCTCAACCCATCTCTCTGACTTCTCCTCACAGCTGTGTGTCAGCTCAAGCGCAAGATGGCTAAAACAGAACTCTTAATCTTCCCACACCCCGAAACTCGCTCCACTACTTCTACCTCGATCACTGTGGACAATACCATCATTTTGCCTGGTTTCAGAGTAACAGCCGTGTTAGTCTGTATTCGCAAAAAGAAAAGGAGGACTTGTGGCACCTTAGAGACTAACCAATTTATTTGAGCATGAGCTTTCGTGAGCTACAGCTCACTTCATCGGATGCATACTGTGGAAACTGCAGAAGACATTATATACACAGAGACCATGAAACAATACCTCCTCCCACCCCACTCTCCTGCTGGTAATAGCTTATCTAAAGTGATCATCAAGTTGGGCCATTTCCAGCACAAATCCAGGTTTTCTCACCCTCTGCCCCCCCCCACACAAACTCACTCTCCTGCTGGTAATAGCCCATCCAAAGTGACCACTCTCTTTACAATGTGTATGATAATCAAGGTGGGCCATTTCCAGCACAAATCCAGGTTTTCTCACCCCCCCCCTCCCAAAAAACACACACACACACAAACTCACTCTCCTGCTGGTAATAGCTTATCCAAAGTGACCACTCTCCCTACAATGTGCATGATAATCAAGGTGGGCCATTTCCAGCACAAATCCAGGTTTTCTCACCCCCGCCACCCCCATACACACACAAACTCACTCTCCTGCTGGTAATAGCTCATCTTTTGATTATCATGCACATTGTAGGGAGAGTGGTCACTTTGGATAAGCTATTACCAGCAGGAGAGTGAATTTGTGTGTGTGTGGTTTTTTTTTGGGGGGGGGGGGTGAGAAAACCTGGATTTGTGCTGGAAATGGCCCACCTTGATTTTCATACACATTGTAAGGAGAGTGATCACTTTGGATAAGCTATTACCAGCAGGAGAGTGAGTTTGTGTGTGTGGTTTTTGGAGGGGGGTGGGGGGGTGAGAAAACCTGGATTTGTGCTGGAAATGGCCCACCTTGATTATCATACACATTGTAAAGAGAGTGGTCACTTTGGATGGGCTATTACCAGCAGGAGAGTGAGTTTGTGTGTGTGTGGGGGGGGGGGGGGGCGGAGGGTGAGAAAACCTGGATTTGTGCTGGAAATGGCCCAACTTGATGATCACTTTAGATAAGCTATTACCAGCAGGAGAGTGGGGTGGGAAGAGGTATTGTTTCATGGTCTCTGTGTATATAATGTCTTCTGCAGTTTCCACAATATGCATCCGATGAAGTGAGCTGTAGCTCAAGAAAGCTCATGCTCAAATAAATTGGTTAGTCTCTAAGGTGCCACAAGTACTCCTTATCATTTTTCCTGTCATTCAGGACTGTGACCTGGGCATCATCTTTTACTCAGACCTTTCTCTAGAACTCACCAGGGACTTTGCAGACTCAGCTAAACCACACAAAGACACTTCTAATGTGGAATAAGAGTGTCACATGGAGAGTTCGTGTGGAATAGCTAGTCACACTTTAGTTTATTCTGCACTAACTTCTCTGTGTAGATGAGCCTTAAGTCTTGCCAATTATTTCCGTATCATGTCTCTGATCCTACCCTTTTCTTAAACTAAAACTCTTGTCCAGGCTCTCACCTTGTATCTCGATACTACAATATCCTTTTCTCTGGCCAGGACAAATGCAATCTTGCCCCACTCACAACCATTCAGAATACTGCTGCAGAGTTAATTTTCCTAGCCCACTGTGTTGACCATGGCCTCTCTTCACATCCCTCCGCTGACTCTCTCTTCATGGTCATGTCAAACATAAGTTACTTGTCTTCATTTTCTAGGCCTTTCATGACCTATCATCTCTCATTCAGTATTCAAAGGGCAACTCACACCTCTGATCAGCCCATGATACCAGCCTCCATCTAATGCACCTTTGTGCGTTCTCCTGTGCAGCATCTCACACTTGGGAGGAGCTCCCGGTAAATGTCTGCAAAGCCAAATAATTTTTCTCCTTCAAATCCCTCCTTAAAATTCTCCTTTGATATAACTACAAAAAACTTGACAATGGTTAGGCTATTGGTGTGCTGAGACCACTGTCTATCATGCTGACCAATATTGTCTCATTGTTTCCTGTCAGTCTGCATCCATCTCTTGTCTCTTATACTTCAGTTCTAAGCTTTTTGGGGCAGGGACTGTCTTTTGTTCTAGGTTTGTACAGTGCGTAGCACAGGGGCATAGCCACAGCTGGGCCGGGGCCACCCACTTAGCATCCAGGCCCACACAAATCAGGACCAGAGCTCCCCAAATCCACAGGCTGGGATGGGGTGAGTCTTTCCAGGCGGAGGGTGTGCTTCATGGGGGTGGGTCTGGGCACGGCTGGCGCTAGGGCCGGAGCAGCAGCACACGGCACTGGCAGGAGAGGGACGCGGCCAGCCGGGCGGACAGACCCTAAGCCAGGATGGATCTTGAGCCCCGGCAGGGCCCCCCTCTACCCCATGGGGGTGCCCCGCAGCCTCATCTGCTGGTGCCTGCTGAGTGATGAGGGCTGACTGGAAGGATGGGGGGAGACAGGCCCCCCATCATTGCCTGCCCACCCAGTTTTCCTGCCCTAGCTACACCACTGGCCTAACACAATGGGGCCTGGAACTCTTATGCACTTGTACAATACAAATAATAGACAGGACTTGAACCCGGATCGTCCACATCCCAGGTGAATCCCCTAACCACTGGACTATTAGAGAAACATTTGAAGGGACTAGTTTTTGTTCTGATACAGAATGAAATCAAATATTAAAACCTCAAGATTTTTCAAGAAATGGAATTCTTATTTTCTGGCCCACCATCGCCCTAAATGAAGTCAAAGATCTTACTCCAAAACACTATAACTAGCCTCTCACTTCAGGACTCTTTTTTAGAGCTTCTCTGACCTCTCAAGGTTGTTTTTAATTTGCTTCCTGTGCCTCAGATGATTACCCATTTGGTAATGAGCTGCACCTGTGCCTTAAACAGATCACTGCTGTTCTGGCTTTTCTAGCCATTAGTAGCCAGGCAACCATCAGCATTAGTTCCTACAGAGGAATACATAGTTGCCCAATACTTCTTTTCCTAGTTTCCTTCCTGCTGGGTGGAAGAAAAGAAGCTGCAGCAAATTCAGAAAATTTAAATGCAAAAGAACACTTTACTATGTTTTTTATCATTAATTTCACCTTACCACTTATTCACATGCCTCCAGCCCGAGCCCAGAAGTCTATACAACAACGAAACATGACTGCAGCCTGACCCTGTGACCTCGAGTCAGCTGATATGGGCCCGCTGTGGGTATTTCTTTGCTGTGTAGACATACCCTAAGCATCAGGGCTCATTCTGCTTTATTCCAAATACTTAATCTACCTGGCCACAGTTTTTCTCAAGCAAGTCATCTGTTTCTGATTTGTCTTCTTACATCTGATATATATAGCTAATATTAATTCTTTGCATTTACACACTGCTTTATCATCTGTAGATCTCAGAGCACTTTACAAAAGGTGGGTAAGCACTTTAATCTTATTTTGCAATTAGCCTAAAAGCTGAGATTTGAAAAACTTTATGAGAGGCAATGTGGTCCAACGGATAAGGTATGAATCCATCACGGGTTCTGTCCCCAGCTCTGCTCCAGATTTCCCACATAATCATTAGTGAGTCACTTAAATTCTGTTCCTCAGTTGCCCCAAACACTTCACTGTTACAGTGATGTTATTGATCATTATTAGGGCTCTGTGTCTGTCACAGAGGTCGCAAAAGTCAGGAATTCCATGACTTTCTGTGACTTCTGCAGCAGCCAGTGTGTCTGACCCCATGGCTGCCCAAGCAGCTGGCTCTGGAGGTGGCCTCCAGGACAGCCCACCAGCCACTGGTCCAGCCCCCAGGCAGTGGTCCCCGGCCGGCCAGAGTAGCCGCAGTCCGTGGCCCCGGCAGCTGGTACTGCTGGCCCCAGGCGACCTCCCAGCAGCGGCTCCCCCATCCCTCCCGGACAGCTCCCCTCAGCAGTGACACCCCCCCTTGTCTCCCCAGCACTCCCCTCCCCCAAGATTTAATCATGGGTATTTTTAATACAAGTCATGGACAGGTCAGGAGCCATGAATTTTTGTGTATTGCCCGTGACCTGTCCGTGACTTTTACTAAAAATACCCGTGACTAAATCCTAGTCTTAATCATTATTTTAAAAGGGTTACTTAGGTTGTATCTTAGCCATCAGTGCTGGGCCTTAGCTGAGCCTTTATCAGTCCTTCTGGATTATGTAGCATCTGCAGTTATCAATAGTGTGACATTTTAAAGACTAAGGCCTGGATTTATGCCATTTAGATAAGCCTTGAGAGATAATTATCTGGAAATAAAAGAATGAACAAACTGTTCAGAAACTGCTTCTTCTTTCAGATGTTTTATTGTAAGGTTTTATTTTTACTGTGTGGAGGAGGGAAGTGCAGCTCTGCTTCTCCTCCAGCCTTCTTTATATGTATAGCAGGAGCCCGAAGTGCTACAGACAGGTAGTCTGTTATACACGGGAACTACCATATGATTGAAGTCAGTCATGTGCTTAAGTACCTTACTAAACTGAGGCCTTAGTTCAGAAGTGAGAAAACTGTTAAAAATCCTACATAACTTTTGTCTGCTTTTCAGTTTTTTTCCCCTTTTTTCCCCTGAATTATGCACTACCAGAAAGTGCTCATATACTACAGTGATGAGGTGATGTAAGAAGCCATATAGAATAGAACTAGTGTCTCAGACATATGGGCACTGAGGCCCAGATATTTAAGTGTTGCAGCACCCAGCATTGTAACACCTAACTGATTTAGGCTCCTAGGTGCCAAAATCCCATTGACAATTGATGGGATTTAGGCTCTTAGGAGCCTAAATCACTCTTGCAAATGGTCTTTATGCTCCTAAATCTATGAAGTATTGCAACACTGAGCACAGCAGCACTTATGTCCTTTTAAAAATCTGCTTCCTGGTGGCTTGCCAAAATATCACTTTTTTAATATTAAAAATAATTGATACTGAACGCACCCATGATAGAGTTTCAACTTCCTTCTGATAAGGTTAGGTTGACAGTACGGAATGTAAAACCTGATTGCCACATAAGCTTTAAATCTACACCAGCATTTTCCCACTTTCAAATACTTATTACTTCACTGGACATTGTATGGGCTGGGAAATGTTTTAATCAAAAAGAGATAAATGGAGAGAACTGCCAAAAATGCCTCCTTAGGTAAATGTTATTTGAAACTATTTGATCAAACAAAACTGCTATAAAACAAAACCCTCTAAGGACATTTTCATCTGTAGACTCACATTCTTCTTAAAGACTGAACACTGAAGACTGCAATGGAAAATAAGGTGTTCTGGTTACTGACCATTTCCCTCATTGTGGGGCTCAGCAATGCCTTGCTGCGTAAGTGCATGTTTAAAATATCATGTTCAGGGCATAAGCGCAAACCACCTGAAATAAATCAACACTAATTTTGAGTATTGTTAAATAAGGTATTTCCCAAGGATCTTACTTTATAATTTCAGTAATGTTACATATTAAGAAACTATTATGTTGATTGCTCTGTTATGTTGAGATGTAAAATTTAATGTACTTTAGCTTCATAATGATTCCAAATGGGAAAGAATAAAAATTAGGACCCTTCTGATATTTTTTTCTTGGCATGAGTGGGAAGGAGAGAGCAAAGATGTTTGAGATCTAATACATTATGTTTCTTTCTGTCATGCAGAGATGACTAGATGTGGGTCTGTTCTTCTAACAATAGTGTTTTTTTTCTGGAGAGATTTGTCCACATAGGGCCCAGTTTTGATCTGGATGTTTGTGCAGAATTCTACTGACTTCATTGGAAGCTGTTCGTGTCCAGGGAAAAAAATTATCCCAGAGATGGGAAAAATAGACCTGGAGGAATTAGACATAATACAGTCTTGTGGCAAGGCGCACTACCTAGTGTATTAGCAGCATATAGCAATTCTTTCATGAGCTTAGCTCATGTTTTTGTATTTGCGAGAGTCCTTTTGCAGAAATGTTTGATAGAACTGCTTACAGAACAGATCTATATGATAAAAAGATGACATCCTTGTCCCCAAAATATACAAAATGTAGTCTTTGGGCCCTTTGCATGTGCATGCTTGGGCAGCTGCTCGCAAAAGAGAATACACAATATGCAACAGAGCAAAAGTCATTTTTAATAAGGTGAAGCATGTCTTACATACTCCTATGTAGGATCTTATTTTTCTATGGAGTTAATATTATTTAAAAAAAAAAAGTCAGTTACTTTAGAACCAGAATTAAGGTTTTGCAAATCTTACTGGGAATTACTTCACAATTTTACAAATTTATAAACAGTTCTTGTTTTGGCTTTAAGCTTCCAGCAATCTAAACGCTGGAATCCAAACATTGTTCTATTGTAGGGGAGCTATCTGCTTCTCCTATCTGCCTATCTTAGAATTTTATACTGCTGCCCATCCCCATATCATCCAAAAGCCTTCCATGAATATAGGCTAGCAACAGTGAGGCCCCTAGAGGACTTCATGCTAGACTGACTGGACCATGAAAATGGACTAAGTTAAATGCATTCTAAAGTACTGTATATAAACCAGCATATATAATGTACATCAGATTTTTAGTTATATTTATATTGTTAAAAATACAAGGAATTTTAATACACAAATTTATAAGACGCAGTACTGCAAAATCCTTATTATGCAACCCTCAAAAAGCTTTTCCTAAGGTCCCGATCATGCTCCCATTAAAGTAAATGGAAAATTTCATTGACTTCAATCGGCAAGATCAGGCCTTAGGAGCTGCAGAACCAGGTTGTGCCTATTTGTTCCCATGAACTCGGATGGACTCCCCTCTGGAAATCCACCCAGCTTTCGAAAAGGGCCTGCTCCTCAAAACCAGGTTGTGAGTGTGTCTTAAGTACTTACATAGCACCATACATGTACACCGTGCTTTACAAAGCATAAACAAAGACAAGATTCCTGCTACGTGGAATTTACTGTCTAGAAAGGGTAAGAGAATCGTGTCAAGTCAAATCTCCAGAGAGTCTAGGTATTCCAGACCTGAAGTTTGGAAAACATGCCACTCCCAATAAGTAAAGTAGCAAGAAAATTTCAAATAAAAAATAAAAATGACTAGTTTTTACATCTGTGGTATTAGATGATTTAAGCAAAGTACTCGATATAGTAAACAGTTCCCACTTTTGCATTTCTACTTTGATTTTTGCCAGTCTGCTGTCACTTTTCATTGGGATTTTACACAAATGTAACTCCATTGATTTCAGTGCAGCTTCTTTCAATTTACAGTAGCTACAAAATTAGGGACAAATTCATCTCTGGGGTACTTGCCTGGGGTACTACTGACAAAGCTGGAATTTGGCTCTTAGTATTTTACAATTACAACTTTGTACTACCAGTAGTTGTATAATTTTTGTAGTGAAGTAAAACTACTGTACAGTAATGCTCACTGTTACTGTGCTGGAGGGAGGCTTCTTTTGGAGAAAGAATGCCAATCATACGAAGCTGTCTAGTGGTTTCATAGTGGTATAGGATGACCAGATAGCAAGTGTGAAAAATCAGGACACAGGGTGGGGGGTACTTGGCACCTATATAAGAAAAAGCCTCAAATATCAGGACTGTCCCTATAAAATTGGGACATCTGGTCACCCTATAGTGGTAAGAGCAAATATTCAGCAGTCTCAGGACACTAGACTCATTTAAATTGTGAATTTGAACATATTTCTTCTGCAATATAAGTCTAAGGAAAGAACCCAGTTCACTGCTTGGTCCCATGCTGAGGGACTGTTTTGAGCTGGGTCTATTTATAGTTTAAGGTAATAAATTGTGTAGGTTTACAAAAGTGCTTGATGTGGCTGAAAGTGTCATTTCCAGGCCGGTGCAATTTTGAATCCCTTAAATAACGGATGCATAATGATTTAATGAAAAATATGTTAGGCTGTTTACCTTGTACTTCGTTTTAAATAGCTCCAGGTGAATGTGATGTGCAACCAAAAGCAAGAGAAAACTGTGGGTATCCAGGCATCACTGAAATTGAATGTAGTGCAAGACAATGCTGCTTTAATTCAGATGCTCCAGATAGCCCCTGGTGTTTCAAACCAGTTCCAGTAGAAGGTAAGTATGTGAAGGACGTCAGTTTTTTCAGTGCTGGCAGACAGACTTTTATTTGTATAAATCCCAGTTCTGCAAGGTGTTGAGCATCTTCCCCTTCCATTAAAGTCAATGCAGCAACTTTCAGGAGGAGTCTTGTGATCAGTTAAATGTCATGCTAAGGTAGGGATTGGTGCCGTCTTCTGCATGGTGACGTTACCATCTTGTGAATGCAACCATATAACTAAATGCATTCTTACATGCTAGTGTGTACAGAAGCCACACGGTGAAGCAGAAATGACATTTTAGTAAATCAGTAGATTTCAAAGATAAATGGAAGATTACAAATGTGACTGCCTTAGAGAGATTGGTCATCTACAATTAATAGATACATTGAAAGAAGAGGAGGAAACAGAGGAAAAACTGAGAGGATTTGCGAGGTTGAGGAGAATCTTGTTTAAACTGGTTTTCAGTTTATCCCTCTCATTTATTTTTTTCATTTCCTTCCTATTCAACACCATCTGGCACCCCTTTATGTGAAAACATTTAGAGTTCAGTTACTAATTTGTTTCCTCTATTGATGACAGGGGAAGATTAAATGTAGTCCTAACTTTCAGAATGATGTCAGTGTTTGTGAAATGGGTGTTGTTGAAATTGTTTGAGATAGGTAATGCACTGGGCAGTAGTCGTTTTCATTTTTTTCCTTCTCCACCCAGAATGTCAACTATAAAATGGATCTTCTCTAGAAACGTGTCTCTCACAGTGGAGTTCTTCATTATGACAATGACAAAGTGCACTCATCTGTACAATGTATGCAAGCTGTAATGATGCTGATTTCCAAGCAGGTCATTTCTGATCCCTCTGTTTTCTTTACAATGACATAGTTTACCACTGCAGTCTTTTTTCTATACTTTAATATCATGTACCTGCTTGAAACAATAAAAGCAGCAAAACAAAAATTGCTGGATGCTTCTTTGGTATTTTTGTGCTCTAAATAGGTTGCCCTTTCCTGGAAAGTGGATATTTCTCTCTCTGACTTCCCAAGAGAAACCAATTACTGACAGTTCTGGAGAAAAATACATCATCCTATTGTCAATACAAATACTACAGATTAAAACATTACCAAAAAGATGAAACTAGCGCAAGTTGGGTATGAATTAAAGTTACCAGCTAAAGACTTTTCTGTGGCCTACATGATCATAGTCTATTTCCAAATGGACAAGTATCCACATGGCTAACCCATCACGTATGGCATTGATGGATACATTTGTTGGCTGTCTTAACAGAGACACAAGGACTCAATGGACCAAGGAGACTGAACTACCTCCTCACCCCTGCAGGTACTTCCTCCAGATCATGGTTAAAGCACCTGGACAGGGCAATGTGGACAAGTATGCAATGCTACTACCCATGCTGCTGGAGATGTTAGTCTCCAGGGCTTTCAGGCTAGAACTTTTCACGAGCACTAGATGTGCTCAAACAAACCTTGTTTAGATGAAGAGAACTGATGAACTAATCAGATAATTCTATGTCACTTGGATTTGATTTCATGATATGCACTTGCAAAGGATTCCTGTCATGGAAAAAATGCCATGAGCTCAATCCATTTCCCACTGAAGTCTTTTCATTGACTGAGAGTTGATCAGGGCCCATGTTTGTAATGAACTGGAGCTTGGAATCCATCTTTCCAGTCACACCCTCATTGCAGATTTCCTCTGCCTTTAAATTCAGCTTTCTAGCTGTGTCTTGGACAAAATGGTTAATCCCTATTGACACCAGACATATCTTTGTGCTTTTATCCTATACAACCCCCCCACTGATTGTTGATAAAGAAAATAAATAAATGGCAATTTAAGCTTTACATTTCTCAGATGCAATTGCACAGCCTGATCAGAAATAGCCTGCCAGTTTCCACATTTAAAACTGAAGTCACCCCGTGGATAGCTTTACCTTCAATAGACATCAATAATAATATAAGCTCAAACAACTCCCCCCTTCAAAACAAAGCCTTGACAAAACAAAAAATACTACCCTACAATTCACCCACCAAGGAAATGAGAGTGAACGAATCACACGTTAGTATGGTTAGATAGTATTATGATGCGGATGGCATGAGAACCTATCTAGAGTAGACAGAGCAAAAATTAGAGATCTGAACCACAAGGGGATAGTTTCACCAAACTGCTTTCAACAAAACCACGGACAAGAATTTAGGAGTAGCTCATCTGTGTATGAGAGAAGCTGTGGGTAGGGACTGAATTGAAGGGATGGGGACAAATTCCCTCCACCCCAAAACCGATATAGAAAACTTTGTAAGGCAAAAAGGAAAGTGAACTGTTCTATATAATGTGACTATTGTCTGCACCTTACTGGGAATGGAAGTGAGAAGACAAAGAAGGAAATGATACCTTTGACAAATATTGCAGCTACATGTAATCTCTTCAGGGAGTATATTCTGCTCCATGAGGGAGAGTTACTGCAGCTCCCCCAGGAATTAAAAACAGTGGTGTTTGTGTGGGGATTGATTATCACTGCCCCAGCCTGGAGCCCCTTCCTGCACTCCAAACCCCTCATCCCCGGCCCCACCCCCATTTGGAGTCCTCACTCCTCCCCACACCTCAACCCCCTGGCCCAGCCCACAGCCCCCTCCTGCACCCCAAACCCTTCATTCATGGCCCACCCCAGAGCCCACACCCCCAGCCAGAGCCCACACCCCTTCCTGCACTCTGAACCCCTCGGACCGAGCCCCACTCCAGAGCCTGCAACCCCAGCCCTGAGCCCATACCCCTTCCCGCACCCCAACCCCCTGCCCTAGCCAGGTGAAAGTGAATGAGGGTGGGGAAGAGTGAGCAATGGAGGGATGGGGGATGGAGCGAGCAGGGGCTGGGTCTCGGAGAGGGGGCAGAGCAGAGGGCAGAACAGGGGTGTTTGGTTTTGTGTGAATAGAAAACTGGCAACCCTAATCTAAGTGCTCATAGCTCTCTGAGCCAGAATAACCTATAGTGGTACAAGGCACATTTATAGCAGTATAACTGCATCTATATTAGGGTTTATATTAGAAGAACTACTTTGGTTAAAAACCCCTGAAAGTTATACCAATACAACTTTTAAATATAGATCAGCCTAAGGCCTGAATGTAGCATGAAACCTGACTTCCCCTGTCATCCCGACTCCAGGGCAAGGCTGAAATACCTGAGCCGGGATGGTTTATGTGGGAAGCTTGCACTGCTGCTACCTAATCTGGCTACTGCCATAGGCAGGATACACAGTAGGATGGACCTGACCTGGAGTGGCAAAACTGATATGGATAAACAGAGGTCTTTAATGTCCAGAGTGTTCAATCCAGTATTGTTCACCAACAGCAAATTCACTTAAAGGTTTAAAAAACAAAACTAAATAAATTTTTCATGGGAGCTCACAGCAGAAAACAAACACAAGGAGATTTCCCTCAAATCCCTACCTCAGTCCTTATTGACTCTGCCTTTCTTCACCTCCCAAGTTTAAGGCAGTCTGCCTCTCTCCCCGAAAACCATCAGGGATATGGAAGTTTTCTTGACCTGGCTGGTTCTTTCTACCCCACACACCAATTAGAAGCAAGAAAAAGGTACAGATTTTGGAGCCGGATTCTTTCTTCTATAGCAGTAGCTTCTATAAGACCATCTAGCACTTCTGAGCCTGCTCAGTTACCATGTACCCTGTAGGTTTGCTCTACCACAAAACCTTCCCAGCATCTACATCTGCCACCGATGGAATATCTGAGCTGCTGAATACATGGATAATAACCAAAGGGTATGCCATGTAGATTTGCTCCTCCCCACCAGCATCTGCCACTGATCAGAAAAGAGACAAATAATTAAGGCTGTTGTGAAATTCACCAACTGAAATCCCGCTTTTAATGCTGGTGCCCTTGGTCAGCTTTTGATCAGGTAAGTGAATGAGAACTGGCTTGAATTCTAAACACAGAGGGGAAATCTGCTACGTAGACAAGAAAAAGTGTTGTCCAAATCTTATAATAATTAGCAGGACCGTTAAAAGGAGTTTTTTTCTTTTTAAATGTACTGTTGCAGAAGTACAGCACCAACTAGAGCAGTGGCTCTCAACCTTTCCAGACTACTGTACCCCTTTCAGGAGTCTGATTTGTCTTGCGTACCCCCAAGTTTCACCTCACTTAAAAACTACTTGCTTACAAAATGAGACACAAAAATACAGAAGTGTTACAGCAGACAAGTACTGAAAAATTGCTTATTCTCATTTTTACCATAATTATAAATCAATTGGAATATAGTGTACTTACAATTCTGAGTATAGCATATAGAGCTGTATAAACAAGTCATTGTATGAAATTTAATGTGTACTGACTTTGCCTAGTTTTACAACAGGCTACATAAAAAGCACTAGCAAATATCTAGATGATTTGATGTACCCCCTGGAAGACCTCTGTGTACCCCCAGGGTTACGTGTACCCCTGGTTGAGAACTACTGAACTAGTGTACCGTGGATATGTTGTCTCCTAAATGCAGGTACAACAACTACTTGTGATGAGAAGCCGCTACCATCTGTGTTACATTTATTTTTAAAGGACAGTCACCTTGAAAAAAAAAATTCTACTGACTAATTTTAACAAAAAATCAAGTTTCTGGCCCTATTTGAACAGTATATCCTGATTTCCTTCCATTCTCTCATCCCCAGTGATAGAGTCTCTTCAGCAGGGAATTGTGGGCACTGGCCTAAGAGCAACACCACCTAGACATGCTTGGCCCCACTCTTCCCTTCTGTGCCCATGCCTGCCTGCTGGCCTCCTCAGCAGCAGCACTGAGGTAAGTCCACTTTACACCTTGTTTGAACCAGGAGTGGAGACCTTGGCCGTGAAGAACCATCCTTTCTACTGCCTACCTCACTTCCCAATGATCCATGGCTCCACGTAGGGCCCTGTGGAGGGAAAGAGTTCTGGGATTGCTAACCCTCAGAGCTCACAATGAGTTAGAACCCAAAGAGTCGTGAGACTTTAAAAATAAATTTTCTTCCAGCTTTTCAGGCTTTAGGCTTCAAACCCAGTTATAGGTCCATAAGCCATTTCAAGGCCTCCTCTGTGACACTGTGGATATCACCCACTTCGTCACCCCTATTTGGGGCACTGTGTTAGATGTTTTTCATGTTCTCACCGCAGTCTCATGAAGGGGAGTCTTTGATTTTCCACATTACATCAAGTAGCTGCAGCTGCTATGGTTTGTTTGGATGTGGTTCAGTATGGCCCAAAGTCTGCACAGCAGATTGAAACCTGGAGGGCATCTAATTGGGTCACTGATAATGTGCTTGTTTGGAACAGTGAATGAGGTCCAGACACTTTGCCATTCCCTGGCTGGATCCAGAGACATGAGGTGGCTGCATGTGGTTTCTGCAATTTCAGGCATTGTTGGGGTATGGTGTCCATAATCTGCCTGATGGGAAGTTGGATGGAAGATGATAACCTTCACGTGGTTCACCCTGTTAAGTGGAAAACCACAACTCAAGTAATCAAACTGGCAACTGAATGTTGACTGTCAGTCAAAAGACCAACAAAATAATAAGTATAAGTAATAAATAAGTAAGTAACTGGTTAAAAGATAGGAAACAAAGGGTAGGAATAAATGGTCAGTTTTCACAAAGGAAAGAGATAAATAGCAGGGTAACCCAAGGATCTCCACTGGGACCAGTGCTGTTCAACATATTCATAAATGATCTAGGAAAAGGGGGTAAATAGTGAAGTGGCAAAGTTTTCAGACAATGCAAAATTAGTCAAGATAGTTAAGACAAAAACTCACTGCAAAGATTTACAAAGGGATCTGTAATAGCATGTCACCCACCTCTTGCGAGCACCCTATTCTGCTAGGATGTGTCTGCAGTTTTTTCCAATTTCCTCTAATCATGGTGCCCCCTGTCGGCTGCTGCACTTGTCAGGCAGGCCTTTGGTGCCTCCGCCCTCTCACAGTCCATGTGAGGAACTGAAGAAAACAACCTCCTTTCGGGGTATACTGTCTAACCGAGCCTATCTCAAAGTCCTCAGTAATGTCCTGCAGCTCCTCCTTGTCTCAGTCACTTCACAGTCCAACAGGGCCCATTGCAATACCCTTCCTCTGGCAACATCTCTGTAGCCCAGCCCGGGCTCCAGTCCTCAGTCTGACCAACAGGGCCTATCTCAGTACCCTAGTTGGCCAGCTTACTTGCAAAGGTTCCTACTTTTGGATGGAGCAGCACCCCCAGGGCTTCCTCCATGGTGACTCTTCATCTGCCCTTTTGTCCTCTGACTCTGGATCTCCAGCTGGGTCAGTCTCAGTTCAACCCCCTTGTAAGGGGTTTACAGTTCCATATACAGTCCTTTCCCTGGGCTTATCTAAACTCCCTTCTGTCAGGTCACAGCCACTTCCCCAGTGGCTGTTGGAGGGGACCCAGGCCCACTCACTACTTTGAGCCCCAACCCAGGAAGCATCTAAGTAGCAACTATGTGTTAGGATATAGATATTCAGGCCTGTCTGCAAAGGCCTGTACTTTAAGAATTTAGGGGTATTCTTATCACTTGGCTAGTTCTAGAGGTATAAAAGAAAGAATCAAAATCACTGTCTGCTGGGGTAAGGGCCTTCTCTTACTGTGACAGTTTGAGGCCCTGTTCTTAGGCTAAGGCCTTTGGCTAAGCAGCAGAGGCAGCCATAAGCTAGGAAGCGAACAGTCACATCCTCACATTCCAAACTAGTCACATTGAAATAAGGTGCTATTGGGCTGTTAGGCACTATCAGGACAGGATTGTATTCCTATCACCTCCAGAGAAAGGGAAGTGCCTAGAAAATGTAAAAGGAAACTTAGTTTGATAGCATCCCGTCTGGCAAGAACTCACTTATCAATAGCTGGGATGTGAAATCCTCACTTCTGTATTGTTTTGTCATTATAGTTCCCACTTTGCTATTGTTTGTCTGTATAATCTCTGTCTGGTTCTGTGATTGTTTCTGTCTGCTGTATAATTAATTTTGCTGGGTGTAATCTAATTATTGTGGTGGGATATAATTGGTTAGCTAATCATGTTATAATATGTTAGGATAGGTTAGTTAAATTTCAGTAGAATGATTGGTTAAGGTATAGCTAAGAATATTACTATATAAATTAGGGGCAAACAGGAAGTAAGTTGGGATTCGAAAATAAGGAAAAAGGAACTTGTATTTAAGCTTGCTGGAAGTCCACCCCAATAAACATCGAATTGTTTGCACCTTCGGACTTGGGGTATTGTTGCTCTCTGTTCATGCGAGAAGGACCAGGGAAGTGGGAGAGTGAAGGAATAAGCTCTCTAACATCTTGGTGCCGGGACTTGGATACATCTCATTGGATAGGTGAGTGGCAGCCTGTAAGTCCCCCTCCCCAACAGTCCGCGCAGCTGCTTGGAGGGGGTATGGCGAACTCTCGTGATGGTAGTTGCAGGTTCTGGCAAGCTGGGGTAACGGATTTTTTGAACAAATGGATAAGGAAGAATCAGGGCCCATACCACGTGCAGGGGTTCACCTGGGATGAGATTGAGAAGGAGATGGGAGAGGTTTTGGGAGACCCCAAGGGAAAGGAGTGTAGGAAAAAGGGAATGGTATTACAAGGTTTGTGTGCTGGGATGGCATACTGGGTAAAAAGGGAAGCTGATCTCCTCCAACACATTAAAGATTTGGAGGGGATTGTGGATCAGCAATGGATTTTAACAGAAAAATCTGTGTTAGCAGTAGAGGTAGCGGATTTGAAGACACGGGATGCTGCACGGACAGAGGAGTCTTGTGAGGCAATCCGGAGAGAGAGGGACGAACTGCTGGGGAGAGTAGGAGACTTAGAGGAGGAATTGTATCATTGTAAACATGGGGGCAACGGAGTTGGGGACCCCAAACCATCTGCCCCACTAATGGAACTGAAGGAGACACCTCCACCACCCTACCCTGAAAAAACACTGTACCCACCACTGCCGGTGGATGTTGTAAGCCGGCGATCCACAGTTACAGCCCCTGCGAGAGAGGCTACCCGGGAGGAACTGCAGGAGGCAGGAATAGTGGCCCCGGTTGCGGGGTGGGGGGACCATGCCCCACAAGTAGTAGAACAGGCAGAAATCCGCCCGTTGTCCCTGAAGGACCGGGAGGCAGTACTGGGCCGTTCGGGAAAGGTACCCCGGAATGATTGGGATCAGTTTGTGCTGTGGCTAGTGGAAGTGGGCAGGGAGATGGAGGGTCTAACTCGTGAGGACCAGGTGATCTTATGGCGTAGTCTTTTGGGACGAGGTACCTTGGGAATCGATGTGGCAGGAGTGGCACACCCATTTCTAATCCCCGGACAGGTGGCAAAACACTTGTTTGGGGTGTACTCTCGTACTGTGGGGATGAATAAGATGAAGCGAATCCCTGGGGAAACAGGCCGGGATACACTTAATCGCATACAGGCATGGGCACGGTGCTGGGTAGATCCCCTGGATGGTCCATGGGTGATGCCACAGGCAGGGGCACCAGGACCTGGTGGGGGTGTGGAGCAGGGTAGGGGTGTGGAATTGCTGGAGAAATGGTTGGAGCTGAGCAATCCGCAGTTTGTGGGGCATTTACGGTTGCAGCACCCCGAACTTGCTCCCAATCAGCTACCCCAGTTTCTGGAACAGGCAGATGTGTGGAGGCAGATGCATCAGGGGGAAGAGCCAGTCCATGCTATTACTGCGGCGGATCAATACAAGGTGGAAAGGAGTGGGTCAGCCTGGAGAGGAGGAGGTAGAGGGAGAGTTCGTGGCTTTGGGAGGGTAGTCAGGGATGAGCGGGCAGCTATAGAGCAACAGATCCAGAGGCTGCAGGCTAAACTGACTACCCACGATCTTACCAGATCAGGGGGAAAGTGGTCCCGGAGGCCAAGGGACTGGGACTGCCTGAAATGCCAGACACACAATTTTGCATGGAGACAGGAATGTGTTCGGTGCCAGGACCCCCGGTTCCCCCATGAACCAGTGGGAGGGACAGAGGTGGGTGCTGCAACTTAGGGGTGCCCTGGGAGGCGTCCTGTCCATGTTCTCAGTTTAGGATGGGACGCATCTGGTCGCTCCACGCTCCAGGGGGCAATCGAAGGGAGTCCCAGGAGGGATTTTTTGATAGACACTGGAGCTGCCATCAGTTTAACCACATGGGGGCAGGGGAGACCCTCAGAAGGGACTGTGACAATTGTAGGGGCAACGGGAGGGGAGACACAGTTAACCCTGAGGCGGGGACAAATCAAAGGAATCTGGGGGGAAGGGGAGATTATGTGGGGTTGTAATGATATGCTTAATCTGTTGGGGGCAGGAGATTTACACAAACTGGGACTTGTACTGGATTTAGCCAATTGGGTGTGTTTACTGGGGCAAACGCAGGACGGTCAGGGCTATACCATTCCCATGGGGGTAGCCACTATGACCATTAAAGCGGCATATGCCCTCCCACCACCCCCGGCTGAATGGGAACACATCCCTGTGTGGGCGAAGGATAACCTGGATTGTTAGCGCCTCACTGTGGATTACAGGGCACTAAATGCTCTGGCCAATTCGCCAGCCTCAGTGGTGGCAGCGTACCCTGAAATGTTGGCCCGTATTGGACCCCAATTCCGAATTTTCACTGTTTTGGACATAGCTAATGGGTTTTGGTCTCTGCCACTAGCTACCTCGTGTCAGTATAAAACTGCATTCACATGGGAGGGCAGACAATTCCGCTGGACAGTCCTACCCCAGGGATATAGAGACTCCCCTGCAATTTTTCACAGATACATGAGACAGGCTCTGGAGGGGGTGGATTCAGCAAGGTGCAAACAATATGTAGACGACCTGTTGCTAATGTCAGGGACAGAGGAAGAAGACAGGGAACTAACTGAGCAGGTCCTGCAAGCTTTGGCAAGAGCAGGATTGAAGGTCAATGGGAAAAAGGCTCAGATGGGACAGACAAGAGTGACCTACTTAGGAGTGGAAGTGTCTCAGATGGGAAGGGAAATCGATAAGGGACGGGTGCAACTGATCCAGTCCCTGCCACTGCCTATGGATGTTAAAAGCTTGCAAAGTTTTCTGGGTCTAACTGGATTTTGCAGGGATTTTGTGGCCAATTATGCAGAAATAGCCCAGCCTCTATTTGACCTAACCCGAGCCTCAACTTGGGAATGGTCAGAAGAGTGTACTGAGGCAGTGAGAGTGCTAAAGGAAAACCTGGCCAGTGCTCCAGTGCTGGCCTCCCCGGTTGGGGAGAAATTCTTTTATCTGTATCCTTTGGTATCGGACACTACCATTGGTTGTACATTAACACAGGAGTATGGAGCAAAGGACCGACCTGTGGCCTTTGCCTCTCGACTTTTGAGTGCTGTGGAATTGAAGTATGGATGGTGTGAAAAGGTGCTGTTGTGCACCTACTGGGGGGGGTAGGGAAATTTAAATACCTTACGGGAATGCAGAAAGTAATAGTCCGATCTCATCATGACCCCCTGCGGCTGTTAAACATGCACGCTATCTTACAGGGACAAGTGAGTGGGCAGCGTATTGCCGAATGGTTGCTGGCTCTACAGGCAGAAAACATTAAAGCAGAGGTGTTAAAGGAACCCATAGTCTGGGTAGCTGGATTACATCTGGCTGGCACCCCACACCAATGTGAAGCCAGCCCAGGTAAAACCCAACATCAGGTGTTTCGGGCGGCTAACCCCAATCAGGTAAAAGAGGGGACACTGGTATGGTTTTTGGATGGAAGCTGTAGGTATCAAGGGGGACGGAAAACTGCAGGCTTAGCTGTTGTGGGAATCAGAGGCAATGAGACAGTCAGCACCATTGGTTTCTCACTAGAAGCAAAGTCAGCTCAGGAGGCAGAACTGGCAGCCTTGCTAACAGCTTTAAATGAAGTGGATCCCAAATTTGAGCCAGAATGTTGGGCGGTGGTAGATTCAGATTATGTATTTCGTGGTGCCACATTAATGCTGAGATGGTGGGCAGATAATCATTTCAGGGCAACAGACGGCTCCACAATCAAGCATGCTACCTGGTGGAAGCGAGTGGAGGAGCTGAGTCACTGTTTTACACGGATCAATGTGGTAAAGGTAAAGGCACACAAGAAAACAGGACCCCTAAGCAAAGGCAATAATCTGGCTGATGTAGAGGCCAAGCGGGCTGCAACAGAGGCAACCCCATGGCCCTGGGAGCCAGAAGAGAGTGTGCCTGTAGCAGTGTTAACAAGAAGCTGGGTGGATACAGATCGGGGAGGGCGAATTCGAGAGTTGCAGGAATCTGACCCAGGACTGGAAGGCATCATGAAACTTGGGGACAGGCATGTGCCAAAGGTGGAACTAATGGAAGGGATTTGGTGTGTCTTAACAATTGAGGGACCGGTAATGTTGTGCCCCTCAGGGAAGTCGGATGGCTTTCTTAAGCTGGGTGCATGGAAGCTTGGCGGGGGACACCCCGGGTTTGAGGAGGCACTGGGAACTTTAAAAAGGTTGTGCTGGTGGCCAGGAATGGCAGCTGATTTAAAATCACATCTGGAACGTTGTTTGGACTGTGCCAGGCACAGCCCACCTCACAAGGTGCTAAGGGGAGAATTAATGAGACAAACCCCAAGGGGACCATGGGAAAGAATACAGATTGATTACACAGGACCCCTACCACCAGATCACAGAAAAAACCGATTCATGTTGGTGGTAGTGGATGCTTTCAGCCAGTGGGTGGAAGCTTTCCCCACAAAGTATCAAACTGCCCGGGTAACTGCTGCAATGCTGGTAAATGAGGTATTCACTCGCTGGGGGGTCCCAAAGGTGATTGACTCAGACCAAGGAGCTGCTTTTCGGTCAGATCTGTTAGGGGAGCTAACAGCCCTCACTGGAATCACACAGTTGTTCCATATTGCTTATCACCCCCAGGCTGCGGGGCAGGTGGAACGCATGAACCGCACCATTAAAAGTGAGCTAAGAAAGGGAGTGGAAATCGGAGGAAAAAACTGGTCACAGTTACTGCCCTTTGTCTTAATGAGAATAAGGGCCCGAGAATCAAAGGGCACGGGATTTTCTCCATATGAAGCTCTCATGGGAAGGCCTATGGAACGGTGGGAAAATCTACTTACCCCAGTACCTGGGGAAGTCACTACACATGGCTTAACACAAGAATGGATTTTAACTCTAATCGAACATGTAAAACAAGTACAGCAGGCGGTGGCCTGGCGAGACGAGCAAGGAGCAGCAAGAGTCAAAGCATGGTATGACCTGCCTGGGGAGCGTAATCTACCCATGGTGGGAGATCTAGTGATGTACAAGATTCCAGGTCAACACCATCCATTCCCAGCTCCTAAATGGAAGGGCCCCTATCTTGTCCTTGACCAATTAGGGCCCAGTCTGCTATTACTGGGTACAGAGAATGGAGGACGGGAGTGGGTTCACTGCATGCAAATAAAAAGGTACAAACAGGGGATTGGGAAAGGGGACGTGTAAATTTTGTTGTGTGTGTCTTACAGGTTAATTCAAAAAGGAGAAAAGGATGAAAATTCCCTGGCCCTGGATGGAACAATTACTAGTGCTAATCACAATTGTCACATTTACAAATTCTATTCAGATCCCATGATGTGAAGTGTCAAAAGGAGGAAACACATGGACGGCTACACATGCAACCTGTGGTAATAAAGCTAAGGAAGACTATGAGAATCTCCCCATAGAAAGATGTACCACTAATACTCCAACAGGAATTTGGCAGTGTCGGTATATGGTTTATGGATTAGATGGGGGAATCCCAACCAGGTGGAGAATATCAAATTTATCAGGAAATATCGCATGGCACTCCCTGGGTGCTGCCATGATTAACGATAGTGGAAAACACAGTTACCAAGCTATGTGGTTTGTTACAGAGGGTCCAAAGAATATAACCCTCTGGTCCCCTGGAGCAAATGAACCCTCTTGGGAAAATAGGGCCCCACATTTAGGGTGTGATGTTACCATGTGTAACCACAATGGTACTTCCATGGAAGATAATCCCCGAGGGTGTGATTGTTATGTACATATTACATTAGGCATAAAATCCCCTTTGGGACGCTGGGTGTACGATGAGTTAACCATTTTACAGAATGTAACCCTACAGGTGATATGGATGCCAAGCTGGAAGAATCCAAATTTAAAGTGGCCACAGCCTGGAGCCAAGAATATTCCCTGACGAGCAAATGTCTGGGAGCCATTGTGGGAGCAGGTGCAGCCAGCACTTTTTAACGTGTCCTTTCACTCTATTACATGGGTGGTACGCCCCAAGGAATGGTGGGTGGACCAAATCCATCCTAACTGTAGTATGTACATAAAAGGATTGAAAGAACAATTCAATGCATGGGTGAGGGGACACACCTGGAATCGTCATCGGAAAAGGGGATTGTGGGCAGCTGGGAACACTATGCTGGGTACATGGAATCTGGGGGACGAGTGGGTAACTAAACAATTAGTAAGCCAAAATGTGAAATTTCAACAACAAATTAATGAATTAATGGCACAGCATCTATCAGCAGTTGCCACAGGGTGGAGGACAGCAGTAGAGGTAAACTTGCAGTTAACTCATTGGGCAGGGGACCTGGTGACATGGGTAGAGGATGGCTTCAGAAGACTAACATGGGGAGAAGTGTGCATAGGTATTCAAAATGCTCAGTTAATAATGCTAATGGATATTATGAGAGATGCTTGGTCAGAACAATGGCCTTCAGTATTAAATCGGGAGGCTAGCCCATATTTATCCACAATTGCAAAAACATACCCATCTACCTGGCAAATAACATCCCCGACCTGTGGGGACAGTTCTTGTGTAATTGTTACTATGATACCATGGGAAGGAAATGCAAATAAGGTGGTTCCCTTGAACCCTATGGGAGTAAGTAGGGAAGGGGGAGCACATTGGGAGCCACTAGGGAATAGGTGGGGGGGGGGGTGGAATGGGGTAAATTGGATTGTCATCACATTAAGCAGTTGTATATCCAGAGGAGGAATATGGATGTGCCCCTCTCCTATGACTATGGAGGAGCAGGATCAATGGCCTATTGCAAAGGGGGGGCATTTAGGGGTAATGTATATGGGGTATGGTGTATTCTGTTGGGAATGTATGCAATCCTGCAATATAACACTAGGAGGCAAAATCCTTCCAGTGTATGAAAAAATTATGAACTTCTATACACTGCCACCTGGACTATGGTGCACCAATGGATCAGTGGACTTAATCGTTGTAAACAATCGAACCAGCACCTACTACCCCATACCGTACCAAGTAGTTGAATTGGTTTGGACAATACCAAATTTCACTGTGGATATTCAATGGACACACAATATGGACAAAAGTACACAAAGATTACAAGAGCAACTTGCTACAAGCGCCAACAGTTGGACACACTTACAATACACACTACAGGATGGCGCTGACAAAATTTTAACCTTATCAAAGGAGGAGAAGCAGTGTTTTTGGTGGTGGCCAGGATATTGGACCATACTGCAGTGGTCAGGACTCTCGGTGTTGCTGTGGATTATCATAGCAGCTGGTGTATTGTTAACTATATGTGTGTTACATTGCATATGGAAATGATCAAGGGGGGCACAACCCCCTAGAGAACAGCCACTAATTATAACCTATAAGTAATGTAGTAAGCCCTCCCCCCCCCCAAGTGTACTAGACAACCCGGACCCAACCTTCTCGGGCCCACTATACTGGGAAGTCTGGAACACTAATTGGAATAGGTGTGGTATGCCCATACGAGAGAAGGTGCAGGGCATGGTACTACACAAGGGGCAGTGGGACAGATGGAGCATCGACACCTTCCACCTTGATGCCTGGCCCTATCAGGAAATGTGTCGCCATATGTCCTATGCTTTTCCAGGGATACCTGGGCAGGAGGATCCCAAAAGAAAAAGAAAAAAAAAAAGGGGGTGGAGTGTTAGGATATAGATATTCAGGCCTGTCTGCAAAGGCCTGTACTTTAAGAATTTAGGGGTATTCTTATCACTTGGCTAGTTCTAGAGGTATAAAAGAAAGAATCAAAATCACTGTCTGCTGGGGTAAGGGCCTTCTCTTACTGTGACAGTTTGAGGCCCTGTTCTTAGGCTAAGGCCTTTGGCTAAGCAGCAGAGGCAGCCATAAGCTAGGAAGCGAACAGTCACATCCTCACATTCCAAACTAGTCACATTGAAATAAGGTGCTATTGGGCTGTCATGCACTATCAGGACAGGATTGTATTCCTATCACCTCCAGAGAAAGGGAAGTGCCTAGAAAATGTAAAAGGAAACTTAGTTTGATAGCATCCCGTCTGGAAAGAACTCACTTATCAATAGCTGGGATGTGAAATCCTCACTTCTGTATTGTTTTGTCATTATAGTTCCCACTTTGCTATTGTTTGTCTGTATAATCTCTGTCTGGTTCTGTGATTGTTTCTGTCTGCTGTATAATTAATTTTGCTGGGTGTAATCTAATTATTGTGGTGGGATATAATTGGTTAGCTAATCATGTTATAATATGTTAGGATTGGTTAGTTAAATTTCAGTAGAATGATTGGTTAAGGTATAGCTAAGAATATTACTATATAAATTAGGGGCAAACAGGAAGTAAGTTGGGATTCGAAAATAAGGAAAAAGGAACTTGTATTTAAGCTTGCTGGAAGTTCACCCCAATAAACATCGAATTGTTTGCACCTTCGGACTTGGGGTATTGTTACTCTCTGTTCATGCGAGAAGGACCAGGGAAGTGGAAGAGTGAAGGAATAAGCTCTCTAACACTATGTGCCACATCACTTTAATTAACTGTGTTTCCCTGGGCCACTTCCCCATGGCCCTTATCTTTGTCGAGTCCCAGCAGCCAGCCAGGAGCACCTTCTTTGCTCCCTATCCCTGCCAGCAACAACCTGCCTTGGCTATTTCAGCTACTGCAGTCAACCAGGAGCATTGCTTGCTCCCCCAGTCCCCACCAGCAGGCTGAACTCACTCTGGCCCCGCAGCTCCATTTATACAAGTCTGCTAGACCCTGATTGGCTGCTCCCTGCAGCCTCTCTGATTTTCTGCATCCTACGCCACCTCTCTAGGCAGCTTGGAGGACCCTCTCCACTGCCTTTTTCTGGGGCAAGGTGTGGCACAGCAAGGCCTACAGCTGGGGGCCTCAAGGCCTAGTCTACCCCATCATAGGATCTCACTAAATTGGGTGACTTGGCAACAAAATGGCAGATAAAATTCATTACTGATAAATGCAAAGTAATGCACATTGGAAAACACTGGAAAACCTTCCATCTGAGGAGAAATTAAGACAACTGGGACTGTTCAGTTTAGAGACAACTAAGGGCCAGGGATATGGTAGAGGTCTACAAAATCATGAATAGTGTGAAGAAAGTGAATGCGGAAGTGTAATTTACCCCTGCACATGACACAAGTACCAGGGATCACCCAATGAAATTAATGGGCAGCAGGTTTAAAACAAACAAAAGGAAGTACATCTTCACACAACGCACAGTCAACCTGTGGAACTTGTTTCCCGGGGATGTTGTGAAGGCCAAAACTATAACTGTATTAAAAAAAGAATTAGCTAAGTTCATGGAAGATAGGTCCATCAGTAGCTGTTAGCCAAGATGGTCAGGGACACAACCCCATGCTCAAGATGTCCTTACATCTCTGACCGTTAGAAGCGGGGATTGGATGACAAGGGATGGATCACTCAATAATTGCCCCGTTCTGGCACCTGGCACCAGCTACTGTCAGAAGGCAGGATACTGGGCTAGATGGACCATTGGTCTGACCCAGTGTGGCCATTCTGATGTTCTTATTACGGGGATTCAGTGGAGTGGGGCTCCACCTATGTCTGGTCCCCTTAGTGGTGTGAGCTTAGCTTGTGCCAAAGGCAGAAGTTGAAGCACGCCTTCTGCTGTTCTAACTTCCTCTGGTGTGAGCAGTCAGGAATCAGGGAGTGGCAGCCAGCTTTCTGAGGCCACCACTCCCTATTATGCAGCACAAACAAAGTGGAGAATCAGGGACATAATTTTGAAAGAAATAGGAAACATTAGGAACATTAAAAACAAACTGGTATGCAACACACCAGTTATAAATTTTATTTGGATTTATTAAAAATGATAAACAGTTGCCCAGTACTAAACCAGTGAAGAGGATTTTTTTTTTTTTAAAAATAGTTGGTACCCAAACCCCACCCCACCCAGTAATTAACTGTGTCATTGTATAAGACAGGAATGACCTGGAAATCAAAATTATTACAGAGTAGAAATCACAAGATTTAAACACATTCCTTTGTCAATGATTCTATTGACAGAGAAGTTGCTGGTGTATGTTCCTGGGGTAGATTTTCTTTAATAATCTGAGGGTAGAAAAAAAAGGGAAAACCAATATTTTAGGGTCAGATTTTCCCATCAAGTCCACAGGTCAATGAAAAGTATTTTTTCTGAATCCTGAAGCAGCAAAGCTGTGACAAATGGAGAGGTGTCTATCAGGCAATTGTTCAGCACAACAGTCCCCTTCTACACATCCTCAGCTGACTGTACACAGGAGTTCAGCTGATCTAATAGAAGGAGTGTGTCAAGATTTTATTTTTCTTTAGTTCTGTTATACCCAGGAGGTGGTGAGTAAGATCAGAGCAGAGGCCCTGATAGTGGAAGTTGCATAAAGGCTGGGATGCCCCAACTGGAATCTGCATCAGCTTTTTGTGCCCTTCATGTGGGATTTGTGCTGATGGCTACTGGATGACAGAGGATCCTAGCTGTAGAGGGCCAGCAGCAGAATAATAGTATATATCATATGCACATAAACCAATACAGGGAGATGAAACAAATGTATGTCATATATCTGCATAGGGAGGAGATAACTGAGATGCCCCTACAATAAATATTCTCTATTTTTCAGGTTAATGAAGATGAAAAAATCAGTAAAACTAGTTGAAAAGTTATTCTGATGCTAAACCATGAATTTTATTTACCGTTTTTTACTATTCCCCTCCCTGCCTTCAAGTTTCCAACCAGCAGTAAAGCTGGTAAAAAAAAATTGTCAAAGTGTTTTCCAATGAAAATGTTCATGGAAAACATTTAGATTTTTAATCTAAATTAAATTAAATTAAATTAATTAAATTAAAATAAGCTTGGTATTTTTGAAGACAAATACCGGGAGTCATCTTTCTCAATATTGTAATCCCATTGGCTAACATAAGACACAGGATTTCCACACACTCTTGGTTAAAGAAGGAAGCTAAGAGTTTTGGTTTATAAAGTTATGCTTGTCTGGGGATAGTCACTTCAAAGGAAGGGAGTGCTAAGAGTGAGATTTTCTGTACTATGTGTGCTGAATTACCCTGGCTGGACTACTGGATCTTTATTATTCTGGTCTCACTTGATATTAAGTTATCATTCATCAGTGGGATATAAAGTGTTTCCAACTTATCACAGCAGCTCAGTATAAGTGGGACCCCAAGCTGGTGGGTCAGAGGGCTCAGTGGAAGTAAGGCAGTTTCTGACAAAGATTTGCCTCCACAGGAGTACAGATTCACAGACTGAATGGCAATGTGAATACTGGTGAAAGTACAACTTATCACAGCAGCTCAGTGTGAGTGGGAGCCCAAGCTGGTGGATCAGAGGGTTCAATGGCACCCCAGATCCAGGTGGCACCCCAGGGGGAACCTGACAGATTATCCTCTCGGATTATCCTCCAGTCTAATCCATTTTCCACTAAACTGCGAGTACTGAGCTCGCCCCTTCCGCTCCCGTAGCATTGCTGTGGCTGGGCTCGGCAGTGGAACACACAGCCTGATTCAGCAGAAATGTGAAACGGCATCCCAAATCCAGCCCGCGTGAGAGCTCTGCCGCTTCTTTTTCCTGCCTGGAACCCGTACAGCACTGTTTTCCCAGGAAAGTTCCTGCTGAGACCTCTTTGGCTCCAACAATTTCTCAAAAATGGATTAACGCTTAGTAATTCATTAACCCTTTATAAACCATTTATGAATGGAATGTTAATATAAAGGCTGACCATTAGTCCCCTATCCTTAAAAATGATGTGGTTTCATTTCAAACCGCCACCTGAAATACATTGTGGTTGTGCATTAGGAAGTAAGGCAGCGTCTGATAAAGATTTGCCTCCACAGAAGTACAGATTCACAGATTGAATGTCAATGTGAATGCTGGTGAAAGTACAAGCTTGGAGGACTTTGCAACTTATCACAGCAGCTCAGTATGAGTGGGAGCCCAAGCTGGTGGGTCAGAGGGCTCAGTGGTACCCCAGTTCCAGGTGGCACCCCGGGGGGAACCTGACACAGTACCCTCGCCACTGTACGCATTATTGGCTATTTTGAGTCAGGCACACATGGTCCACTAAAGATGAGATTGGACTAGGACTAGTACAGGGAGCCAATAAAGAATGAAACACACTGGGCAGCATGTGATACCATGAGGGAGAAAGATAAGAAAATAAAGTAAGAGTGAATGAAGTTCTGTCAAAAAGGGATTTGCCAGCATCGCACAAAGCATAATGCGGGCCAGGGAGAAAACAAGCATCATTCTCCACTTCCATTAGTTTTGTACATTCATGTAATGGGATAGTTATACACATTTCATAGAGGTATGTTACCTTTTTTTAGGTGAGGATAGAAACACCAGGGCACACTTGGGTATTTTGCATCAAAACAACATCCTTTAGATGTACAATCTTTCACTGAAATGCCTGCATAACCACAGTCCTTTCTTTTTTTCACGTCCATAGCACATTCACCTGCACCTGTTAAGGCAAAGTACAAGATATCTGTATTTTCCTGGTTGTGGTTAGTTTTCAGAACTCTGCTCGTTCACATTTTTAGCTTAAGAGCAGTGTCATTTATCTCCTATGCTTTCAGAAGTTAAAATTCGTAGCTCTCTCAAAATGGAATCCCCTCAATTTAAACACCCCTACCAGTAGGAAAACTGGGAAATTGTGAAATGAAATCTCAGTTCTTACAAGTAAAACCTGACAAACTATAACATTGTAGAGTGGGATTTTGAAAAGGGCTTTAGAGAGTTGGGTGCCCAGCTCTGATTGCTTTAGTGCATAGGAATGTCACCGCAGTCAGTAGAGGTGAGAGTTGTAATCATGCTCTCCTCCATTCCAGTCTAATCCACCTTCTACTAAACTATGAGTATTGAGCTCATCCCTTCCGCTCCCGTAGCATTGCTGTGACTGGGCTCGGCAGTGGAACACACAGCCTGATTCAGCAGAAATGTGAAACGGCATCCCAAATCCAGCCTGTGTGAGAGCTCTGCCGCTTCTTTTTCCTGCCTGGAACCCGTACAGCACTGTTTTCCCAGGAAAGTTCCTGTTCAGAATAGTTTACCTGGCCCCATGGCAAATACGACGGCTAAGTCTGGTATTCTTGAAGACAAATACTGGGAATCATCTTTCTCCATATTGAAATCCTGTTGGCTAACATAAGACACAGGATTTCCACACACTCTTGGTTAAAGAAGGAAGCTAAAAGTGTTGGTTTATAAAGTTATGCTCCTCTGGGGATAGTCACTGCAAGGGAAGGCAGTGCTAAGAGTGAGTTTTTCTGTACTATGTGTGTTGAATTGCCCTGACTGGACTCCTGGATATTTATTATACTGGTCTTATTTGATATTCAGTTTTCGTTTATGCCTGGAATATAAAGTGTTAATAAATTAATACTAGCTATTATGCGCATGTGAGAAATGGGATTAGTTTTATGGATGGTTATAAACACATCAGTAGAAGTTGTTATAAGCCCAGGCTATGAATAAACTAATGACCTGTTTGTCTCCAACAATTTATAAAAATGGATTAACCCTTGGTAATTTACTAATTTTTTATAAACCCTTTTTGAATGCAATGTTAATATAAAGGATGACCATTAGTCCACTATCCTTAAAAATTAGTTAATTACCCTCAGTATTCAAAATTCACACCTTATTTCCAGTTTGAATTTTTCAAGCTTCACTTCCAGCCACTGGATCTTGCTATTCTTTTGTCTGCCAGATTAGTGAGATCTCTGGTACCACTTTCCAGGAGATGCATAGTGTAACGCTAGGAGGGTGACCTGCTGGGTTTCCTGGCCTGAAATGGGAAACTCTACATTTTGGGAGAGAGGTTCACTGAGAAGAGACAGAGGCTGCCCATTTAATAACAATTTCCTGAGGATGCTTCTAATTATTGGGAATGCGACGGTTTCTACTTCAGGAAATGTTAAATTATTTCTTAGAACATTCATTAGTGAAGCTACAAATGGTACGGTTGCCTTTGTGGTAGTCAGTATCTCCAAGAGAGAGCAAAAAAGTCTGATGTAGGGAGGGAACATTGGAAACCAAGATTATTGCACATTGATACATGGCTTGGCTTTGAGTAGGGAATGAAGCACCAGGGAACACCTTTGATGCTCGCATTAAAGCTGGTCACGAAAAATTCTCAAAATGTTTTCCAATAGAAATGTGCATAGAAAAGATTTAGATTTTTAATCTAAAGTGTATTAAATGAAATTTCCTATTGATGTTAACGGGAGCTGGCTCATGCCGTAAGTAAGGGTATCCTCTGCACGTTGCACATTATTGAATATTTTGACTCAGGCACATACGGTCCACTAAACATAAGAATGGACTAGGACTAGTACAGGGAGCAATTAAGGATGAAACACACTGAGCAGCATGTGATACCATGAGTGTATATAAGGGAGAAAGATAAGAAAATAAAGTAAGAGTGAATGAAGTTCTGTCAAAAAAGGATTTGCCAGCATCGCACAAAGTATAATCCAGCCCGGGAGAAAACAAGCATCATTCTCCACTTCCATTAGTTTTGTACATTCATGTAATGGGATAGTTATACACATTTCATAGAGGTATGTTACCTTTTTTTAGGTGAGGATAGAAACACCAGGGCACACCGGGGTATTTTGCATCAAAACAACATCCTTTAGATGTGCAATCTTTCACTGAAATGCCTGCATAACCACAGTCCTTTCTTTCCATTGAGTCCATAGCACATTCATCTGCACCTGTTAAAGACAAAGTCCAAGATTTTGTGTATTTTCCTGATCATGGTTAGTTTTCAGTACTCTGCTCATTCAAATTTTTAGTTTAATGGCAGTGCCATTTATCTCCTATGCTTTCAGAAGTTGAAATGTATAGCTCTTTCAATCTGGAATCCCCTCAATTTAAACACCCTACCAGTAGAAAAACTGGGAAATTGTGAAATGAAATCAGTTCTTACAAGTAAAAGCTGATGAACTATAATATTGTAGAGTGGCACTTTTGAAGAGGCACTTAGAGAGTTGGGTGCCCAGCTCTGATTGCTTTAGTGCATAGGAATGTCACCGCAGTCAGCAGAGGTGAGAGTTGTAATCATGCTCTCCTCCATTCCAGTCTAATCCACCTTCTACTAAACTATGAGTATTGAGTTCGCCCCTTCTGCTCCCGTAGCATTGCTGTGGCTGGGCTCAGCAGTGGAACACACAGCCTGATTCAGCAGAAATGTGAAACGGCATCCCAAATCCAGCCCGCGTGAGAGCTCTGCCACTTCTTTTTCCTGCCTGGAACCCGTACAGCACTGTTTTCCCAGGAAAGTTCCTGCTGAGACCTCTTTGGCTCCAACAATTTCTCAAAAATGGATTAACGCTTAGTAATTCATCAACCCTTTATAAACCATTTATGAATGGAATGTTAATATAAAGGCTGACCATTAGTCCCCTATCCTTAAAAATGATGTGGTTTCATTTCAAGCCGCCACCTGAAATACATTGTGGTTGTGCATTAGGAAGTAAGGCAGCTTCTGATAAAGATTTGCCTCCACAGAAGTACAGATTCACAGATTGAATGGCAATGTGAATGGTGGTGAAAATATAAGCTTGGAGGACTTTGCAACTTATCACAGCAGCTCAGTATGAGTGGGAGCCCAAGCTGGTGGGTCAGAGGGCTCAGTGGTACCCCAGTTCCAGGTGGCACCCCGGGGGGAACCTGACACAGTACCCTCGCCACTGTACGCATTATTGGCTATTTTGAGTCAGGCACACATGGTCCACTAAAGATGAGATTGGACTAGGACTAGTACAGGGAGCCAATAAAGAATGAAACACACTGGGCAGCATGTGATACCATGAGGGAGAAAGATAAGAAAATAAAGTAAGAGTGAATGAAGTTCTGTCAAAAAGGGATTTGCCAGCATCGCACAAAGCATAATGCGGGCCAGGGAGAAAACAAGCATCATTCTCCACTTCCATTAGTTTTGTACATTCATGTAATGGGATAGTTATACACATTTCATAGAGGTATGTTACCTTTTTTTAGGTGAGGATAGAAACACCAGGGCACACCAGGGTATTTTGCATCAAAACAACATCCTTTAGATGTGCAATCTTTCACTGAAATGCCTGCATAACCACAGTCCTTTCTTTCTTTCACGTCCATAGCACATTCACCTGCACCTGTTAAGGCAAAGTACAAGATATCTGTATTTTCCTGGTTGTGGTTAGTTTTCAGAACTCTGCTCATTCAAATTTTTAGCTTAAGAGCAGTGTCATTTATCTCCTATGCTTTCAGAAGTTAAAATTCGTAGCTCTCTCAAAATGGAATCCCCTCAATTTAAACACCCCTACCAGTAGGAAAACTGGGAAATTGTGAAATGAAATCTCAGTTCTTACAAGTAAAAGCTGATGAACTATAATATTGTAGAGTGGCACTTTTGAAGAGGGACTTAGAGAGTTGGGTGCCCAGCTCTGATTGCTTTAGTGCATAGGAATGTCACCGCAGTCAGTAGAGGTGAGAGTTGTAATCATGCTCTCCTCTATTCCAGTCTAATCCACCTTCTACTAAACTATGAGTATTGAGCTCATCCCTTCCGCTCCCGTAGCATTGCTGTGACTGGGCTCGGCAGTGGAACACACAGCCTGATTCAGCAGAAATGTGAAACGGCATCCCAAATCCAGCCCGCGTGAGAGCTCTGCCACTTCTTTTTCCTGCCTGGAACCCGTACAGCACTGTTTTCCCAGGAAAGTTCCTGTTCAGAGTAGTTTACCTGGCCCCATGGCAAATACGACGGCTAAGTCTGGTATTCTTGAAGACAAATACTGGGAATCATCTTTCTCCATACTGAAATCCTGTTGGCTAACATAAGACACAGGATTTCCACACACTCTTGATTAAAGAAGGAAGCTAAAAGTGTTGGTTTATAAAGTTATGCTCCTCTGGGGATAGTCACTGCAAGGGAAGGCAGTGCTAAGAGTGAGTTTTTCTGTACTATGTGTGTTGAATTGCCCTGACTGGACTCCTGGATATTTATTATACTGGTCTTATTTGATATTCAGTTTTCGTTTATGCCTGGAATATAAAGTGTTAATAAATTAATACTAGCTATTATGCGCATGTGAGAAATGGGATTAGTTTTATGGATGGTTATAAACACATCAGTAGAAGTTGTTATAAGCCAAGGCTATGAATAAACTAATGACCTGTTTGTCTCCAACAATTTATAAAAATGGATTAACCCTTGGTAATTTACTAATTTTTTATAAACCCTTTTTGAATGCAATGTTAATATAAAGGATGACCATTAGTCCACTATCCTTAAAAATTAGTTAATTACCCTCAGTATTCAAAATTCACACCTTATTTCCAGTTTGAATTTTTCAAGCTTCACTTCCAGCCATTGGATCTTGCTATTCTTTTGTCTGCCAGATTAGTGAGATCTCTGGTACCACTTTCCAGGAGATGCATAGTGTAACGCTAGGAGGGTGACCAGTTGGGTTTCCTGGCCTGAAATGGGAAACTCTACATTTTGGGACAGAGGTTCACTGAGAAGAGACAGAGGCTGCCCATTTAATAACAATTTCCTGAGGATGCTTCTAATTATTGGGAATGCGACGGTTTCTACTTCAGGAAATGTTAAATTATTTCTTAGAACATTCATTAGTGAAGCTACAAATGGTACGGTTGCCTTTGTGGTAGTCAGTATCTCCAAGAGAGAGCAAAAAAGTCTGATGTAGGGAGGGAACATTGGAAACCAAGATTATTGCACATTGATACATGGCTTGGCTTTGAGTAGGGAATGAAGCACCAGGGAATACCTTTGATGCTCGCATTAAAGCTGGTCACGAAAAATTCTCAAAATGTTTTCCAATAGAAATGTGCATAGAAAAGATTTAGATTTTTAATCTAAAGTGTATTAAATGAAATTTCCTATTGATGTTAACGGGAGCTGGCTCATGCCGTAAGTAAGGGTATCCTCTGCACGTTGCACATTATTGAATATTTTGACTCAGGCACATATGGTCCACTAAACATAAGAATGGACTAGGACTAGTACAGGGAGCAATTAAGGATGAAACACACTGAGCAGCATGTGATACCATGAGTGTATATAAGGGAGAAAGATAAGAAAATAAAGTAAGAGTGAATGAAGTTCTGTCAAAAAAGGATTTGCCAGCATCGCACAAAGTATAATCCAGCCCGGGAGAAAACAAGCATCATTCTCCACTTCCATTAGTTTTGTACATTCATGTAATGGGATAGTTATACACATTTCATAGAGGTATGTTACCTTTTTTTAGGTGAGGATAGAAACACCAGGGCACACCAGGGTATTTTGCATCAAAACAACATCCTTTAGATGTGCAATCTTTCACTGAAATGCCTGCATAACCACAGTCCTTTCTTTCCATTGAGTCCATAGCACATTCATCTGCACCTGTTAAAGACAAAGTCCAAGATTTTGTGTATTTTCCTGATCATGGTTAGTTTTCAGTACTCTGCTCATTCAAATTTTTAGTTTAATGGCAGCGCCATTTATCTCCTATGCTTTCAGAAGTTGAAATTTATAGCTCTTTCGATCTGGAATCCCCTCAATTTAAACACCCTACCAGTAGAAAAACTGGGAAATTGTGAAATGAAATCTCAGTTCTTACAAGTAAAAGCTGACAAACTATAACGTTGTAGAGTGGGATTTTGAAGAGGGCCTTGGAGAGTTGGGTGCCCAGTTCTGATTGCTTTAGTGCATAGGAATGTCACCGCAGTCAGTAGAGGTAAGAGTTGTAATCATGCTCTCCTCCATTCCAGTCTAATCCACCTTCTACTAAACTATGAGTATTGAGCTCATCCCTTCTGCTCCCGTAGCATTGCTGTGACTGGGCTCGGCAGTGGAACACACAGCATGATTCAGCAGAAATGTGAAACGGCATCCCAAATCCAGCCCACGTGAGAGCTCTGCCGCTTCTTTTTCCTGCATGGAACCCGTACAGCACTGTTTTCCCAGGAAAGTTCCTGTTCAGAGTAGTTTACTTGGTCCCACGGCTCACACTAAGGCTAAGTCTGGTATTCTTGAAGACAAATACTGGGAGTCATCTTTCTCAATATTGAAATCCCATTGGCTAACGTAAGACACAGGATTTCCACACACTCTTGGTTAAAGAAGGAAGCTAAAAGTGTTGGTTTATAAAGTTATGCTCCTCTGGGGATAGTCACTGCAAGGGAAGGCAGTGCTAAGAGTGAGTATTTCTGTACTATGTGTGTTGAATTGCCCTGACTGGACTCCTGGACATTTATTATACTGGTCTTATTTGATATTCAGTTTTCGTTTATGCATGGCATATAAAGTGTTAATAAATGAATACTCGATATTATGCGATATTATGTTAGAAATGGGATTAGTGTTATGGATGGTTATAAACACACCAATAGAAGTTGTTATTAGACAAGGCTATGAATAAACTAATGACATGTTTGTCTCCAACAATTTATAAAAATAGATTAACTCTTGGTAATTTATTAATTTTTATAAACCCTTTTCGAATGGAATGTTAATATAAAGGATGGCCATTAGTCCACTATCCTTAAAAATTATGTAGTTTCGGTTTAAGCCGCCACCTGAAATATGCTGTGGTTGTGCATTAGGAAGTAAGGCAGTTTCTGACAGAGATTTGTCTCCAAGGAAGTACAGATTCATAGACTGAATGTCATTGTGAATGCTGGTGAAAGTACAAGCTTGGAGGACTTTGCAACTTATCACAGCAGCTCAGTATGAGTGGGAGCCCAAGCTGGTGGGTCAGAGGGCTCAGCGGTACCCCAGTTCCAGGTGGCACCCCGGGGGGAACCTGACACAGTAGCCTCTCCACTTTACATACTATTGGCTATTTTGAGTCAGGCACACATGGTCCACTAAAGATGAGATTGGACTAGGACTAGTACAGGGAGCCAATAAAGAATGAAACACACTGGGCAGCATGTGATACCATGAGTGTATATAAGGGAGAAAGATAAGAAAATAAAGTAAGAGTGAATGAAGTTCTGTCAAAAAAGGATTTGCCAGCATCGCACAAAGTATAATGCAGGCCGGGGAGAAAACAAGCATCATTCTCCACTTCCATTAGTTTTGTACATTCAAGTAATGGGATAATTATACACATTTCATAGAGGTATGTTACCTTTTTTTAGGTGAGGATAAAAACACCAGGGCACATTTGGGAATTTTGCATCAAAACAACATCCTTTAGATGTGCAATCTTTCACTGAAATGCCTGCATAACCACAGTCCTTTCTTTCTTTCACGTCCATAGCACATTCACCTGCACCTGTTAAGGCAAAGTACAAGATATCTGTATTTTCCTGGTTGTGGTTAGTTTTCAGAACTCTGCTTGTTCACATTTTTAGCTTAAGAGCAGTGTCATTTATCTCCTATGCTTTCAGAAGTTAAAATTCATAGCTCTCTCAAAATGGAATCCCCTCAATTTAAACACCCCTACCAGTAGAAAAAATGTGAAATTGTGAAATGAAATCTCAGTTCTTACAAGTAAAACCTGACAAACTATAACACTGTAGAGTGGGATTTTGAAAAGGGCTTTAGAGAGTTGGGTGCCCAGCTCTGATTGCTTTAGTGCATAGGAATGTCACCGCAGTCAGTAGAGGTGAGAGTTGTAATCATGCTCTCCTCCATTCCAGTCTAATCCACCTTCTACTAAACTGCCAGTACTGAGCTCGCCCCTTCTAGTCCCATAGCATTGCTGTGACTGGGCTCGGCAGCGGAGCATACACGGCCTAATTCAGCAGAAATGTGAAACGGCATCCCAAATCCAGCCCGCGTGAGAGCTCTGCCGCTTCTTTTTCCTGCATGGAACCCGTACAGCACTGTTTTCCCAGGAAAGTTCCTGTTCAGAGTAGTTTACCTGGTCACACAGCTCACACTAAGGGTGTCAAGGTTCCTTCCCCACTCTGAACTCTAGGGTACAGATGTGGGGAACTGCATGAAAGATCCACTAAGCTTATTCTTACCAGCTTAGGTTAAAAACTTCCCCAAGGTACACACTTTCCCTCGTCCTTGAACCCTATGCTGCCACCACCAAGCGTGTTAAACAAAGAACAGGGAAAGAGCCGACTTGGAGACGTCTTCCCACAAAATATCCCCCCAAGCCCTACACCCCCTTTCCTGGGGAAGGCTTGATGAAAATCCTCACCAATTTGTACAGGTGAACACAGACCCAGACCTTTGGATCTTAAGAACACTGAAAAATCAATCAGGTTCTTAAAAGAAGAATTTTAATTAAAGAAAAGATAAAAACCACCTCTGTAAAATCAGGATGGTAAACACCTTACAGGGTAATCAGATTAAAAACATAGAGAATCCCTCTAGGCAAAACCTTAAGTTACAAAAAGACACAAAAACAGGACTATACATTCCATTCAGCACTGAGTATTTTACCAACCATTAAACAAAAGGAAATCTAACGCATTTCTAGCTAGATTACTTACTAACTTAACAGAGTTTCTGAGACTGCATTCCTGATCTGTTCCCGGCAAAAACACCACACAGACAGACAGACCCTTTGTTCCCCCCCCTCCAGCTTTGAAAGTATCTTGTCTCCTCATTGTTCATTTTGGTCAGGTGCCAGCGAGGTTATCTTAGCTTCTCAACCCTTTACAGGTGAAAGGGTTTTGCCTCTGGCCAGGAGGGATTTTATAGCACTGAATACACAGAGGTGGTTACCCTTCCCTTTATTTTTATGACAAAGGGTACGTCTGGTATTCTTGAAGACAAATACTGGGAGTCATCTTTCTCAATATTGAAATTCCGTTGGCTAACATAAGACACAGGATTTCCACACACTCTTGCTGAAAGAAGGAAGCTAAGAGTGTTCGTTTATAAAGTTATGCTCGTCTGGGGATAGTCACTGCAAGGGAAGGTGGTGCTAAAAGTGAGTTTTTCTGAACTATGTGTTGTTGAATTGCCCTGTCTGGATTCCTGGATATTTATTATTCTGGTCTTATTTGATATTCAGTTTTCATTTATGCATGGCATATAAAGTGTTAATAAATTAATACTAGCTATTATGTGCATGTTAGAAATGGGATTAGTGTTATGGATGGTTATAAACACATCAATAGAAGTTGTTATTAGACAAGGCTATGAATAAACTAATGACCTGTTTGTCTCCAACAATTTCTAAAAATGGATTAACTATGTATGAATGGAATGTTAATATAAAGGATGGCCATTAGTCCCCTATCCTTAAAAATTATGTAGTTTCAATTTAAACGGCCACCTGAAATACGCTGTGGTCATCAAAATCCGGAGAATAAATTTGAAGTCTGTTCTGCATTTGGAACTAAGACAAAGATTTGCCTTCACAGATGTACAGATTCACAGACTGAATGACCAAAAGGTACCATTAAAATCCTCTGCGTAACATAGCCCTAGAATTTCACCTATTACTCCCTTCATCAAAGCCCAATAACGAGCAGCGCTTAGACAGCTATGCTTGATTTAAAAGACTGCAAGTGATACAGAATTTACTGCATCCCTTGGTAAATCTTACAGTGGTTAATTACCCTCACTCTTCAGAATTCACACCTTATTTCCAGTTTGAATTTTTCAAGCTTCATTTCCATCCACTAGATCTTTGTATGTCTTTGTCTGCCAGATTAGAGAGATCGCTGGTACCATGTTCGAGGAGATGCAGAGTGTAACTCTAGGAGGGTGACCTGCTGGGTTTCCTGGCCTGAAATGGGAAACTACATTTTGGGAGAGAGGTCTACTGAGAAGGCACAGAGGCTGCCCATTTAATAACCATTTCCTGACAATGCTTCTAATTACTGCGCATGAGACGGTTTCTACTTCAGGAAAGGTTTGATCATTTCTTAGAACTTTCATTGGTGAAGCTACAAATTCTATGGTTGCCTATCTCGCAGCCAGTATCTCTGAGAGAGAGCAAAAGTCTGATGTAGGGGGAGAACACTGGAAACCAAGACATATTTCCCATAGATACATTACCTTGCTTTGAGTAGGGAATGAGCCATGATCATATGAAGTCAATAGAAGTTTTGTATTGGCTCATACATCATCACCTTGGGATGAAATGTTAATTGTACTTACTTGGTATTTCACCTCCTTCAATCAGGATTCTGCATTCCAATACCAGGACCACCACCAGTAACCAAACCCCCTTCTCTTCCATTTCACTTCGTAATCTTCAGCCTTCAGATTCTTTTGAAAAATTTGAATGTAGGATGAAAATCTCTCACATCTAGAGGGGCTCATTTCATATCCTCAGGTATATCTATGAATCAAAGGCTTGATCCAAAAGCTCTTTGAAGTCAATGGAACGACTCCTACTGACTTCAGGGATCTTTGGATCAGTTTGTATGGGCTCTATCCATTAAAGCCAATGGAAATCTTTCCATTGATTTGACTAGGACTTGTATCAGTTTCTAGATTCTGATTACATTTTCCAGACAATGATCCATCTACTGCATGTATATCTTTTCGCTCCATCTACACTGCAAAAATATCCATGTTTAAGCAAGGTTGTGTAATAAACATGGCTGTGACTAAGCTGTCTTATAATGTGTAGTTTCTTCTCTGTGTGGACATTTAAAACATATTTTTACAACTTTGCTAGAGAGAAAACCAAGTTTTAATCCTAGTAGATACATATGATCTGATTTTTTTTCTCAAATCAATTATACACCAGTGTAACTCTGTTGGCTTCCGCAGCGTTACCCCTGAGATACATGGGGTTGTCTACACTTACACGGCTGCAGCAGGGAGCATGGAAGCCTTGAGGCCCCAGAATCTGGGACAGTCCACATGGCAGGGTTTCTCTGGAACCACAAACCCTGGAAACTCTGCAGTCCCCAGCCTCAAGTCATTCCACGTAGTGGGGTTGCCCCAGAGCTACGGAGGCAGGAAACCCTGCTGTAACTGCTTCCAAGGCAGTCCACGTGGCAGAGGTGCCCCACAGCCATGAATCCTGGAAGCCCAGATTCCCCAGCAGCCCAGCCTGTGTTTCGTCAGGAGTTTGTTCAAACTGATATGTTTTCACAAACATTGTTTCAACAAATTGGCATTTTCCTAGTAAAATCTGTTTCCGTGGAAAATTCCTGACCAGCTCTAGTCCAAACAAATTATATCTACTGGTTCTCCTTTATCCACTAATTTGTTAGCACCCTAAAAAGAATTCTAATAGGTAAGCCGGACAATTTTCCTTTACAGAAGCGTTGCTGGTCCTCTCTTTATGCTATCATTAGAGCCCTACCAAATTCATGTCCATGAAAAACGCGTCACGGACTGTAAAATCTGGTCATTTGTGTGCTTTTACCCTATACTATACAATTTCATGCGGGAGACCAGAGTTTCTCAAATTGGTGGTCCTGACCCAAAAGGGAGTTGCAGGGGGTTTGCAAAGTTATTGTGGGCGGGGGGATCACAATATTGCCATCCTTACTTCTGTGCTGCCTTCAGAGCAGGGCAGCCAAAGAGTGGCAGCTGTTGGCTGGGCTCTCAGCTCTGAAGGCAGCGCCCCAGCAGCAGCAGCATGGAAGTAAGGGTGGCACTACCATACCATGCCACCCTTACTTCCGCGCCGCTGCCTTCAGAGCTGGGTGGCGAGAGAGTGGCGGCTGCTGGCTGAGGGCCCAGCTCTGCAGGCAGCAGTGTAGAAGTAAAGGTGGCGATATCAAAGCATGCCATCCTTACTTCTGCAATGCTGCTGGAGGTGGCTCTGCCTTTAGAGCTGGGCTCCCAGCCAGCAGCCACCGCTCTCCAGCCGCCCAGCTCTGAAGGCAGCGCTGCCACCAGCAGCAGTGCAGAAGTAGGGTAGCAGTACCGCACCCTCCCCTACAATAACCTTGCAACCATCCCACAACTCCTTTTTGGGTCAGGAGCCCTCTAATTACACCACTGTGAAATTTCAGATTTAAATAGCTGAAATAATGAAATTTGCAATTTTCAAAATCCTCTGACCGTGAAATTGACCAAAATGGACCGTGAATTTGGTAGGGCCCTAGCTATCATGTAAGTGTTTTATAATTCTCTATTTTTTCACTTAATATACCTGGTCCTGAAGTAAGGCTCCCTGATCTGTAGTTCCCAGGCTCACCCTAAGCATCTGTTTAAAAATAGCAACAACATTGGCTACCTTCCAATCTACTAACATAGTAATTCATTTTCATTATCTATTACAGATTTTTGTTAGCAGCTCAGCCAAGTCACCAACCAGTCAAGATGACTTCTTGCTCTTCTATTTTATCCATTTGTTCCAGCATGTCTTACGTTGACACCTCACACTCTAGCAGTGCCGCACCTTTATTACCACCTGTATAAAGTATCTCAGGGGTAGGTATCTGCCCATCATCCCCTTTTAGAAAGGCTGAGGTGTATTTTTTTAGTAACGTCTCTGCAGTGTCCTTTTCCTCCCTAATAGTTTAATAAACTCTGAAAGGCTTCTTGCTTCTGATATTCTTTGAGAATTTCTTGGGTTTTGTCTTTATCTTTGGCTATTTGCTTCTCAGATTCCCTCTTGGCCCTTCTGATGTACTATCTGCTTTCCAAAGTACTGATCACCCACTGTTCTCACTGAAGCAAATGAGAACTGTGGGTTCACAGCACCTTTGGAAAAAATCAGGCCACGTTTTTTTCCCTCTGCGCCGAATAACAATCAGTCTCTGGGATGAACTGCAACAATCACAGTTTACAATATAATCAATACAGTTATTTAGTCAAAAGCACTGAAGAAAAATTAGAAGGGAAATACATACCTGGGGCTTGAGGTATTTGCTGAGTGAGCATCAAGAGTTTAGTTCTCCCTATTTATACTTCTACCTGCCATAGTAATAACCAATCAACTGCGTTAAAATAGTTCCACTTGGTAGATTTAGTCACTCTGTGGTCAGCTGGTTAAAATTTAGCATGTGATTGCTTTCCAAATAATCTTTGACCAGGATATGAACAGGATATAAAATAGTTAGCAGCTGGCTCCTTATTTTATACTGACACACCCATCAACATGTGTTCTAAAATGTCCCATGAGGTCTGTTGTGAGTCAAAAAGTTTAACTTGGATTCTACCTCCCAGAACATGCCTAACACCAGATCTGTTTATTTAGGGCCTATCCTAGATACATACAGGTGAATCTGCTGCAAGAGACAGAGTTGACACATGAAGGGGAGGTCACATGGGGTCACATGCCCCCGCCCCCAATTTTTGTCCGGGTTTGCTGGCCCCGCTTGTCACATGGTGAGGTCGGGCCTCCTTCCTGCATGTTAGCTGCTGGAGCCAGCAAGCTGGGATCTGTGGCCATACAGAGAGGCAGGGCCAAGCAGCTGGTAGCTGCAGGGTGACCCGCTGCTTTTGCTGCTGCCTCTCCCATGGAGCTAACACGTGGGAGCTGCAGGGAGGGGCTGCTGAGAGTAAGAAGGGGAGGGGCATACATGGGGGGGGGCATGACTCAAGCTGTTGGACCTTTAAAATGTGCCCCCAACCTACTCTCAGCAGCCACTATCATTTCTGGCAACGGACCTATCTCTGTGTGGCAGAGTTTCCTCTGAGATCCCAATCTTCAGGTGTACCTGGCTCACAGGCCTAGGGTCAACCTGAAGAGTCCTGAACTCTGACAGCTTATCCATGAGTGTGACAAGGAGGAACCAAGCAGCTGGTTTTAAGAGCATGAAGCACCTGGAAATCATTCCTGAAGTCCAGGACAAAGTGCATGCCTAGAAGAAACAATCTCTTTTCTTAGTTCCAAAACCTCTCTCCCTTTCTTGTGATATGCACACCCTGGCACCCAGCCTTGTAATGCCGGGTGAAACTGACATAGTCTGGCAGTACCAGCATTACCTGTAGGGGCTGGAGGAAGTACTGGGCTGAATCTGGTGGCAGTACTTTCTCCTCTCCTGTAGGTAGCACTATCCCAGCAGAGACAAACAGAACCCTGAAGAAAGAGAGGTGTGTGGGGATTGATTATGGCTGTTGCTGGGACTGTAAACAGCTCCAGAGAAGTACCACATCCTGGGGTGGTTTGCATACCCTGGTTCAGAGCAGTCCCAGAAGAGATGTGAGACACAAAGAAAGGGTGTAAAGGGCAAGTTTGAACTGACAGAAAGGCCTTCCTTTTGATGCCACAAACAGCTGTGACCCAAAGGACCTTTTCCGTAATGAAAGAGACAAGGTGGGTGAGGTAATATCTTTTATTGGACCAACTTCTGTTGGCGGGAGGTTCAAGCTTTTGAACTACACAGATCTCTGTGTTGCTCAAAAGCTTGTGCCTTCCACCAAGAGAGGTTGGAATGTAGCATCCAAAACAAAACAAAAGTTAAGGAACTGGTCCAAATTGGAGCATTGCATCTTTGGTGATATATAGGAAGTCCTCTAACGTGTAAACAGGTCTGGTATAAACAGTGGTAGGTTTGGGGGTTGTAAAGTGAACTGAACGTGCCGTGAGAACTTGCTTCCCAGTAGGATTTGGTAATGTATTAACTCATTCTTTTCTCTACCGTATTGCTTTGTCTTGGACAAAGAATTGGCTAAGCTTGGTTATTTGATCTCTTCAGCATTTTTAATATCAAACCACAACTGTAGTCAAGCAACTAGCAATATATTTTAGCAATACAGTGAAATACAAGGGGGCTGTAGATTAAACCCCTTGTCAGAAGGGAGCAGGACAAGGGTCCCTGCCCAGAAGGAGGTGACAGCTAGAGGCCCCTTCAGTAGACCACAGAGGAGGTTAAAGGTTCAGTTACCCTGAAACTGTGACACACTCTAACTCTGATTTCCATCTGCTGTGTTCTTCTGTACAGAGGCAATTTGGTTAAATTATATTCCTTATGTGCTGTGTAAATAGGGTTGAGTGAGGAAATCAAACTGACAACACACAGACCAAGCACTGTACATGACAGGTACCTCAAGTATAAGGAAAGCTGAGGAAGCAGGGGACTAGATGACTAGATGTATGGAAAACCTTCCATATGAGGAGAGATTAAGACAACTGGGACTGTTCAGTTTAGAGACAGTCAAGGGCCAGGGATATGATAGAGGTCTATAAAATCATGAATGGTGTGAAGAAAGTGAATGTGGAAGTGTTATTTACCCCTGCACATAACACAAGTACCGGGGTCACCCAATCAAATTATTCAGTAGCAGGTTTAAAACAAACAAAAGGAAGTATATCTTCACATAACTCACAGTGAACCTATGGAACTCACTGCCAGGGGATGTTGTGAAGGCCAAAAGCAAAACTGTATTTAAAAAAGAATTAGATAAATTCATGGAGGATAGGTCCATCAATAGCTATTAGCCAAGATGGTCAGAGACGCAACCCCAGGTGTCCCTGAGTCTCTGACTGCTAGAAGCTGGGACTGGATGACAGGGGATGGATCACTGGATAATTGCCCTGTTCTGTTCATTCCCTCTGAAGCACCTGGCATGAGCTGCTATAGGAAGACAGGATACTGGGCTAGATGGACCATTGGCGTCAAAGGCAGAAGTTAGAGCAGGCCTTCTGCTGTTCTAACTTCCCCTGGTGTGAGCAGTCAGGGATCAGGGAGTTGCAGCCAGCTTTTGAGGCCACCACTCCCTATTATGCAGCACAGACAAACTGGAGACTCAGAGTCATAATTTTGAAAGGAAGAGGAAATGTTAGAAATATTAAAAACAAACTGGTATGCGACACACCATTTATATATTTTATTTGGATTAATTGAAAATGATAAACAGTTGCCCAGAACTAACTTGTGAAGAGGAATTTGTTTAAAAATGAGTTGGTGCCCAACCCCCACCACGTCCAGTCATTAACTGTGTCATTGTAAAGTAGTAGAACCAAGACAGGAATGGCCTGGAAATCAGAATTATTACAGAGTACAAACCACAAGTTTTAAACACATTCCTTCATCAATGGTTCTACTGGCAGAGAAGTTACTGGTGTATGCTCCTAGGGTATATTTTCTTTAACAATCTGAGGGTAGAAAAAAAAGGGAAAACCAATATTTCAGGGTCAGATTTTCCCATCAAGTTTGCAGGTCAATGAAAAGTATTTTTCTGAATCATAAAGTAGCAAAGCTCTGATAAATTTTACACATCCTCAGATGACTGGAAATCGGAGTTCAGTGGGTCTGTGGTAGAAAGTGTGTCAAGATTTTCTTTTTCTTTAGTTCGGTTATACCCAGGAGGTGGTGAGTAAGATCAGAGCAGAGGCCCTGATAGTGGAAGTTGCATAAAGGCTGGGATGCCCCAACTGGAATCTGCACCAACTTTTTGTGCCCTTCATGGGGTATTGGTGCTGATGGCTTGTGCTAGACCACATGATCCTAGCTGTAGAAGGTCAATAGCGAACAATAGTACTGTATAATAATATAATAGTACTGTATAATAGTACTAAGTATCAGAGGGGTGGCCGTGTTAGTCTGGATCTGTAAAAGCGGCAAAGAGTCCTGTGGCACCTTATAGACACCTTATAGCAGGTATAAATATGCAAGCAAAAATCAGGCTAGGGATAACGAGGTTAGTTCAATCAGGGAGGATGAGGTCCTTTCTAGCAGTTGAGGTGTGAACGCCAAGGGAGGAGAAACTGCTTTTGTAGTTGGCTAGCCATTCACAGTCTTTGTTTAATCCTGAGCTGATGGAGTCAAATTTGCAAATGCTCAGGATTAAACAAAGACTGTGAATAGCTAAAAAACTGTATTCAAAAATAAAACAGTGTAAAACAGTGTAAAACTGTAGAGCCTACAAGTCCACTCAGGCCTACTTCTTGGTCAGCCAATCACTCAGACAAACAGGGTTGGTTACAATTTTCAGGAGATAATGCTTCCTGCTTCTTGTTTACAATGTCACCCAAATGTCAGGACAGGCATTCGCATGGCACTGTTATAGCTGGCGTTGCAAGATATTTATGTGCCAGATGTGCTAAAGATTCATATGTCCCTTCATGCTCCACCCACCATTCCAGAGGGCATGCGTCCATGCTGATGATGGGTTCTGCTCGATAACAATCCAAAGCAGAGTGGACCAACGCATGTTCATTTTCACCATCCGAGTCAGATGCCACCAGCAGAAGGTTGATTTTCTTTTTTGGTGTTTTGGGTTCTGTAGTTTCTGCATCAGCGTGTTGCTCTTTTAAGACTTCTGAAATCATGCTCCACACCTCGTCCCTCTGAATTTTGGACGGCATTTCAGATTCTTAAACCTTGGGTCAAGTGCTGTAGCTATCTTTAGAAATCTCACATCGGTACCTTCTTTGCGTTTTGTCAAATCTGCTGTGAAAGTGTTCTTAAAATGAACATGTGCTGGGTCATCATCCGAGACTGCTATAACATGAAATATATGCAGAATGTGAGTAAAACAGAGCAGGAGACATACAATTCTCCCCCAAGGAGTACAGTCACAAATTTAATTGATGTATTATTTTTTTAACGAGCATCATCAGCATGGAAGCATGTCCTCTGGAATGTGAATGCTTGTTCTCACTTTCAGGTGACATTGTAAATAAGAAGCAGGCAGAAGTATCCCCTGTCAATGTAAACAAACTTGTTTGTCTTTAGCAATTGGCAGAATAAGAAGTAGAACTGGGTGGACTTGTAGGCTCTAAAGTTTTACACTGTTTTGTTTATGAGTGTAGCTATGTAACCAAAACAAATTACCCTTTTAAGAGATTGCACTTCAGTACTTGTATTAGGTGAACTGAACTATACTATTTCTTTTGTTTATCATTTTACAGTACATATATTTGTAAACAAAAATAATAATATAAAGTGAGCACTGTGCACTTTGTATTCTGTGTTGTAATTGAAATCAATATTGAAAATGTAGAAAATCATCAACAAATATTTAATACATTTCAATTGGTATTCTATTGCTATAAGTGTGATTAATCACAATTAATTTTTTGAGTTAATCGCGTGAGTTAACTCCGATTAATTGACAGCCCTACTTTTAACCATCTTAATTGAAATGAAACAAGCACAGAAACAGGTTCCTTACCCAGTGACAGATTAGCCACTGGGCCAACGGGGCCTGTGCCCAGGGGCCCCGGCCAATTGGGGGCCCCTGGAAAAATAGGTTCCCCCGCGCCCTGACCTGCTCCACCCACCCGCACGGTGCTACTGCCAGTTTGTACTGAGGTTTTCGAAATCATCGTTGGGAAGGCTTTCACGAGGCTCTGCACCTGGGGCCTTTGTTAGGGACAAAGTTGTTCCACTATCTGTATAGCCTCTGGGAACAGGGTGTAAGGCACTTGGGGCCCCAGTTCTGGTTCGGGGGGTAGAGGGCGACGAATAGGCTTTCTTGTTCTTTCCACGCCTTCAGCAGGTAGATCTGATAGATCTGGGTGGGTTTCTGTTAATCGGGCTGTCTAACCTCATCATGACTGGCCTGACTGTGCTATTTTTTAGGGCCACTTGGCCAGTAGTTTAGACTCCGTATTTGGGAGTAGAAGGAGGACCCGATCACCTGGCCTGAAAGTGCATACCTGTGCCCCGTTATTATAGGATGTTCCTGTGTCTGTTGGGCAGTGAAGAGGTTTTCTTTAGCCAAAGCTCCCACATTCTCAAGTCTCCCCCAAGTCTCAACACATACTGTAGGACATTCTGAGGTCTAAGAGTTTGTCCTTCCCACATCTACCAGATCAGGTTGAGGATTCCCCAGGGCCGTCTCCCATACAAGAGCTGGAGACAACTCAGTAGAGGATTGTGGGACTTCCCGAATGGCAAACAGGAGCGGGACGGGGATCAGCTGGTCCCAATGACACAGGTCTTCTGGCATAAACCTTTTCAGCATCTGCTTCAGGGTTTGGTTCAACCAGGCCATCCGTCTGCAGGTGATAAACTGAGGTGCAGATTATTCTTTATTTTCACACCATCACAAACTTGTTTCATCTAGCAGGATGTGAAGTTCATGCCTTGGTTGGTGAGAATCTCTTTGGGAACCCCTACTTGAGCAAAGACTTTCAATAGTTCTGTGGCAATAGTCTTTGCATTGGTGTTACGTGGTGGGATTGCCTCAGGATAGTGAATAGCATAATTGACTATCACCAGTAGTGTTTGTATCCATCTGCACTTTTTTCCAGAGGGCCGACAAGGTCAATACCAATTTGTTCTAAGGGGACAGCAGTGACCGGGAGAGGGGAGTGGGGTTTTCACCCCTTCTTTTGACCCATCTAGCTGACATTCAGGGCAGAAGTTGCAGAAATGTTTAACTTCTTGATGTATGCCAGACCAGAAGAAGTAGTCTAAGATCTGGGCCAGAGTTTTCTCCTGTCCAAGATGGCCTGTGGAGGGGATAGCATGGGCCAGTCACATGACTTCTCATCAAAGGGGCTGAGGAACAATGAGTTGTGATCCAGTTTCCCACATCCGATGGTCTTTTTACAGCCAATATAGTCATTCCTCGGGGAGTTCAAAGTAGGGGTACTGTGCAGCCCAGTGGGGATCTACGACCTCCCTGCTAACCACTGGCAGTTGTTCATATGCACTACTCAAGGTCTCATCCTCCCTCTGGTCCTTCATGAAGTCCGCCTCTCTGGTCAGTAAGTCCCCTTCTTGGAGCAGGGTTTGTAATGCCTCCTCATTAGGAGGATTTTCCAGCAGCACTTCCTCTTAGCTAGAACCCCCCATTCCTGGCCTACTTCAACCAGTGTCGTGGGCTGGGGATCCCTGACTGCCCTGGTTCCCTTGAGCACTTCCTCCAGGAGCAGGTCTACATCCCCTCAACATGTCAGAGAAGTGCTCCCAAACCCAACCCAAGATAACGGGGTAGGCTAGGGTTGGGGCTAGCCTTACTATGAAGATCTTTATGTTCTCCCCTATGGTGACCTCTACCTGGGAACATCCCAGAGAAACTGAGATGAAGCCCAGGGGGTTCTAAAGTGATTCAATAACATTCATTAGAAATTACTCTAAAAATCTGTACCATTTAACAGAGGAAGCTATATCTGCTATAGGGTTTGTTAGAGAACAATATCCCTGCCCTAGAATTCTATAGTTTGGTTACCATTTTCTACCAAATTCAAGACTTTTCCATAAGGGATGGCTTGAAGTTCAAGTGAATATGAACATGAAACTAACAAATTTGGATTTGACTCCCGAAGAGGAGAAAATTTAAGTTGCACACTCTGAGATAAATGGCTGTTTGATCTAGAGTTCAAATCATGGATGGTTTGGTGGGTGATTGTGGGATAGCTAGTGGCTGGTATGTCTCCTAGGGTTTTCTATTTTTTTAAAAAAGTGTGGCTGGGATGGACTGGTCAAGGTATCAATGTACTAAATTTAAATTTCTTAATCAAATTCACATTAAATTGACATTATCAATAAAAATATATCTCTAATTAAATAAATAAATAGGCAGGCTCTGGTCCAAAGAAATAAAAATTACGTATACTATGAGGTACATTCAGGGGCAGATCCTCAGCTGCCATACTTTTAAGATCTTTGTGTGTATTTCCCCCCTCATCCAGCATGGACTGATGTGATACTGTTTACACTGGTCCAGACCCCACTCACTTAACTATGAATTTCACAAATGAATTGTGGCCCATCCAGATTTACTTAACAAAGATCGTCAGTGGGATCAGCTGTTGTCACGAGCTAACTGTTGCTATATGAAGGCCAAAGCCACGCCTGGCTGGGGGATAAAACATAAAGGACAAACCCAGGTAGTTATAGAAGTAGGAGAAATTTATCTTGTGAGGACCTTCAGTTCCAGTGACTCTTTTTTCCCTCCATTACACTGATGATGAGGCATTGGTAGAATGGAGTGATGAATATTCTCTCTCTTCAGTATTGTTGAAAAAACTATATTCTCATTGGCTTAGTAATGACCGAACATCCTGTTGTTTGCTCTGGTTTACCAGAACCTGGCCTATTCTTAAAAGTGTCATTTAATGTCTACATATAAGTTAGTTTCTGATTAGCTGAAATAGTGAGTCCTAAAACTTAATCGGTATAATGCCAGCTTTCTCCTGGACTGACATGAATTGCCTTTGGCAGAAAGCCAAAAGAGTCACTTTGGCACACATCAGATTCTTTCAACATTTTTTTCATAGCTTTGTTTTAAATCAGTTCTCACCATTAGCTGAAACTTAAAGTTCTTAATAATGGAATAATTTTACCTCAGGTTAAGATTATTTCTTTTAGTTAAATTACTTTCTGGAACTGTGACTGTTGTCTTTCAGACATCTTTGGCTCAACAGCAGAAAAATTGGACTGTAACAGGATCAATAGGTGAAAAAAAAGCATAATGGTCAGGTTTAAGAAAATTGGGGGAGATGAAAGAACCACGTGTTGACCTGTGAACGACTGATTCTTGTAACACCAGTGTTGTCCAGATTAGCAGTGAACACCTTTATGTAATGGTATGGATAATATCTAGCCATCTTCATTTTCTATGTGGGAAAAATTGAGCAAGTAATTTAGGCATAATGAAATGGGATATGATGAGCTTGATTATTATTGCAGTGTGTAAGCATTGAATGAAGTCTTTGTATTAATGCATTTTGATACATTCGTGTTTTTAATGGGATGCAGGGGGCCCAAATGTTCTTTGTGCCCAGGGCCCTAATAAATCTTAATTTGCTTCTTCTATACATACGCAGTCAGGACTTTGGGGGTCCATAACTTTAGTAGTCCCTCACTTTCCACCAGTAGTCCCACCAACACCAGAGTGTGCAGCTCAGACAACCTCGGAACCCCAGTGAGGTCAGTAGTTTGAGTCTCTGTGAGCTATTTTGTGAGGGTGGAAGAATGACTGCAGGCTCACCCCTCCAACATCTTTCACTGTAGTCCTAAAATTACCTACGTTCCACACAGATCTAGTATCTAAAAACTGAGGTTATAGAAAGAGCTGTTTGCGTCAAGGAAGCAAAACAGTGTTTTAAGTTTCCTGAATGAATAATATTTTGAGCGTCACTCATTTGGGGAGTCTGTAACATATTGCAGCCACCATTTGGCCATGGCAGGAAGGCCAGATATGAATGTTGGTTGGGAGTAGGGTGACCACCCATCCTGAATTGGGTGGGACAGTCCCAAAATGCAGAGTTCAAGTCCCGGTCCTGGGCCGAATGATTCCAGAACAGTATTTGTCCCGGATTCCCTGCAGCGCCACTCTGAGCCTGCCTGAGGCTCAGGGCTGGTACCAGCCTATTCCTGGTGGTAGGGGCTGAGGTGGGCCTTAGCCCTCGCTCGCCATGGGGCCCTGCTCCTCCTCTCCTGCCCAAGGCTCCACCCCCTGGCCAGGCCAGAAGCCGGAGCCGGGCTGTGGTAAAAGCCCCCAGGGAGCCTGGGCCACTGTTGGAAGCCCCAGACTTTCCACCTGCCCTGGGCACTTCACCCCAAGGGGGGGGGACATGGGCCAGGGGCTACGCTGAGGCCCTCTGCCCCCCTGCCCTGGACAGGTGGAAGGCCTGGGGCTCCCCACAGCAGTCTGGGCTCCTCGGGCAGCTAAGTGAAGAGGAGGAGCGGGGGCTGGGGTCATAGAGGGGGACAGGGCTCCTGCATGCATGCTGCTTTTGTCTTTTGAAAAGGTGGTCACCCTACATGGGGGAAGTGGGCGAAAGCTGAGAAGGGGGCTTAATCCTAACAGCCCCATGGCAACTGGACCACAGTGACATCAGAGCATATGTGCCATAACAGGTCAAGGGACTTTATGCCCCCTTGCACCTGAACCCTGCAAGGACTGACTGCTGTCTCTGAGAGGGGGAGAGGAACCTTAGGGCTCCAAAGGCCTCCAGCACCTCATGGGAAAGACAGCCCAGGTGGAGAGGCTTAGCCCCTCCGCACACACATATTTCATCTGAGGGAGTTTTGGGGATAAGCTGTTGTTTAAAGACATTCATAAATAAAGGGTAGTTGGAAGATGGTTTGCATAGAAAGGGAGAAAAAACATGAATAAATACAAAGAAAATAGGCTGCAATCCCAGAGTCAACTGGCTGAGAAGCAAGGGAATAAAGGGATCTTGGGAGGGAGGGAGAGAGGGACGGGGGGAGGGGGCTTGATGAATTTGGGGCAGGGGGGAATTACGGTGTTATGGGGGAATTTTTACAAATTTAAATGATCAAACCCTTCAAGTCATTTGCACTGTGAGCCCGTGTAACTGCAAGACATTGTTACTGTTACCCTCCTATTTTCACATTCATGTGTTGCATCTCATCTTTACACCGTAAGTTCTCCATGGATGATATATTTGCACAGCACCTAGCACAATGGGGCCCGAGTCTCCACTGTGGCCTTTGGGTGCTACCATCATACACACACAAGCAAATTCTAAGTTCAATGTAAAGTGCCACCACTGCCTCAGAGCAGCTAGAGACTGATCATTCTCCACTCACAGTGAGCTGTACCATACTCTGCAAGGGATCCAGTCAGTGCGTGCGATACGTGACATAAGTACATGTAGCAGAATCAGACCCCAGATACTACAAAACTGCACCTAGTTAAGATTTGTTTACTCCTTTACTATAATTAACTTGCTTCGATGGCCTTGTTTCAAAACCTCCTAATTTTCTTTTAAAGTTATTTTCGCTGTGTGAATGTATTAAACACTGAAGGCATACGTCATCTGTGTCTTGTAAAAGCAGATAGTAAGTAGCCTTGAATTAACTGCTCATTTTGCTGATGATTCATAAAAACTTTGTATGTCCAAGACTTTGATACATTTCCAAAGCACTTCTGAAAATAAAGACTAGGGTTCAAATCCAACTCCCTTTTAAATCAGTAGGAGCTTTTCCACTGACTTCAGTGAGATTAGGATCTGGCCCTAGGGCAGATCACCATTTTTCTGAGCAATCCGTGAGGTTGTATTTTACTTCCCCTATATGAGGTTTGGCAGCATAACGATTAAAGTCACTTGCCAGCTGGTTTCCAAATTGACAAAGGTGAATTTTCATTCTGTCACCGAGACTAGTGTCCAACAGACATGAAAACTGCAAAAAAGACAAAGCAAACATAAAAAAATCACAGCAACAACTCAGCCTAGATTACATGAAAATGGAGATTAAAGTTAAATGTTGGATGCGACTCTTGAGATCAAAGTCAAGGTACACTCGAGGTAAGCATGCCTTATGGCTACCTTGTACCTACCCGAAAGTTAAACAGACAAATTTGGCTTGCATCTTCCTGTACTGTGTGAAATCTCAGATTTCAGTTACTTGTAAATGAGATACTGCTTCCCTTGCTACGTGCCAGCTCTTTGTTGAAAAGAAGAAAGCCAATATACATATTGTGAAATGCTTCCAAAGATGTACCCGCAGAAGGTAGGCTTTTAATAGAGGAATCAGACACAGCATGTCCCTTGATGGTTAGACTACACCCAAATGCTGCTCTGAGGCATTGGTCAGCAACACAACAGTTAAATCCTATAGGTCTGTGGTGAGGCGCATGGGGTATAGGAGTTCAAACTACTCCCATGTTGCACTCACTTGTTATTCAGGTCAGTTTCAGTTCCCTAGAGCCCTTTAAAAGGGTTGGTTGAGGCTTCTCTGCCCTTTTTAAAAAATTCACTATGCAGTTCTTGCGTCTGTGTTCTTAGACTAATACAGAACTAGAGAAGTGAGAAGTAATTCAGAACAAAGAGAAACAACAGCACAACAGCTGTCATTCATTCACCTAAAAAAGAATCAAACACATGTATCTCATTTTCCTTTGAATATCTTAAGCGAAAAAAATGAATTCTTGATTGGCCAAAGGCAAGTACAATTTTCTATTTTATAATTACCAGATCGTGGTAGCACATTTTTTAACCTTGCCTCCTTTGGTTTAATGAAGTCTGTGGTCCTCTCCTGCCATCCACTGATGATGGTGAAGGATTTTTCGAAACATGCTGCACATTTAACTCTAAAACCACTAATCAGTTTGCTGAGACTGTAGCCTTTTTTTTAAGGTGTTGCTGTCTGTGTATCCTTGCACATAGCATGTCACACCAAGTGTGTCATATATCTAAAGGATACTTTGACCGTAATGACAGGGTTCAGAGTAGCAGCCGTGTTAGTCTGTATCCGCAAAAAGAAAGGGAGGACTCCTTTTCCTTTTGACTGTAATGTAATCCTGTGTCAATCCCAGTTCTTTCAATTGTGACTGAGCAATTTTCAAGCTGTTTAATCAGCTTGTTTAATAATGTAACAAATATACATGTCTATAGTACAAAGATTTTCAAACACTGAGGCACTTACCAGGGAATTGTAGAGAAAACCTTATTAAACTGAAGCCTCTTCGCCCCCATCCCCCATTGGGGGGGTAAGAAGAAGGCGGGGAAGGGTTGTGCATATTTTTAAAATAGCCATTGGATGAAAAGAATAGAAGTCACGGCCAGAGGCAAGAACTGAAAACATGCCAGTATGGTATTTAGATGGTTTACACATATACAATATGGTCCTAAAATCATCCTGCAAATTAGACTTTAACCACAACTGCAAAACTGCACATGTAGAGACTAGAAATTCAATTACCTTGTGGAGAATTTCTTTCATCTTTACATATCACTTTTTCTTTCAAGGATTGCCACCTGAACTTTGCATTAATATATATATGTTTTCATTTAAAGGAAAACTGCAGTGATTATTTATTATATAATCTTACTTAGGAAATAAGAATAGTTTAAAAGGAATTTCAAAGCAGTTTCTAGAAATACATCACTGTCTCAGTTCGGTGAATGGTACTGGTATGTCTCTTGGTGTTTGCCATTTTAATAATACATGAGACTGATTAGATCTATTAGAATAACCAAATGAGAAATTAATAAACAATTAAACCATAAAGTAACTTTGAAACTCTGATTCACAATGAGATCTGAATTCTTTCAGTCCTAATTTGCCACTAAGTATCAAAATGGCAGCTTACTGTTGTTGTTATTTCTGACACTTAATATATTTTAATTGAATAATTTATTATTCTTTGTAACTAAATGCAGTCTTTAGTTTTCTTTTATGAACACTTAGTCCTATTGAAAGTTACTAGAATAGCCACCTTTGAAACCAAAGTATTCGGTGTATCCACAGCACAATATGGGCAGTGACAGTTCAAACTCTCTCACATTGGTTTGCCATTGTCTCTCAACTTTGACCCGATCTCCACAGGTGACAGCATAGTTCCGATTTCATCCTTTTGCTCTCTGCTGAGATGGCCAGGAAGGGTTTTTGTGATGTGGATAACTATCTGCTGGCAACTTGCCTGTGTCCAGACCTCATTACAAATATATCGTCCTGCAGTCAGCCATCCAATGGTGGTATTAGGTTGGACCAGCTTTGAATCAGTGACTAAAACTTCTGTATACCATTATCAACTACCTGAGCTATCCAGCCCCCCACAAGTGCTTTCTAAAATAAGAAATACTTAGTTTTCTATAATTTTACAAAGAACGGATATAAAATACTGGGTATTTTGTAACATAACCACAAGAGGCAGCTGTTTAACAGCTCGTAAGTCAGGAAACCACAGCAGCACTTTATATGCCTTTCCCCCTCATAAGCTGGTTATCTTCGTGAGACTGATTCAAGCAGAATGCTATTTTTGGGGAAGGTGCATAAACAATACAAAACTTACTGCTCTCTCTGGAGAGAGCTTTTGTGGGCTTCTTGTGTAATTTTGAAACACTGGATATATTTATAGATAGTCATAGATGGTTTGGGTTTACTTGGTCCTGCCTCAGTGCAGGGAGCTGAACCAGATAATCTCTCAAGGTCTCTTCCGGCCAGATATTTCTGTGGTTCTATACCATGCTGTGCTATCGTGCTCTATGGCATGTTTTAGTTGTAGCAACATGTGTGTTTAATTTAATAATCCATCAAAAAGCAACAAAGGAGACTCTGCTAAACTATCTTCAAGACGGTCTCTGAATTTATGTGCAAAATTCCATTTTGCCAATTTCAGAGCCAATCATTTACAACACCGTGAAATATCTGAGTCAAACTAAGGTATGTTTTCAGCAAGATACAAGTGGATCTGGGCTAGATCTCTTTTAATAATGGAGAATGGAGCATACTTGAAAAATCACCAGATATTTCTTTCTGTCAATTTAGTTAACAAAGAAATCTGACGATAGCTGTGTAGTGGAGTATGTAGCTTGAATGTGCACAGATCTAGGAGGAGAATAAACTTCTTGTACTCTGATCCCTGGAAAGGAAATATAAAAATAGCCACTGATTTGAATTTCCTGCTCTGCAATTTTTAGCTAGTACCACCCAAGTCAATTTTTAATTCCTGTAGCACTCTGTATTATCAGTCTTCTTGCTGTCTTTTCTTTACATGAGACATGTAGGTGCCAAAAAGCATACATGCACATCATCCCAAATCCTACTTGCCTTTCACATCTGAAAGGGGCTGAACAAAACCAGAAGAGACCATTGTTCTTTTTTGTTAAATACAGTAAGTTCTGAGTACCAATGAAGAGATGATAGAAAGTAATTGCTGTTAATATAAAATACTATATAAGAGTCCATGGGATGGAGTACATGATTCTGTGGAGCAGGAATTTGAAATCAAGTTTCAAAAGTTTAGTGAATCAGTGCTATCTTCAGGTTTGCAGTTCTTCTCTCTGAAAATAAAAAACATGTTTGCATCTTTTAAAATATTCCTCTTACTGCTTCATGAAATGATTCTAAAGTCACGATTTCTTTAATCCACATAGCACAGTAAATGACTGCTGAAATTACCTCTAATTCTAGATCGTAGTAAGAACTCTTCAGAAAAATATGCCCTGCACTGAAAGAAGGTACAGACTAGCTCCCATTCTATTTACTGAGAATCTGAAGAAACACCTTTCTGCTCACCAAATCTCATTGATACTTTTGAATGCTTTAATCCAGTAGTTCTCAGCCTTGCTGGGGACTGAAGGTGGGGGACAGAACAACTGGGCATAAGTGTGGGAGCACTGGCGCTGTATGAGGAGGCTGAAAGGCACATTAGTCAGGCTGATGGAAGTACTGTGTATGGGTGCAGGTGGTTGGTACTAGGTGCTAGGCAGGGTTTTGGTTTTATTGCTGGGGTGGGGACACGTCTCACTAATTCAAGTTTAATTGGCAATGTGTAATATTCCTCATTGTGTAACTCATTCAGGTTAATAATAGATCAGTTACATTCTGACAAGGCCTGACGTGGTTTCATTTCCTCCCCATTGGGATATGTCATTAATAGGGGTGAGGGTGCGGGGTGGAAAACCTAGTCTGAATGTTGAGAAAATACCTTATTAAACATCACCAACTGACTTTTCTCAGGTATTATAGGGTTATAAAAAGTAATTTCATTATGACTACAGCAGACAGAGGTTTAGCAAAGCATTTGTGTGCTTCTAGAAGTCTGAGACCAAGTTTGACTGTGTCTAAATGAAGTTTTGCATTATAAAACGGAATGTACATGCAAATGCCACATCCCTAGACAGTGCATGGCTTCCGGCCTTGCCATGTTTAGCTCTTTAAGGGTATCATCTTTGTGACAACTTGGGGAATCTATGTGCAACTTATTAATTCTGGTTGATTTTATGAAATTGCTGTATCATTGGATCCCTTGGTGTATGTAGAATCCACCATCTGCCATCAGGGCTGTAGCACTTCTCTCCCAGGCCAGGGACAACGTAGGTGGTTAAACCTTGATGATCCCCCATTCAAATGGGAGCCCTTAGGAGAATGGATTGGATGAAGCTATGAAAGGGGGGTCACTGGGAGCACAGGAGAGACAAGCTATCCGCTCTCAAGCGTTGAGGTTTGTGGTGCCCAGTACAGCCCACTGTACAGCTATAGCATGGTCAGTGCAGAGGGACTGAAGGAATTTAGCTTCTAAAATCTGAGGTCTCTATTCAGCATGTGTGCACTGTGATTTTTCTAAAGCTAAACTATGATTTGGCCAAATTTGGGCAGAATTTCATAAGGATAGTAAAAGACATATCCCTGACACAGAGGCCACTGCCATGCAAATTTCAAGTTCCTTCTCTAAAGCATGGGGGTGATCGGGCAGTTCAAAGAATAGGTCACCAGAATTTTTTAACTTGAGCAAAACAATCATTTTTTCCCCTAGCTTTGTTCTTGGAAGTGGTTGAACTGTTTTGGCTCAAACGTTCCAAAAAATTCGGCCTGAGGCAGACACCCAGCATGGATAATTTCAACTCAGGCAATCAGAGATTGGCAAAGTTATAAATGACTGAAAAACAGGGTCTTATCATGGAGAGTGTTGGGCAACCTTAACCGTAGGCAGTGCTACCACCCCCACCAATAATATATCAAGCTATTACTGGGGCACAATGATCTCAGATTTAAACAAAGTCCAGAAACTGGTAATCCACATTGTAAGAAATTATAAAAGTGAAATATATACTTTATTGCTAAAGCTTTTTTTTTTTTTTTTTTTTTTTGAGAAATAAAACATCACATCATCGGCTACCACTAGCAATTGCCTGGTAGTCATCCTAAGTGGTCATCCCCTCCTTTCTCTTTGTGTCTCCCAGACACAGCTAAAATGTTGACTGCCCCAGTAAGGTAGCCGCACTGCTTGTATAGGCATTGTTGGAGTCCTCTCATTCTAAGCAATGGACCTACTTGAAGTAAGAGCAAAATCTGATTATCAGACAAAAGATGGGAGGGGAAAAACAAACCTCCATTTGTTCATGTATCCAGTCAAGAAATGAGGTGGTACGGCTGTAGACTCCTGGTTTATTTACTTCTGCACAGCCCATCCCAAAGCTGGTAGTTCCTACCAGCTTCCAGGTGTTCATATCTTTACAGGCTAAGGGTCCCCCGCTATCTCCCTGAAGGACCAAAGAAATAAAACAAATAGCATCTCCAAAAAAGAAACAATTAGAGGAGCTATTTATTTTGGAGCAAATAAGGCTGGTTAAAAGAGTTTCTTAATTCCTCTCCCTTCTGAATCTTATGAAAAACATACACTACAGGGACTTTGATTTTCACAGACAAGTGGCTTTTCTATAGGGTAGACAAGTACACGTGAAATTACATCTCTCTTTGCTGTGAAAAAGTGTTATCTGTCATTTCTCATGCATATGTGCACAGATGTAGTAGGTGTTAGAGCTGGTAGGGAATCTTCCATGGGAATGATTTTCTCACAGAAAATGCAGTTTCCATGAAATCAAAATTTTCCTATGGAAATTTTGTATTTTGTTGAAAGTTTTCATTAGGAAAAGCAAAATGACATATTTAGTTTTTGGTTGGTTCAAGAGTTGTTGAACAAACCCAATGTTGAACAATCTTCATTTAGAGTCAGTTGAACATTAAACTGCATTTCCCTACTGTGATGCGTTGCCTCATGGGAATTGTCATTCAGGCCCCCATTCTGTCCTATGGGCTGACCTCCCTGACTGGACCACATCTCCTATGATGCAACAGTGTTCTCACTGAGTGGCATGGTGCATAATGGGAGTCGCATGAGAAATGTAGTCAGGCCAGGGAGCTTTGCCCATGGAGAAGAATGGAGGCATCTGGCAACTTGAACTACAACTCCCATAAGAAAATGCACCATAATAGGGAAATGTAGTTTAATGTTGAACCGACTAGAAACAAAGTATTCTGGGTCACTTCAACAAACCAAACTAAAACATTTCTATCTGGGAACGCTGAAATGTTGAAATGTTTTGTTTTGATGTGGGTCACTATCGGCCCATGATTTTCTCACTGTTTAATGGTTTGAGAAGTAGAAGCCCTGAATTTAAATCCCCAAATTGGGGTCTTTCTCAGGTTGGAACAAAAATTACTTGAAGATTCTTTGGGATAGTTGGATAAAGAGTCTACTTAGAGTTGCACAGGGATTGGGTATCTGCTTTTCCTAACTGTTCATGGGAAATCCACAAATATCAGTTTACATGTGGGTATGCTGAGGCGCAAGAGAACCCTTCACGAATGATTCACTGCTGGAAATGCCATCCATGAAGTTGCATTGCTACACCTGCCAACCAGGGCTGCCTGACCCCGTGACTCCGAAGTACTGCTTCTCAGGGTAGCATTTCCTTTGTTTATTATGGTCACGTCTAGGAACTAACCAAGATTGAAGCCCCATTCTGCCATTAACTGTATGAACACAGAATAATAGATGTGACTAGTCAAATTCCTGATCTACAGTGCTACTAGTATGTCCATGGTTTGACAATTATGACAATACTTGAAGGCATTCTAACTATCCCATATCTATTAAGCCCATCTCTCTCTCTATTTAACTCAACACTGTCAGCAGTTCCAGAGGGAACTCTTTAAGGCAGGGGATGCCACTTCCAAACACGAATATTCAATGCAAACAGCAGGGCTAGTAAACTGGTACATTTTATCCCTCTCCCTTGCCCTTCATTTGTGAGCTTCTTAGGGCAGAGCAGTATTAGTAGTATTTCTCTATATTTAGACAGCACATACTAGTATATTGTGGGAGCTCATCATCATCACTAGGGCAAATCCCAAAGGGATGTAGCCTCCTTGCAGATGAAGGGCCATCCAGGTCAAACTCTAGCTAGGTCCTTAAGATGGCCTGGCTGGATATTCAGTTTATGTCCATCACTGGTGATCTTACTGTGCCAACAAAGCTTTTGGTAACCCTATGATCACTGGCCACATAGTGGCACTCTTTGGTAAAGACACTTTGTAATTCATTGGTTTTGTGGGTGCTACCATAATACAAATAATTAATGACTTTTGATCACTAACCTGGGCTGGATTTGAGACAGTGATCATAGAATCATAGAATCATAGAATATCAGGGTTGGAAGGGACCTCAGGAGGTCATCTAGTCCAACCCCCTGCTCAAAGCAGGACCGATCCCCGACTAAATCATCCCAGACAGGACTTTGTCAAGCCTGACCTTAAAAACTTCTAGGGAAGGAGATTCCACCACCTCCCTAGGTAACGCATTCCAGTGTTTCACCACCCTCGTAGTGAAAAAGTTTTTCCTAATATCCAACCTAAATCTCCCCCACTGCAACTTGAGACCATTACTCCTTGTTCTGTCATCTGCTACCACTGAGAACAGTCTAGAGCCATCCTCTTTGGAACCCCCTTTCAGGTAGTTGAAAGCTGCTATCAAATCCCCCCTCATTCTTCTCTTCTGAAGACTAAACATCCCTAGTTCCCTCAGCCTCTCCTCATAAGTCATGTGTTCCAGTCCCCTAATCATTTTTGTTGCCCTCCGCTGGACTCTTTCCAATTTTTCCACATCCTTCCTGTAGTGTGGGGCCCAAAACTGGACACAGTACTCCAGATGAGGCCTCACCAATGTCGAATAGAGGGGAACGATCACGTCCCTCGATCTGCTGGCAATGCCCCTACTTATACAGCCCAAAATACCATTGGCCTTCTTGGCAACAAGGGCACACTGTTGACTCATATTCAACTTCTCGTCCACTGTAATCCCTAGGTCCTTTTCTGCAGAACTGCTGCCGAGCCATTCGGTCCCTAGTCTGTAGCGGTGCATTGGATTCTTCCGTCCTAAGTGCAGGACTCTGCACTTGTCCTTGTTGAACCTCATCAGATTTCTTTTGGCCGAATCCTCCAATTTGTCTAGGTCCCTCTGTAACCTATCCCTACCCTCCAGTGTATCTACCACTCCTCCCAGTTTAGTGTTATCTGCAAACTTGCTGAGGGTGCAATCCACACCATCCTCCAGATCATTTATGAAGATATTGAACAAAACCGACCCCAGGACCGACCCTTGGGGCAGTCCACTTGATACCGGCTGCCAACTAGACATGGAGCCATTGATCACTACCCGTTGAGCCCGACAATCTAGCCAGCTTTCTATCCACCTTATAGTCCATTCATCCAGCCCATACTTCTTTAACTTGCTGGCAAGAATACTGTGGGAGACCGTGTGAAAAGCTTTGCTAAAGTCAAGAAACAATACATCCACTGCTTTCCCTTCATTCACAGAGCCAGTTATCTCATCATAGAGGGCAATTAGATTAGTCAGGAATGACTTGCCCTTGGTGAATCCATGCTGACTGTTCCTGATCACTTTCCTCTCTTCTAAGTGCTTCAGAATTGATTCCTTTAGGACCTGCTCCATGATTTTTCCAGGGACTGAGGTGAGGCTGACTGGCCTGTAGTTCCCAGGATCCTCCTTCTTCCCTTTTTTAAAGATGGGCACTACATTAGCCTTTTTCCAGTCATCTGGGATCTCCCCCGATCACCATGAGTTTTCAAAGATAATGGCCAATGGCTCTGCAATCACATCTGCCAACTCCTTTAGTACTCTCGGATGCAACGCATCCGGCCCCATGGACTTGTGCTCGTCCAGCTTTTCTAAATACTCCCGAACCACTTCTTTCTCCACAGAGGGCTGGTCACCTTCTCCCCATGCTATGCTGCCCAGTGCAGCAGTCTGGGAGCTGACCTTGTTCGTGAAGACAGAGGCAAAAAAAGCGTTGAGTACATTAGCTTTTTCCACATCCTCTGTCACTAGGTTGCCTCCCTCATTCAGTAAGGGGCCCACACTTTCCTTGACTTTCTTCTTGTTGCTAACATACCTGAAGAAACCCTTCTTGTTACTCTTAACATCTCTTGCTAGCTGCAACTCCAGGTGTGATTTGGCCTTCCTGATTTCACTCCTTGAAGCCCGAGCAATATTTTTATACTCCTCCCTGGTCATTTGTCCAATCTTCCACTTCTTGTAAGCTTCTTTTTTGTATTTAAGATTTGTATTTGTATTTGTATTTGTGATTTATAGATATTGTGAAACACTCCATAGTTCATTACCAATCCTCTGAGTTATCTAGTTTTAGTTTTTCCAAATCTAGTTCTCTTCCAGATTTACACATTTCCATTTCTCACTTGAGTCAGTCAGCAAAGTGAAAGGCTCTTGTTGCTGTATGTTAACCATGGAGTTTCTGCACCTTGCAGCTCTTATGAGCTGTTTTAAGTGAGAACTCTTCACCTTGCCATTGGTTGTGAGCAAGGCACAAAGTGGATGGCACCATGCTTAAGCACATCAGAGAAGTTTGAAAATACCTTAAGTACATTTTTCTTTAGAACTGTAAATTTACCTTCTGCTCTAGCTGGTAAAGTACACAGATTAAAAGAAGGAAGGGAGCCATACTTTCTGAATGCAAACAGTCACAGTATCTCGTATACACACATAATAAGAATCTGCAAATATTTCCTGAGAAAAAGGCAGGGAGTTTTCTCCTGATAATGTATTACTCTTATTTTTACAACCAATGTTAACCAACACAATTGTAGTTAAGAAACTTCCATACCTGGCAGGTGTCCACACCTCCCTTTAAAAAACCTGCACAAAGCATTGAAGAAGTTATGATTCCCCCATAGACGTCCCTGTGATTGCAAACCTTATTAGAAATCAAAGGAACACCAGCAAAATTCATGGTCTCTGAAGTATCACCTGTTTAAAAACATAAATAATGCTCTTTTTTTTAAAGTCCTACAGTTTTTACAGTGCTATTATTTCCTTGAAACCAGTGTCCTATAGTAAAGAACAAAAGTTTAAGGATATGAAGAATTAGCAAGACAAGGATAAAAGAATATGGTTTAAGCTTAACATGATAATACGCAAACAGGAAATCTAGACATCCTGCCACTTGCCTACATTACCCACTAATGAGCCACAGCATATAGCTGTGAAAGTTGTGCATTATGTAGTTCTACAAACTTGACAGCTGATGGTGATATAAAGAACTTTAGAGCAAGTCAAACTATTCATTACAAACAATACTTGTTAATTCAGCCCTCTGTTTAGTTGGCAGATTATTTGAAAATAAGCCTAATTTTCTTTGAGTATATTCATAATTTGTAACTATTGACCAAATTGTTTGGATAAATGGTTTCCACAATAGGTGTTGTTCACAAATTGTGCTTTGACTGTTTGCTGTTCACGTTGTATGGTTGGTTGCCTCTCTCTCTTCCTTTGATTTTCTGAAGGCACCTCTCACCTTGGCTTTACCTAGGTCCCATAGTGTTTCTGCTCTCTCACTGAATTATTGAAACGTTTTAAAGAGGTGACTAATGAACAGTGAGTGCCCTTCCAGTGTGAGTATTCAAAAACGTTCACTTTCATGGAGTGATTCATCCAGTGGTTGATGAATGTGATGACCCCCATGATTCAGAGTAAAGTGAACTCTTGTTCACACATGTTTTCTTTGTTATCCAGCCAGCTCTAAAGTACATCAATGTAGACAATGTACATTGGATCCTTGGAATCATGCTATACTTCCTCTACTTGAGGTTAGAAACAAAGAAACCAATCAAATTAGGTAAATTAATAATACTCTGGGTGGTATTTGGTAGAGACGAAATTTAGCCCTGTGCATAGCCCTACTTTGAGGCTTTAAGTGGTGCATCTGCTTTTTTTGGACCCGCTGCACAGGGGTGAATTTGACCCTAGATTATTCCTATATTTAGGAATAGCTTTGCTTTCCGGATTTTTCTGATGATTTAATGCTGTAACTGCAACTGCCAAACACTGTACTTACTCCACATGACTTTTTTTTAGTGCATATCATTTACAGTGGACATTAAAAATACCCACCTCCTTCTTCTGTGGCTCCCCATCCTGATATCCAGCACATTTTCCCTTCTGGAAAATGTTCACCAAAATTAGGCAGACAAATTGGTTCTATCAGGCCTATTTAAAAAAAAACAATTGCTCTTAAAACATGCAGAGGAAGACCTACATGGGGGTGGGGTGGTACTTGTGTTCATATGTGTATTATTCCATATATCTGATTCTGACCTCCTTGGTAAAATGCTTTGAGATCTACTGATGAAAAGTGCTATTTAAGTACTATTATTATTACATATAAAATAATTGAGTCAGAGCCTCAGCTAGCGTAAATCAATTTACGCTCATGGGGATATGTCTTGAAATGTTTAAAACAAGAAAGTGTAACTTCAGAAAAGCTGTAGCTGCACTAAATGGGGATTTGATAGGAACCGCTCTAAAGCTGCTATAATGCCAGATCTGGAAGGTTGTTTTTTTTAATTATCACTCGGTCTTTACCTCAATGAGAGTTTTATGCCTGAGTAAGGGCTTCGAGTTTTGCTTCGAGGTAAACATGTAATGAAAATCAATCCATCTAAAAAATAGAATAGTCTCCTCCCACACGCAAAATCCAAAACTGCATCTAAAAACAGTATATACCATTTTACTTGCTAAAGTACATATTTAGTAACCTATGTATAAATCATGGGAGCACACCACTGCCCTCTACTGACTAGACTGTCGGGGCTCTGCAAGTGCTTTTATCTTTCTTCAGTCAGCTGAATATATAGGCTTAGGATTTGGGGCATTGAATGTTGTGCGATTTATTTGATGCACTTTACCAGTGAGTGTGGTATCACTGTATGTCGGCAGCTGCAGATCGCGACGTGTTTAAAGAAACTGGCAGTAAGAAAGGAAAGTTTTCATTGCACAAATACTAGTAGCACTCAGGGGCTCACAAACAGTTCAGTTCTCCAGCTTGAATTTGTCTCTGTGCAAAGCATCTGGCAACAAGTGTGTAGCCTTCCAAGTTCCCTTTAGATACATTCCAGCTGTTCTGACCATATTGTGAATACATTTCAGAGATGGTCATGTACTGCAGAATGCTTATAATCTTGATACTATCCTAAACCTTTTTTTTTTTTAAATACGGTAGTTGAGATTTTGAAAAAAACCTGAAACTTAATTTTTATTTAACAGCAGAGTAGATATGGTTTCTAAAGAAGAGCCAATTGGGGAACTAGAAAATATGGAGCTGAGAAGTGACAACATTTGTAGAACTACCCCCATGAAGAAAGGCATCATCTTTGCGGAGATATTTATAGATTATTTGAAAACAGCACGATGCTCTTTATACCAATGGTTCTGTATTTGGGTTCCCCAGCCATGTCAGTTGAAGTTGGCATCCTGATCTGAAAGTTAGAGTGATGTTTGTTTTGTTTTTAATTGAAATGCATCACTTTATTTTAATTGTCTCGATTTTTATTTGAAATGTTAATACTCTTGAAAGGTGCCAGATTCAAAGCCTCGGGTGCTGCCCACTTCCATATATTCACCGAGACATTAGCGGGGGCACCGGCAGCACAAACTTGACACTTCAGTCTCACCCGTGAGCTGGAAGGGTGAGCGGCTAGCTCATTTCTACCAGGGATGGAAAAACTAGTTTGGAAGAATAAGAATAAATGGTTCAGATAAGTAGCTTCCTCTCTCTGTGTGATTTCCAGCAGCCCGCATAGCTTTGATATTCATGTGTTAAAATGGTGGACCACTGTAAGTAGTATATAAATGGACTGGCAATATTTTAAAGACTAGTTTGTGTCTCTTAATGATATTCATTTCCATGTGAATTCGCTAGATTAAGTACAGGATATCTCCTAGTGTTAGATATTTTGGGACTAGTCCATCTATACTGTGCGCCTGACCCAACACCCACTGAAATCAGTGGGACTTTCTCCATTAATTTCAATGGGCATTGAGTCATAGCGTATGAGATGATAAAGTATGAGCAGACAGCTCTGCTTTGCAACTGCTCTGAAGTAGACAGGAGTCTGCCCTTCAAAGTTCAGATCCAGTTTGGATCCAAATCAGAACTTCTCCAGAAGTCTGGCTCGGGGTTCCTGTTATAAGGCCCATTACAGACATACGCCTGAGCTGCAATGTTTGAATGTGGATTGGATCTGAACTGCCCCAAAACTCATTGCGGGCTCCCCATTGAAGGCAACAGGAGTTTTGCACTGACTTCCAGAGGAGCCAGGGTTTCTCCCCAGTGTTCTGATTCAAGCCCATCTGTGCTTCAGAAGCTTTTCTGGTCTGTACCACTAGAAATTACCCCGAGCTTTTAATTTAAAAAAAGAGAAAAAATCAAAGGGGAAAAAATTACCATTGAGAGCAAGTGGTGCTGCCAGCTTCATCAGTGCAATATCATTCCCCATCGCCTTGGGTTTATAATTTCTATGGTATATAATTTTTTCCACTGAATATGGATTAACTGAAGTGTCTGGTTGAGTCACAAAGCCCGCCTGCACGCTCCATGAGCTAGGCAAGTACAAACTGAAACAAAGAGGCAGGAGGGAGAAAACTTTTATAAATGTCAAGTTTTAAAATTGGCGACTGTGCCTGCATGCAAAATTAATAGCTATAGGACTCGGAATATTTATACTCTACACTACTTTTCTAGCTCTCTTTTAATATCTGCCATGTTTTAAACGTCACTTCATAAATAAACATACATACAGTCATAGGCATTGACTCCATGCTCCAGCTCTGGAGCACCCACTGGCAGCCCCCTCCGCCATTCAAATCCTCCCCCCACCCCCCAGCACCTCCCGCCTGCTGTGATCAGCTGTTCAGCGGTGTGCAGGAGAGCCTGTAGGGAGGGTAAGGAGCGAGGGGGACACACACAGGGGAGGGGACAGAATGAAGCTGGGTGGAGCGGGGGTGGGAAGAGGCAGGCGGGGCAGGGGTAGGAAAGGACAGGGGTTTGGGGGAAGGGGTGGAGTAGGGGCAGGGCCTAGGGTGCGGCCGGGGTCGAACATCCCTGGCAACTTAGAAAGACGGCACCTCTGCGTCCAGTGACTAGCTGAGGACACATACATGTATATGTGTATATAGAGATACATATCTCAAATTACGCTAATGCTCTAAAGGCTGCACTGTCTCCCTATCAGTTTGATGCAGTTTAAGATCTTGATTTTCTCTATAAAGACTTATGTGGTTTTGCATCCTGCCTACTTAAAAAACCACCTCTCTCCCTGTGTGACACCAGAGTGGTTGAGATAGTCACTAGATTTATTTAAGAGGGCTAGTAGCATGGCATTTTCAGTGGACAGACCTGCATTCTGGAACTCACTTCTGTCACTAGTTCACCATTATTCATTCATCAGGGCATGCGGTAATCCCAATCTCTTCTAGGATTTAGCCTGTGATGCTAATTATAGGTTAGCTAGATTGCTGGATGGGGGCTCAGGAGATGTGTGTTCAGTTCCTGGCTCTACTACGGATTCTCTGTGAAATATTGAACAAGTCACAAATCCTTAACCTGTGAGTTCCTAGAAGTAAGGATGGGAGCCTTCCGATGCTGGCATGCAAACCAGATCTCTCACTGGGAGACTATTCTCATTACACATAAGGAAGGGGAACAGGTTTAATGTTACTCTAAGAAGAAAAATCTAAGCAAGTCTTTACCCATTTACAGTTTTCACACTAGACTGTAAGCAGTCCTACAATTAACTGATTTTGTACAAGCTAAAATGGTCTCATAAAATAATTTGGAGATTGTGAATATAAGAATCGTCAGGTACAAATTCCTCCTAAATTATTAAGTCTTATGCAATATGTCAAAATGTTCAAACTTGAGTGCCTAAAGTCAGGCACCTAAATGAATACTTAGGCTTGGTTTTTCAAACTTACTAAAGATGACCTCACTGTTCAGAAGAACATGATTTCATGCATGTTCAGAATCTCAGAAAATCAGGCCACTTATTTTAGGATTGATTAGATACCTAATTTCAGGTGTCCCAGGTTAGCAATTTTGGCCTACGGCCTGATTTGTTCAGAGGTACTGTGCACCCACAGTTCTCATTTACATCCAAAGGAGTTTGAGTGTTCAGATCCTCTGAAAATAAGGCCCAATTTCCCAGATGTGACCTCAGATTTTGATGTCACAACAGTTAGACCATTATTAGTGTATGCATTTTTTCAACAGGTGCCCTCTTTATACAGTAACACGTGAGATACTTTCATTGGAAGAAGTAAAATAAGGATAACACTTTGCTCCTGTGCAGAACTGTTCTTCAAAGTCATTTGTCGTTCTGTTTCCTTTATCCTTCCCCTGCATGAAAGCAACTATCCCTCAAGCTGTCACAGCCAGCTATATGAAAGTTAAACAAGGTAAGTTTACTCATACTTACTCATAAACACAGTGGGCTGCTGTCACAATCCACCATGGGGTGATGATGGATCCTCCACACAGATGGAATCCTTGAAATTGAAGGCTGACCTGCCATGGCCATTGCCAGGGCAATGATGCATTTCCACCAACTATACGGGAGGAGTACCTGGACCTAGTACCACACTCTGCATGGATGGGAGAGTATTATAAACATGGTAAGCACAATCCTATCTGTGTGAAACACAACTTTATTCCTTACTTTTTGAATTCCAGCTGTTCTCAGTCCCTTCCATGTCAGACAGTCTTCACAGTAGATGTTCCCCATCCTCCAACTGAAGGCGGACCATGTCTTGGCTCTGAGCCTGGGATTAGGACCACACCTCAGGAAGAACTCCCCAGAATTCTGTGCCTCCAAGCAGTACACACAGCAGGCTCCAGGGCTCCCTTTGGAGCAGAGCTTTCACAGGATTTTTAAAAAGATTTTAATTAAATGTCTCTCAGTAGTTTCTTTTCTCCATCATTGGCTTCAAGGTTGTTCTCCTCAAAACTGCTAAACTCAAAAAAACCCAGAACAGACAAACAACACTCCCCCCGACACACACACTTTCCCCATTCTTTTGGCTTTCTCTCCCCTCAGAATGGTAGACATCCAGCAGGCCACAGGAGCTCAGCTCCCAGTTGGTCTGTGGGTGAGGTCCAGGTTAAGACAGTGGAACAGACCACCGTGAAACCAGTTTCAAGCTCTCCTAAGGGCAAGGTCCCCACCAAGACAGTAGAGCAGGCCACATCAAAGCTCCTTTCACTGAGACCAGACCAAAGACTGCGTTGTAGAGCATTGTGGGTAAAGTTCAAAGTCCCCACTGCCTCTGCCTCAGGTATTGGACCCCTGTTCCCATAACTTGCAGATGAAGCAGGAAAGTTTCACTGGAACCTCCTGAATTTCAAGGGAATGCAAGGCTCCCACATCGCAACCAGGAAGAAAGAAACACCTGCTCACAGACAGGGCTATGCCCAGGTGATCGAGAAGGCCGCAAAGTATCTTCCCTTCCCACAAGTTGCCTGCAACCTTTCTGATACCAATGAGTAATTTGTCCCCAATGGCTCTGGGTCACCCCTCCATTCTTCTTGGTCAGTCAGCCCCCACTCAGCCCAGACCCAGCATCAAGGTATGGGATGATGTGATTCAGATTAGAGCTGGTTGGGAATTTTTTGATGGAAACACTTTTAGTCAAAAAGCACCAACTTATTGAAACCAAAACTGTTTGCAAGAAAGGCTTGGTTTTGACAATTTTTTCAAATAAAAAAGAATGTTGAAATTTTTTTTTTTAAATTGTCAGTGTTCCACTTGGGCATTTTCTAAATGAAAAAAAAAATCTAGTTTTCTGGTTAGAGATGACTTTTTTGTAATTTAAACTAACTACAGTAAAATACATTAAAATGGTTTCATTCTGGTTTTGATATTTTGAAGTTATAGAAACAAAATGTTTCACTTGACCCGCCCCGGAATTCTTTTTGGGAATTAGATATTTCAGCCTAATTTGCAACTGGAACATCTTTTGATATCTCAAATTTTTTCACAGAACAGGAAAACAGTTCCCCATCCAGCTCTAATTCAAATCCCCTTACATGTGAGATGGACCTACCTCCTCTCCTTTTCCAGCCTCCAGGGGTTCCATAAGCAACAATAAAATGGATATGATTTTCCTAAGGGAGGCATGTGGGATACATGCCTGCAGACTGTCCTTTCAATCTCCCTGGTAACGCACTCTCCCCTCACAGGCTCCCTCCCCCTTGGTCTCAGGGGTTTGGCTGAGGGACTGGTAAAGGATATTGCTCACAATCAGGAGAGAGTCTCCCCTCTAGATCCTCTAAAGAGAAGGAGAAATCTCTACAGATGGGACTTTGAGCAATATATCTCAGATTCTTAGCTAAGCATGCAGAATTAATCACAAAGGGGTGTTTATCTTCATAGGTGTTTCTATTTTTAGAAAATGAAACCAAAGGGGGAAAAAAGCCTTGAAAAGTTGAAGAGCGGTATAATTCTTCCTCACCTCGCTTATGAGGGTGTGATTAAGGTGAAGTGGGAATTCCCTATAAAGACATACCTATACCTAAGGACTCAAAGATCTTCATAACTCTGCTTAATGTTAGGCCTGCTTCAGTTTCTTAGTAAAGGGCATTGTCATATCATCTGAGAGATTAGTCCTGCCAAACCCACAGAAAGGAGAATAAGATCATCACTCAGTCTAAACTTGGATACAAAAGCCTCAGCCCATAACATATTGGCTACAGTCTCTTATTATGAAGATCATGCTCAACTGGGAGGCCATCTTGAGCCTGCACAAAACAAAACAGGAAGAAAAACATGAGAAAATTGCAGGCTAACATTGATATTCTTCCAAATATTTTGTTGGTAAGCGCTTTGGGGAGCATGAAGACAAAGCAGCCACTGAGGCATTAGACAAGGGAATAAGTTCCACCCTACTTCCAGTGAGAATTTCTGAACTACCTTGTCTAGGCAGGTGTTCCCTTTGAACCTGCTGCTCCTCCAGGTTCCAGTGTAGTGATTACCCATTAGGAGGATGCCGTTGCTGCCTTTCCTGAGACCAATGCTGGGAGTCTACGGAAAAGTATCAAACCCCAAAAGCTTCTTTTGGGGCTCTCAAGTCTGAGCAGATTTATCCCTCCCCCACCCCATGAGGGGTGCTTCAGGGTGGGCCCTCATCTGGGAGTGAACCACTTCACAAAGCAAGTGCTGGAGTCAGGAAAGGATATCCAACAGAACATACTCTTATTCCCCAAACTCAGGTTTACTCTTTTCCCCAAAGGAAATTAAAATATATCAACATTATCAACGAGGCCATCTGTAATATCAGAAGATGAAGGTGCAATAGTTCATCTCCTATGCATTGGGACAATAGTGTTAGCCAATACGTATATGTTATGTTGACCAAATTATATTATGTTTTTCCCACAATACTGTTCACTTCTGCTCACTCACATCAAGATATATGTCCCACAGCTTTGGGAAAGCCAGCTTTAGGCTCTGAAATATATGAAATCTATCAAAGACAAAATATATTCATTCTGTGTCCTGTTAGAAGTTGGTAGTTACTTTCACAGATAACTGGATTAAATTAATTAAAAACTGGCTAACTGATGGATCTCAACATTTAATTGTAAACAGGAAATCATCATCAATTGGGTGTGTTTCCAGTGGGGTCCCACAGGAATCGGTTCTTCACCCTATGCTATTTAACATCTTTATCAATGACCTGGACGAAAACATAAAATCATCACTGGTAGAGTTTACAGATGACACAAAAATTGGGGGAGTGGTTAATGATGAAGAGGCCCCATTAATTGATTCAGAGCAATCTGGATTGCTTGATAAACTGGGCACAAGCAAACTGTGTATTTTCATACAGCTAACTGTAAATGTATATATCGGGGGACAAAAAAGCCCAGGATGAAGCCCAGGATGCTTATAGGATGAAGGACTCACTGGTAAGCAGTGATTCTGAAAAAAGATTTGAGGGTCCTGGTGAATAATCAGCTGAACATGAGCTCCCCGTGTGTGCTGTGGCCAAAGAGCTAATGTGATCATGGGATGCATAAACAGGGGAATATGGAGTATGAATAGAGAAGTTATTTTACCTCTATTTGGCATTGGTGTGACTGCTGCTGGAATACTGTGTCCAGTTCTGGTGCTTTCAGTTCAAGAAATATGTTGATAAGTTGGAGAGAGTTCAAAGAAGAGTCACAAGAATGATTAAAGGATTAGAAACCATGCCATATAGTGATAGACTCAAAGAGCTCAATCTATTGAATTTAACAAATAGAAGGTTAAGGGGTTTGATTACTTGATTACCATCTGTAAGTATCTACATAGGGAACAAATATTTAATGGGATCTTCAATCTAGCAGAGAAAAGTATAGCATGGTCCAATGTCTGGAAGTTGAAGCTAGGCAAATTCATACTGGAAAGAATGTGTAAATTTTTAACAGTGAGAGTAACTAACCATTGAAACAGTTTACAAAGTATTGGGGTGGCTTCTACATCACTGATGATTTTTAAATCAAAATTGGATGTTTATCTAAAAGATCTGCTCTAGGAACTATTTTGGAAAATTCTTTAGCCTGCATTATACAGAAGGTCGGACTAGGTGATCTCAATGGTTCCTTCTGGCCTTGCAATGTAGTATCCAAAACAGAGATAAGGAAAGGTACGTGGTACCAGAAAAACAAGAAAACAAGCTAATTGGTAAATTTTAGTCTTGGGTGATATACAGAGTGCTTTTAGCTCATAAACAGCTATGATATAAATAATAGGTAGGTTTGGGGGACATATTTTGGAGCACACCTTCTGTGTAAGGGGGACTGAATGCTGGGAGAACTGCTACCCAAAAGGGCTGATAACATATTAACTCTTTCCTTTCTGTATTGTACTGCTTTGTCTTTATAAACCCCAGATGGTGCTCCATCCTCCTAACTGGCCATTAGGCTACTGCGACAGTGGCCGGAGCCCTGGACCCTTTAAATTGCTGCCAGAGCCCCGGGCAGTGTGGAAGGGCTGGCTGGAAAGGCTCACCCCCAGCTCATCCCTTTTACCCGAGGCTCTGCCCCTTCTGCCTGAGGCCCTGCCCCTTCCAGGGGCCCATAGCCGGGCCCCCATAGAAGTAAGACATTTATGTTACTTTCACCCCTGGCCTAGAGGGAGTCAGGTCTGATGAATCAGAACCAGCAAAGGAAAGGAGAGCTTCTTGGGAGAGAGTCTGCATGGATCAGAAAGTTCTGCAGATCCTGGGAAGTGGGAGGAGTTGGTTAGAAGGCCAGTGGAGGGGCTACTTTGCTGACTGTCCCATGCTAGGGAGCCAGTGGTGGGAGGCTGAAAAAGGCTGAAAGCTAGAAGCCAGTGTAGGGGCTAGCCATCTGACCTGCCTGAGCCAGAAAGCCAAGGCCAGAGAACCATGAAGCGGCCTGAAGGCTGAGAGCATTTGGTGTTGGGGGTGGGGGGAAGGGAGGGGACGGTACCTGCTGGGTCTCAGAGCCAGAGAGCTGAAGATGGAGGGAGAGAGGTCTTAAGAGTGAGGAAGAGGTGTGGTGATGGATGCCAGAGCTGTACTGAGCACTGGAGTGTAGTGAATGATTCTAGGATGTAGTGAAAGATGCTGAGGTTGTTTGTGATGTACTGTTGGGACTATGATTATGGGACACGGGTAATGGTTTCTATGCACAGGGCTTTCGTTTGTAATTAACCCACCCCACAAGGGCTATCTTTATACTCAGATAGACTGGTTGTGAATTAGTGGGGACTCTGATGGAGGGGAAACTGAGGCAGGTGTATGGCATGGCATGGCATGCTGGCAGAAGGTGCTCCAATCAGGACCACCCTAGCACACTGCCCCACTTCATGAAACTTAGAGAGAATCATAGATAGTTGCATTTGCTGAATAGTGGAGCCTATTTTAAGAACAGAGCTGTTTGGCTTTAGAAGAAGAAAAGGGATGACAGATGGTATGTTCATTGTTAGACAGCTGGTGGAAAAGAAGCTGGAGGGAAATGTCAAGCATAGTTGGACAATCCTTGATTTGGAGAAAGCATTTGAAAAAGTACCATACCTAGGAGACTGCTGGTGCCCCTGCTACAATTTGGGGCACTGGAAGATCTTAGGGTACCAGAGGATTTTGTCCAGATGGCAGTGGGTTTGTAGGATGGTTCCATGACAAAAGTGCAGACACCTTTCAGTGTAATAGAGGGTTTCACGGTTAAGGCTGGACTACACCAGAGATCACTGCTTTCTTCATTACTATTCATAATTGTGATGTACTTCATAAGTAAGCAAATCCAAGAGGAAGGTGGTACAAAGTTGATCTATGCAAACAATATTGTGCTAATGGCCAGTAGTGAAGACAATTTGGTCCAAGTGACTGATGCTTGGAACAGGGAACAGAGAAAATATGACCTCAAAATGAGTAAAGAAAAGACAGAAGTCATGTGGACAACTTGCGGAGAACCAACACAGATGAATATCAACATCAAGAGCCAAGGCCTAAATCAGATTTCTGCATTTAAGTATCTTGGGGGCTCTTTAACAGCAAATGGAGAGATCAGCAGAGAACTGCAAGCAAGGATGCTGAATGTGGGGGAAGTCTGATGCAGGATAAGTGAAGTGATTTATAATAAACAGATGCTCAGACTACTTAAGGGACAACGATACAAAACCTGGGGAAGAGCAGATCGTCTGTACAGATCAGAGACATGGTGACCAAAGAGAGAGGCACTTGAGAAGTCTTGACACCATTGAAATGAGTTATTTGAGGGCAGTGAGAGGAGGACATTGCTGGACCATGAATAAAATGATGTAATTAGGAGTGAGACCAAGGTCTGCGATATCAGAGAAGTTGCCATAGAGGAATCTGAGATGGTATCGGCATGTACAAAGAATGGATGAAGGGAATCCCATTAGGGAGGCATTTAAGAGTAGAATTCATAGGTGGAAAACAAGAGAAGAGCCAAGAAAATGGTTGAAACACTGTGTACAGGAAGATGCAGTGAATATGGAATGAATGTTCGACCAGCAAGCTTGGAAAAGACAGGTATGGCAACCTGACCCTAGCTAGCTGGGAAAAGGGGGAGAAAATATCTAGACTCCTCTATGACTTGGGTAGGATGTGGCTGAAGGAGAAGACATTTCTTGTTCTATGGACCATCACACTCCCTCCTTCATTTGCAGCAGATAGTTCCTCGGGAACATGAGGTGTATATATAACTGTTGAAAGGGGAGAGAACTTTCAGCATTATTGAGAGAAGTAGCCTTGTTCTTGTCTTGGGGAGAAGTTGTGTCTCTCTTTCTCAGAATTCTATGCCAAGAAGGAAAGTCAGGGTTGGCTGGCTCAGCAAGACACACTTAAAACCAATGGAATTCAATCTAGACCATCCAGCCTTTTGACATATCACAGGCCAGGCGTGAAGCCTAATGATGAACCTATTTGCATCCAAGACCAGCTGGAAAACCAAAAGAGGTACTACATGAGGAAGAGACATTCAAAAACAGAGGCTGTGGTCCCCTTATCTCAGAAGTAGGCTAAAAGGCCTCCTTTATATCTTTCCACCCCCTGCCCCTGCCACTGAGAGTAAAGATGGTAAAGGAGATGATGAAGGTATAAGCCACTGTGAAAATAATCACCACCTCATTAACCCTCAGGTCCTGGTTCTCAGACCTGATTTAAATGTAACTGAAACCTCTTCTCAAACTGCCAACACATGTACAAACAAAACACAGTCCAACCAGGACCTAGCTTAAACTAAAATCCAGTCCTGCCTAACTCATCAGCAGAAAGGAAGGAGCTACAGTCATTCTAAGAAGGTAACGAACATCCTTCTACCGTCTTGGTGGAAATTCTGTCTGATGTCTATGCATCACTTGGATTTAGATGTTGGTGTTACAAGGGACACACATCAGGGCAAAGCCAGCTGAAGCAAAGGACTTTCTAGTCTTTTTACAAGATGACCTGACCATGAGGCTCAAGAACAATGCTTTTTGGAAAGACAAGTTAGTGACTGCAGGCATATTGCACTGTAAGAAACCCATGAGAATCTCGTATTACTGTCACATAACTGATTCTTGAAGACTAACTATTCTTATCAGTTCTCTGGCAATATGCAGATTCGTGTCATGATCTTAATTGATGTACTATACATCCTAATTGAAACCATATTTCAGCTTCACAGTTGGTAGGTCTCTTCCTTTTGTCACTGAAAATATCTTTTGGCTATTTGCCACCTCTTTGACAGGGGATTTTGGAGCTCGGTGTGCTCTCAATGAAACACTCTGTCAAATATGGTAATTAAGGAGGCCTCGATCCACAAGATTATCAACCCAAGGTCAATGCAATCTTCTTCATATAATAGGAAGTGGTATTGTTGCCCTCCTGGTTGAATCCAAACATCTTAAGGAAGTAGAGAAGTTAGATATGAGCAGAGCTTAGTGCGGAATAAGGACTATATAGCAGAGGCATTCAAAGCCTCAGGTACAACTCTTCTCATTATTATACACTCAGTGAAAAGAATAGTGATTTTGTGGAGTGGAGAGCTCACACTCGTCTTATGCAGAGGTTTGAAAGAGTCCTACAGAATCTTCCATCCACATTTTCTCCAACACTATCAGGGCAAAATCCTTATCCCAGGTGATGCAGTGTTTGATAGAATGTTATGGAAAGGGGTGCCCCAATAACTTTTAAATTCCTTTTCAGTTCCTCATGGGTAAGTTGAATCCTGCCTCCCTTCCAAGAGATGATGTATTGCTTTCTGCATCCCACTGTGAAGACTGACATGGAGGGGTCTGGAAAAGGAAAATTCTGTCTTACCTGTGAATTTTCATTTGAGGGTGCACCATGTCAGACAGCCTGACCCTCCCTCAGAGGATTGCATTATGTCCAATTTTTTTTCTGGCTATTGCTCACTTTTCAAGTAGTTTGGAAAGGGAAGGAGGGTGCTTCTCTAGGAAATCCCTAAATTTCATTTCAAGGCTCTGTTGCAGATGGTTTGAATTGAATAGCACTTTTAAACTTATATAGTATTTTTCAGCTTTGGATGCTGTTAGAGTGAACACTTCCTGAGGCGCGGTTACACACCCATGCTTAGAGCGAAGTCTGGTCTGCTTCTATTTGCCATGGAAATGGAGAAGGTCCCACTCTAAAGACTCTCTGACATGGAAGGTCCTAGAATGAAAACTCACAGGTAAGACAAAAATTTCCTCTCCCCAGTGACAGTTAGGTGGAGTTATAATATCCATCCACTGACTGAACACATTCAGTATCCTTAAAGATTTGCTTCCTCGCTTGCACGTAAATCCTCCCCATATATGCTCCCATGCCCCATCACTTGCCTCCTCACCCCACATCTTCTTCTCTGCCCTTTTATAATTCCTTCCTTGAAACTTTATTTACAGAAAGCAGTTCTTCCTGGACTTCACAAAAACACTACTCACTGTTTACAACGTGGCAATATACTCCTGGATTTTCTTAGATTCATTCCCCACACATTAGCCAACTGAATGTAACTGAAGATAGTTTTTGATCTGTTACTTTTAATTTTCACAAACACTTACCCAAACATTTTAGGATGATTACTTTGCCTGCAGTACACTCTTCTCTAAGATGAAAAGACATTAGTATTAGTTCCTAAGCATGCTCTTTGGTTTCTCAAATTTCAGGGATCAAGGCCGGCTTTTGGGCCGATTCCCCCGAATCGGGCCCCGCGCCTAAGAGGGCCCCGCGCTGGAGCCTTTTTAAGTTTTACTCACCCGGCGGTGCTCCAGGTCTTCGGTGGCGGGTCTTCAGTGCCGCCGAAGGCCCGGAGCAAGTGAAGGACCCCCCACCGAAGTGCTGCCGGGTGAGTACAAGCAGGTGTTCCAATCGGGCCCTGCACTCCCTAAAGCCGGCCCTGTCTGGGATATATATCTGGTTTCATATTTAGGGTCTAATTAAAAGAATAGACACTGAATGTTGTGTGAGTGTGCATATATATTTGCATGCAGAAATACCCTGTATGTGTAGGTATGTGCATTTGAATGAGTACATACATCTCAGAATATATCTACAGATGTACAAAGGGCCTGATCCAAAATCCACTGAAGTCAATTGGCGTCTTTAGTTTGATTTTAATGGGCTTTGGATCAAGCCTCTAATATACATGAACTCTCATTCTTTGGGGAACAAGTAATGAAGCTGCCACTGAACCTGAGTCTCTGCTGTATAACAGCATGAAACACTTATGAAGGCCTACACGTCTGAGAAAAGGTGTAACTTATTGAGAAAATAAGCTAACAAACTTAATCTATTAACAATTCTTATTCCATTACTTAGACCATTTCTATCACCATATATACTCTGATTTGCTCAGTAACTTTTCTCAATTTAACTAAACAATCTGAAACATACCTTAAGTATGATGCATTTTGTAAGGCTGTCACTTGGTCAGCTGATGACCAATGACTGACAGAAACAAAATGTCTTTGAAACTCCTCTTCGATTGCAGCCACAGACAGGTAACCAGAACTTATATAACTGAAAAAACAAACAAACAAACTAATCATAAACTCAGCTTGCTGATACAGAATTTTCAATAATACTTTTAAATGATTCAGTGGGTTATTACTAAAAGATTCAAAGTAGTAAATATATCAGTGTGATACTAACAGCATATGAAGCAATACAGTCATCTCTCACAAAGGAGGCTATTTGCCTTATCATGCCTGCAAGGAACTGCCATTAATATGTATGGAAGTAACACACACTGAGAACAGAACAGACTCCCTAATTTGGCAGAGAAAATAGGTTTTACTTCTAATTTTGTACTGAGCTTTTTATCTTTAGTTGGTCAGTACATTTTCTGTAACACTAACATACATTTCTTCTTCTCCCTCTAAAAAAAGACTTAGTTTTTATAGTAGAGGAGGTAAAAAAATTGTAACAAGTTTTTTTTATTCAACAAATTTTGCTTTTCTTTCGGTTTACAAATTTTCCTAGAGAAGAGTGTGAATTTTTTTTTTAATTTCTTCAAATAATTCTTTCTCTGTAGATCATTTGTGACTAGCTCATTCTGAACAGTGGTTACTGAAATTCAAGCTGTTTTGGTTATACTTAACTGGACACTAAATCACTTGATGTTTATGTACCGATCAGATATGTGTATATTTTCGAATCAGTTCGCTGGTGCAAATACTCACTTATTTTCAAATTTTACCTTTAATAAATATTCTCCAATAGTCACTTAATTTTTTCAGTTTCCATCAAGTGAACACATTTGCTAGGATATTCATGGGAAGCAAACACAGAAGGGGTGGGAACACAATCAAAGTGAGTTACTTTAAAAGGTGAATCAAGATTCCAAGGAAACCTTTCTCTGTATTTTCCCTAGCTCTAGGCTGAAGTTTGTTGCATGTGATCTGACTGAATAGAGGTGGACAGTATCTGCTGCATTACAGCTTATAGGAAATATCAGTTCAGTGAAAAAACATTTTGTGGTGAAATTTGAATCTGGAAGTGAACATTCCAGCAGCATGGCATAACAGGCTCTTATTTCCTGAATGAAGCTGGTCTGTGCAGTAGATAGAGCTTTCTCAGGGGGTGAGTCCAAGCCTGGCAAGAATTCCTGCAGGAACTAAGTAGCCCTTCCCACCAGAGAAGTTTATTTAAAATGTCATTTAGAGACTCCCACATTTTTATTCAGTACCTTGAGAAACCTAAGCGTTTACATGTAGCATTTCCATTCTCATCGTTCCAGTCATCTGAGCAGACAGTCCTCCAGGAACCAAAAGTAAACACCTGAAGCACTGCCTTCTTTCCACTCAGCCTGACTGAGGGATTCAGAAAAACATGAAAAGCGTCAATAAGAAATTAATAAAAACCACTGAGAAATCTATCACGTACAAAACAATGTAAGAAAATCACCATAGCTTCTATATCTCTTGGTTCATTCTGTCTGTGTTACTTGTCTCTTCTGAACACTTGTTTCTTTGAGATAACTCACCTGTATCTTTTTCCAAATAGAAAATTGATTTTCCTTTACCTTCATCACTACTTGACAATATACCAAGGGACACCCAGCAAATGAAGCTTCACCAGTGCAGCCTGACATACCTGGCAAGTCCCCACATAAATAGACATGGATTCAGAACATTTTTGCCAGAATTCTAGCAGTAATAGAGAGATTACTAGCCTGACTTTCAGAGTTTCTTGGTGAGTGAATGCCATTTTAAATCAATGGGAGATGCATGTGCTCAGAACCTCCGAAAATCAAGCCCTAGCTGAGTAACTTTGAAGAAAGTAATTAAAAGTAATTGTTGCTATATTAGCAGCATGACATAGTTGTAGGAACATAGTTGTTGGACATGCCTGATCATCACATCAAGCCTGATCTCCCAAGGATCCCTTTGTGGAGATCTCTTTGCATTATCACCTCTGATGGAAGGGATCTTGGGGACTGTGGAGGGAAAATGGAGATACAACGTTGGGAGCTGCAGTGCTCCCTCTACAGGTCACCAGCCATGAGCCAGCACAACTCCCGCTGAGGCAGTGCTTCTAAAGCCTGGGTTCTATGGGCTGGTTAGCAGAAGATTCAGAGTGGGCCCAGAGGGAGATAATACAGCTTGGAGTTGATTTACTTCCTGACCAGATTTTCATGGAGAAGTCCCACATACTGTGTACAATTCTGCTCTCCCATGTTTAAGAATGATTAATTCAAACTGGAAGAGGTGTAGAGAAGGGCTACTAGGATGATCTGAGGAATGGAAAACCCACCTTATGAGAGGAGAGTCAAAGAGCTTGGCTTGTTTAGCCTAAGTAAAAGAAAGCTGAGGGGAGATATGACTGCTCTCTATAAATACATCAGAGGGATAAAGACCAGAGAGGGAGAGGAGTTATTTAAGTTAAGACCCAATGATGACACAAGAACAAATGGATATAAACTGACTATCAACAAGTTTAGGCTTGAAATAAGGCAAAGGTTTCTAACCATCAGAAGAGTGAAGTTCTGGAGAAGCCTTCCAAGGGGATCAGTGCGGGGGAAAATACCTAACTGGCTTCAAGACTGAGCTTGATAAGTTTATGAAGGGGATGATATGAGAGGACTGCCTACAAGGGCAGGTAACCAATCTGCGACTGCTAGTAGCAGATATCTCCAATGGCTGGTGATGGGACACTAGATGGGGAGGACTCTGAGTTACTACAGAGAATTCTTTCCCAGGTGTCTGGCTAGTGGGTCTTACCCACATGCTCAGAGTCTAACTAATCACCATATTTGGGGTCAAGAAGGAATTTTTCCTCAGTTCAGATTGGCAGAGACCCAGGGGTTTTTTTGCTTCCTCTGCAGCATGGGGCACAAGTCCGTTGTAGGTTTAAATTAGAGTAAATGGTGCATTCTCTGTAACTTGAAATCTTTAAATCATGATTTGACAACTCCAGTAACTCAGCCAGAGGTTGGAGTCTATTACAGGAGTGGGTGGGTGAGGTTCTGTGACCTGTAATGTGCAGGAGGTCAGACTAGATGATCACGATAATCCTTTCTAGGCTTGAAGTCTATGAGTCTAATAGATCCAGGGATGATGCTGTAGAACACAACACGTCCCCTGCTTCATCCATTCCTTTCCCCAGTACTGCCCCATGGTCTGCAGAACTCCAGCTGAGGAGAATTCACATGGGAAATGGCAGAGCAGAGGCAACATACCCCCCACACTTTCAAGTGGAAAGGAGAGATCAAGGCCTGGATCAGTGTATTATTAGCTGGTTCCAAAATGTTAAGATTAACTTTTCATTCTCTTACTGGCAGGCTGAAAAATGAGAAGGGCAAAACTTTTCTAAAATTGTGTACATGGTTTAGGATTCCAAATCATTAACAAAATAAACAGCATGTAAATGATTCCAAATTACAAATCCACTTATTTGAAAATCAGTCCATCTTTCCCTCACTACCTACTACTGAAATTAGGGTTCTAATTTTCTCCTCAGCTGTTGAAAACATCACAATCAGCTACTATAAAACAGCACAGGAAGGCCCTATTTAAAATAGTTGTGTGGCACCAGAACTTGTTACAGGGAAATGTTGGAATCTTGAATACATGTGTCACATGCGTGGCAGCAAGGTCAGTCACTGCTCTGAGCTCTCACGCCATCTTGTTGTGCGTCACTCAATTATTCATTTCTCTCTTTCCATCTCTCCCTTGAAGTCTTTATAGCACACATTTTGCTATAACATGCCAAACGCTCTGCTGCCAAGAAGAGTTAGAAGTGACCCATAATAGAATAAAAATTACCGCAGCTGTATTCATCTTCTCCTCCTTTACAGTTAAAGACACCATCACACCTCGCTGATTGCTGGATACACTTGAAGGACGATCTGCATCGAAACTTCCCAGTGCAGTTGTACTGGACTGCCAGAAATTAAAGAGAACACACTAACATGAACACAACAGGATAGTAATTTGTGTGCTTGAAGTATTTTTTTTCTTACTTTGATTATATAGCCCCACTTTTGTGTTGTTTGTGAAAAGACAACCCTCGAATTCTAGGAATGCTGAACTACAATCTGGAGGTTGCTACACAATGCTGTTAAATTTATCCATTGGTAATGGCAACTATAGTGAAACAGCATTGTTGTCAATTATGGCTCCTTTCCAACTTCTCTAATCCCCAGTTTATGTTTCATTCTAGGGAGAGTTTCTGGGTCTGGTATACATGACTGACTCGGATCAGCAAAGAAGGAAAGGAGAACCTCCTCAGAGCTGCAGTGCTGAGTTGTTTCCTCCAACGTGTATCTCAGCCTTGTAAGTCTGTGAATTTTCTGTGTGTGAAGGTTTTGCTCTACCACTAACAAATTCTGTGTCTGCACTTGTGCAGGTGTTACCTTTCAGTTGCAACTAAGCTCATTCTTTTTCCTGTTCCCATCTTTTTGGGTTGGGGGAAAGGACATTAGAGCACTCAAACACAATGTCAGTCTTTTGTTAGTATATATGAGAAACATACAGGACAAATATGGCATTGTCTGAAGCCATATCTAGTCGTTATTCCTCAAGCACACAGGCTGCTTAAATGTTTGGGGTTTTTTGAATGGGGATCATTTTGTTGAATCACTGACGTCTGTGTTTTCAGTCAGTTATGTCTTCAATTACAGTATTTGCCTTTAAAGTTTCTTAGTGTTTCAGGTTTCCCAGTGTGTGAGTGAGGGTTATGCCAATGGTTTCTCTTGTGTGCCATATCAATTTTGTTCATACAGGTAAATAAAATTTCAAGTCATCACACCAAAAGGATGTTTTACTTCAGTAAACTATTTTGGTGGCAGTTTAATTCCATTCTCAGTAAGAGACTCATGAAAAATTAAGTGCTTGAATGGTTAATTGAGAACCTAATAAATAACTAATTGTACTCACCACCCAGGCCAATGGCAACTGCTAGGATTACTACAAGTAATAAAACAAGGATAAATGGAAGAAATCTTAGGGAGACTAAAACATGGCACTTCGAAGATGGCTGGGTAGCTCCTAGAAACCAAAAAGAAAAGTGAGAAACAGCTGCTTCTATGAAATATTCACACTTGGATTTTCAGTGAAAACATTTTTAAAATTTAAAATAGACTCAAGTAGTAACAGCTCCGTTCAATTTTATGGTATGGCCTGATCCTTTGAAGCGCCGACTAACTTGTGTAAGGAGTTGAGAGCACTTGGAGCCTTGCAAAGGGTGGCTGCACATTAGGACTGGATCCATAGCCCATTGAAAGCAAAGGAAAGACTCCCTTTGCCTTTGATGGGTTAGAACAGGGCTGGGCAAACTTTTTGGCCTGAGGGCCACATCTGGGTATGGAAATTGTATGGCGGGCAATGAATGCTCACGATATTGGGGGTTGGAGTGCGGGCTCTGGCTGGGAATGCGGGCTCTAGGGTGGGGCCAGAAATGAGGAGTTCAGGGTGTGGGACAGGGCTCCAGGCTGGGGCAGGGAGTTGCGGTGCAGGGGGGGGTGAGGGCTCCAGATGGGGGTGCGGGCTCTGGGGTGGGGCTGGGGATGAAGGGTTGGGGATGCAGGAGGGCGCTTCGGGCTGGGACTGAGGTTTTGGAGGGTGGGAGGGAGATCAGGGCTGGGGAAGGGGGTTGGGACGCGGGAGGGGGGCAGGGATGCAGGCTCTGGGTGGCGCTTACCTCAAGCAGCTCCCAGAAGCAGCAGCGTGTCCCCCCTCCAGCTCCTATGTGGAGGATCAGCCAGGCGGCTCCGCATGCTGCCCTGTCTGCAGGTGCTTGGGACAGGGGCAGCGTGTGAAGCCCCGGCTGCCCCTACACGTGGGAGCTGGAGGGGAGGACATGCTGCTGCTGCTTCCGGGAGCCGTGCGGAGTGTGGCAAGCCCCAGACCCCGCTCCCCAGTGGGAGCTTGAGGGCTGGATTAAAATGTCAGGAGGGCAGCATGTGGCCCCCAGGCCGTAGTTTGCCCACCCCTGGGTTAGAATCAGGTCGTTGGTGAGTGGTTAGGCTAAGCCCCACTGAACTCAAAACTTGACTTCTAAACCTTCTGGTTTTCATGATCAGGAAGATAAAAAGTATACATCTCTCTCTAAAGAGTTAGATGAGTCTGAGAAAAGAAAATTCAAAATTGTTTATATAAGCAAACCTGAATAAAGTGTAGGATCTACTGAGAATTTTAGAATAGATTATAAAACTCTCAAATGGAGAAATACAATTCTCTTCAAAGAATTAATGGCTCTGAATGTCACTTTTATGAAAACTTCTGCCAAAAACGACTTCTGAATCTCTCCCGTATCAGCTTAGTACTTCTGACACTCACTGCTACCATCATCTCTGGCTGGATGCTACATTGTGTGCTGCATTCGGGACAACTGAAATCCAGTGAAGAGGAAGGAGGTGGTATGGCTCCACTTGTGACAGTGAGGAAGTGTCTAGCTGCAGCACACTGCATTTCCTAAAGTCTGAAGAATAAAGATTCAGAGCAAAGACTGGAAGTGAATAAGAGATGCTAAAAATTGAAACAGAGGCAGGACAGAATCAAGAGAAGGACAAAATTGGCCGGTGTTTTGGAAGAGATGATAGACAGGCCCACATATAAAGGAGATGGCAGAAGAAAGCAAAAGTACAGGGCAAGAATAAAGCTCTAGATCTTTGGCTTTTGAAGCAAGGCTAATTGGAGCAATAGAGTTAGAAATATAGGTGTAGAAAACTGAACCAAAAATTAGAAGCAATTTTTGCAAATTTGAGCCTCATTGCCTTGGTCAAAGTCACACAGTCAATCAATGGTAGAGGCAGGAATAGAGACCTAGCCTATTCCTGTGAAATGGATTAAAGAACAGGAATCCATAGCAGTGGATCAACAAGAGAGGCAACAGTTTCCACTGAACATGTGGATGGCTTTGGGGGGGCGGGGGGGAATTATTCCGATTTCATACACAAAGGCCAAAGCAACTGTAAATAATGGAAATGTGCCATTTACATATACAGGAGGTCTTCAGTTTTGATTCATGCAGCTATGCCCACCCTACCCCTAAACTTACCTTTGAATTTTGGATTTGCAAAAACTTGAAGCTCAGACAAAACTGCTGAGTTTCATCCAGTTTCACTCAAACCTGTTCAGTAGAAATTGAGCGAATCTCTTAGACAAGCAAAATGTGAAATCAGGAAATGTTATCTGGTTTCAGGTGTCATAATGAATAATTTGCAGCCGTCTTAGTTAAATAGTCTGTATAAATTAATATTGCTTTACCTATGACCTTAGGTCTGATTCTGCTCCCACTGAAGTTAATGTGTGTTTTGTCACTGGTTTCAATGGGAACAAGATCAGGCCCATAGAATGTAACCAAAATGCATACTCTGCTATCTGTGACCTACTCTACTGCATTGCCTTTTTCTAATGATATGGATTTCCAGACTTGGAAGGTTTCATATCAAACATTCAAAATTGTGTCATATCTGAAGTAAAAAACAAATAATCTACTACCTGGATGAAACTATACGAATAATGCAGCCTTGCAAAAGTGTCATGGAAACATATCCGCCCAGGCAAAAAATGTCCTCACCCACTCTCACCCTGATGAAGCTAGTGAAAAAAATAAGTGCTACTTTCTCACTAATAAAAAAAAATGTACCCTGTTTGTGTAAGTATAGTTTTGCAAGGCTAAATTACTACATAAAGCAGGGGTAGTCAATAGGCAGACCACAGGCCAAATCTGAACAGCCAGATGCCATTGAAAGGACCCTGAAATCTTTTCATTTACTTATTATTATCATTGTTATTATTTTTTTCTCTGGAGTCTGGACCTTGACCAATACATTTGGATGATGACAAAAAACCATTGACTCCGCCTGACTGTACACATTACAAAGGGATGTAGAGTCCCTACCAAATCCATTTGCACTGGGATCTACTTTTGCTTGTTGTATGCTGAAAAATCTTTTGTAGAAAAAATGAACTTCAGCTCCTGGCAATTTGTCTTCAGTAACAGAGGTGATTTCAGGATGTCCAGTATTGGGATTAGTCTCCAGTACCTGGACCAACAAAGAACAGAAGTCACTTTTAAAACCGACTACTCATTCTCCTCATACCACCCCAATGCCTTTCTAGTGGTGATGATTTTTTTTATTGGGGGGTCCTGCTTTGAGCACACTTTTGGAATGAACAGCTGATACAAAGCAAATCCAGGGACAACTTCCAGGCCTGCTCTCTCTTTGCCTCAAAATAGCCTCATCCTGCAAGATGCTGAGCACCTCCTGTGTGTTACTGAGGAGCTCATGCAATTCCCATTGACTTCAGTGAGAGCTGGGGCACTCAGCAACTTGCACAGATGGACAGCTAATTAGCAAGCATTAACCAGCAATTTACTGAAACTAAAATGTTGCTCGAGCCTGCCTATAACCACAGTTATTTAGAGTAATTCATTCACCACATCAAGAAATTCTGACAAGCTCCTTCTTTAAATGTCAAGGCATTTTCCACAGGGTGCTTTTTAATTGCTACTGTAAATACTGTAAAGGAAAGTATAAGTTATGAACTGTGCAAAGCCTGCTCTGATCTTTCGGACTTCCCATTTAGCTTATGCTGAAGAACCTTTGAATGTTGTATGCAGATCACAAACTGAAATTAAAATGTAATTCTGGGTAAATAAATCTTACATTTTAAAATTAACAGGAAGGTATAGGATACAGAAAACTTCGGTATCTGATTCTGTAGGCTCTGTACAATCAATGACATAGTGGGTCTGATTCTGCACTCACACTGGTGTAAATCAGGAGTAAATGCATTAAAGTCAGAGGAGCTAGTATGCTGTAAATCCAGAATATCAGGCCCAGGAAATGTTTGCCTTAGACAAAGTACAGTTCAGCTTTGCCACCAACTTTTAGGGAAAGTAGAATATCTTTTCACCATCTAGCAGAGCATTATCTATCAAAATACAACTTTTCTCTCATTCTCTCAGATATAATAGACATTCCTGGTAACTAAACATTTCAAGAGGTATTGAATAAACTGCTGTTTTTAGGGCAGAAATAAGGAAAGAGCATCCTACTGCAAATGGTTTCTGAACATAAAGAATACCTTCATTGCTACATGTGTTGCTGCTCTGGAAATAAAACAGCATTAAGACACATGACATACAGTTACAAAATGTTGGAGAATCATTATTTGCTCTGGTGTAGGGTGTTACTCACCTCTTCTTGAGACGTCATTGTTAAAAACAAAAATATGTTCTTTTTTCATTATAGTAATAAGCCAGAGGGAAATCTAGTTGTTGTTAAACCAGTCCACTCAGGAAATATTTTCATCGAACCACCCAGAATTGCCGGCTCAACCACTGTAGCAAATGACATTATTACTGTAGTCTGTGTAATTCAGCCTGGTCATAGATATCAGGTAGCCTAGGATGACATAGCTATGGATACCAGGAAGGCAAAAACTCAGCAACCCTTTTAATCAGTGTAATCAGGTAAGGTAATATTGTGGTATTTGTAAACCTTTTCGTGAACCTGTCTGAGAGGAAACGCTCCAAAGATTAAGTCACAGGTGTGCTTGCTTGTTCCATTTATCCTAAATAAAGTGGCTGGAGAAAAGCATATGCCAGAATTCTGGGCTCTGGTGAATGAGCCCCTCAAAGCTAGTCAGTTTGGCAAAGTAGGCCCTTTACCTGGTTGCATTGCTCTTTGTGAATTTGGTGTGCTCTTTGCTAAATGCACCCACCAGGCATGAGGCAAAGAGCAAACCAAAAGATAGTTCCCAGGATAGATCTGCATTTTAACTATGAAAAGAATTCCACCTCCATAATTTTGAAAATTGTGCACTTGAGCCAATGGGAAAATTCCACCTGCTCTAAACTCAGAATCTCATGGACCAGCTGAAATGAAAAATCCTGGTCAAATAACAGTATAGTCATGATCTTGTTTTGATCATCTTTTTTTTTTTTTTCTTTTTTTGACGGGGGGCATGGAATGGGAGGTTGTGAAGCGAGCTGAAAAGCCATGCTGGTATGTATAAGTGAAGACAGGGCTACTGAGAGACTGTGGCTTCCCTAATGAGAGTGCTAATATTTTAGACTAGGTTAGTGGCATTTACTAATGATGGGAGAATCTTAAAAGTTTCAGAGGAATCTTATTCAGACTTGGCTCTGCAAGATGGGAGTTGAACTCTTACAAGAAAAGGAGGTTGTACCATATTTCTGATACTTCCTCCTTTTAGTCAGGACACCTTTGTGACAAGAACAGCTTTTATTACCTTATTTTGGCAGGTTTCAGAGTAGCAGCCATGTTAGTCTGTATTCGCAAAAAGAAAAGGAGTACTTGTGGCACCTTAGAGACTAACCAATTTATTTGAGCATAAGCTTTCGTGAGCTACAGCTCACTTCATCGGATGCATTCAGTGGAAAATACAGTGGGGAGATTTATATACACACAGAACATGAAAAAATGGGTGTTTATCATGCACACTGTAAGGAGAGTGATCACTTAAGATGAGCTATTACCACCACGAGAGTGGTGGTGGGGGGGGAACCCTTTGTAGTGATAATCAAGATGGGCCATTTCCAGCAGTTAACAAGAAAGTCTGAGGAACAGTGGGGGGGGGGGGGGGGAATAAACAAGGGGAAATAGTTTTACTTTGTGTAATGACCCAACCACTCCCAGTCTCTATCCAAGCCTAAGTTAATTGTATCCAGTTTGCAAATTAATTCCAATTCAGCAGTGTCTCTTTGGAGTCAGTTTTTGAAGTTTTTTTGTTGAAGTATTGCCACTTTTAGGTCTGAAATCGAGTGACCAGAGAGATTGAAGTGTTCTCCAACTGGTTTATGAATGTTATAATTCTTGACATCTGATTTGTGTCCATTTATTCTTTTACGTAGAGACTGTCCAGTTTGACCAATGTACATGGCAGAGGGGCATTGCTGGCACATGATGGCATATATCACATTGGTAGATGTGCAGGTGAATGAGCCTCTGATAGTGTGGCTGATATGATTAGGCCCTATGATGGTGTCTCCTGAATAGATATGTGGACACAGTTGGCAACGGGCTTTGTTGCAAGGATAGGTTCCTGGGTTAGTGGTTCTGTTGTGTGGTTGCTGGTGAGTATTTGCTTCAAGTTGGGGGGCTGTCTGTAGGCAAGGACTGGCCTGTCTCCCAAGATTTGTGAGAGCAAAGGGTCGTCCTTCAGGATAGGTTGTAGATCCTTGATGATGCGTTGGAGAGGTTTTAGTTGGGGGCTGAAGGTGACGGCTAGTGGCATTCTGTTATTTTCTTTGTTGGGCCTGTCCTGTAGTAGGTGACTTCTGGGTACTCTTCTGGCTCTGTCAGTCTGTTTCTTCACTTCAGCAGGTGGGTATAGTAGTTGTAAGAATGCTTGATAGAGATCTTGTAGGCGTTTGTCTCTGTCTGAGGGGTTGGAGCAAATGCGGTTCTATCCTGGAGCTTGGCTGTAGACAATGGATCGTGTGGTGTGGTCTGAGTGAAAGCTGGAGGCATGTAGGTAGGAATAGCGGTCGATTTCTGACCTAAAAGTGGCTATTCTTCAACAAAAAGACTTCAGAAACAAACTCCAACGAGAGACTGCTGAATTGGAATTAATTTGCAAATTGGATACAATTAACTTAGGCTTGAATAGAGACTGGGAGTGGTTGAGTCATTACACAAAGTAAAACTATTTCCCCTTGTTTATTCCCCCCCCACACACACACACATACTGTTCCTCAGACTTTCTTGTTAACTGCTGGAAATGGCCCACCTTGATTATCACTACAAAGGGTTAACAAAGGCTGTTAGGGAACTAGTCACAACTCCCTGATCCTCAGCCACTAGGACCTGGCGTAAGTTAACGTTTCCAGCTTGAGGTGTGGAGGCATCTTCAACTTACATCACTGACATGAGGGCCCTCAGGAACCTCACAGCAGTGGAGAATCAGGCATAGCAAAGGATTGCTTTACCATGCCCTCTCCTGTTCCTTGATGACCCTTTCCCTCTCCCAGCCCCTGATATACACCCTGCCCCCCCAGCCCCCCCGCCCTTGTGCCAGAAGGGACATGGCAGCACAGGAGGCAGAGGAGATTCAGTGGAGATTCCTCTCACGTGGGGATATTTTCTGGGCAATCTCTGGCCATTTTAAACTTGCTCTATAGTGTGTAAACTGGAGAATCTGACATCCTGCCTCTCCCTGCTGCTGAGTCATCAAGGGAATGCTTTAGTTTACCCAGTACATCATTGGTCTTCGTGCTTGATTGCCAAGAGCAGCTCAGGCTGTGGACGTACAATTTCTCCCATGCGGCCTAACCTACGTGCTTTGAAGCTGACCTGGAGGGGCCACCTTTAAAGGAGAAATTCTATTTCAGCCTCCGTACTCATTCAGTTCTTAGCCTCTTTGATGGGGGTGCCAACAAGAGGCCCAGCTGTGGTGCTGGTTCTGTGAGGCGGAAATCTGTCTGCTAAGAACCAGGTTCAGACCACCAACTTATTTCACGTGTGCCGCTGGACAACCAGTGAATGGCAACAGCTCATGCTCACTGACTCATTACTGCCTTGGGGTGCATTTAAAATGGTGATCTGAAAGTGAGAGATTCAGTTCCCTGCTATTAGTAAATTTGCACTTACTATGCATTGTGCTATACTCTGGACATATACTAGGTTAGTCTTGTTTTGCTACAGTCTGCGGCAGGCATACAAAGACTGCATATATTTCTTGCCTTTCAACCACCCTAAAGTAAAAGTGCAAAGACTAACATGCTATGAAAACAGGATATCAGCTTTTGTCAAAAAGATCACAAGGGTTTTGAGGTTTTTTTATCTTAGCTGCCTCTCCCTCCCTCTCTCTCTGTCTCTCTCTCTCTACTAATTTCTGCCTGTACTGAACATACATTCACAGGAGGAGTGGAAGAGATGGCAGTGGCTGAAACACAACTATATTCGAAGGTCTTCAACAAAGTCAGAAACAGAAGCACCTGTTCTTTACTGGAATCCCTCTTATCTATGGGATTCCCTGCACATACAGCGTGAGTAGTATTTTTAAGTTACCTCAATATATTAAAAGAATTTTTTCATAAAAATTTGAACACAGACAGCTTGCATTTTTAATAGAGAAAACAGGCAACAACTTGACAGGGATGTTTCTGTATGTGGATAAGATCTTCTGCTTTGGGCTTAATTTATAGCATTTTGTGGCGTATTAATCTTATCCTAAAAAGAACCTACAGTGCATCCATTTGTTATATCTAAATCTAAAAACTATCCACTTTTCGGTTGAGAGATTGTAAAATGTATTAAACACTTGATGTGCTCAGTTATCTCCCACGGTATTACCAAAAACAAGTCACATTTTTCATTCATCACTTTTGCTGTAACGCAGTTAAGTTTAAAGACACCTTTTAGCCTATGCTGGGTTCTACGACACAGCAAAGGCATCTTACCATATGTACGACATTAGAGACTGGGTTTATTTTTCACAAGACATTGTTTTCCTGTTTATAAATATATAAAACTATTCAATATAACTGTCATTTTTACTCTTTTTATTCCATAAAGAATTTTTCTCAGTTTAGGATCATGTTAAAAAATTACATGCCAAAGGGAAGAGGGGAAAATAGTAGCTCCATGAAAAATACAAATGCTGTCCTCAGTTATACTGGCAACCCCTGTGAGGGAGCAGTGTAACTGTGGGCAGAATTTGACTCTGCATTAAAGAAAAATGCAGTATTAAGGTCACTTTTCCCCCAAACATCTTCAGATGGGATAAGCACATTTTATGGGAGATTTTCAAAGGGATATGGGGGAATCTAGGTCCTCAACTCAGTGACAGTTGGGCAGTTTAATTCTCCTATGTGAAAATCTCATTCTTCAAAAATTTACTCCCTTACCTGCAAATTCCTTAACGTGTGTGTGTGTGTGTGTGCATGTGTGAGAGACAGAGAGTGAAATAAGCATCCATCAATGTGAATTTAAAACTGACTACAGTACATCTCCATAATCTGGTTTTTAATATCTATAGATGTTGGCTTCTTATTGAAAATAAAACCAACCAGTGAAGCAACTATGTCAGTATCAAAAGTATTGAATTAATTTTCTAAAGAGCCCTCTATTTTCAGGTGCCAGCTTTAGACACCTTGGGCCTGACTTCAGAGGTACTGAGTTCCCATTGCTCCCATTATATGTCAATTGAAATTTTGGGGACACAGCTCTTCTGAAAATCTGGCTCATGGTCTTTCCCATCGGGCATCCCAAAACTGAGATACCCAAAACGAGTGGCCAGTTTTGAAAATTTTTGGCTCTGTAGTCTAAATTCTTCAAATCTTTAAAGCACAGTGGTGCTACCTATGGAGTGTATTTGTGCTTTCTAGTGTAAAGGAAACAGTTAGATAAATAGTCAAAGTGTTGAGCAAGTTTGGATAAAATTTAAAAAGTAGCCTGGATTTTTGCCTAAAATTTGAACCGAACAACTTTCTGAGCTTAGAAACTTTGGTTATTATTTTTAAACCTTTTGCATGTGTTTTCAGTTCCTGATTTCAGCCATTCAGCATTCCTGGCCTGGCCCAAACCAGTACTCATTGTTATTAGCATTTCCAGACAGGGATCTGATAGTTTATTCTTCTTCTAAAACAGTACTTTAAAATATATATATTTAAGATAGCCTGATCTTATATGATTCAGAGCTGCATTGCCATAATCTCTTTTACACTAAGGCCCCTTTACATGGAGCAGTTTAAAGGAGCATTTGTGTAAATGGGAATCAGGCAGAATCTCAACAGCACGTTAACCCCCAGGCTTACAGACTACTCATTGTTATTAGCATTTCCAGACAGGGATCTGGTAGTTTATTCTTGTTCTAAAACAGTACTTTAAAATATATATATTTAAGAACTCTTCTCCTTTCTGTTTGAATGATCTTTGTAGATCTAGGATCCATTTTTGCATTAAATTGCCTTATTGTCTACTATTTGCTTTGTGGAAGTGCACAGGAGCCCTAGTCACAGGCCAGGATGCCACCGGGCAAGGTGCTATACAAACACAAAAGAACCCTAGTTGCTGCCTCAATAAGCTTAAAGTCCTAATATGAGCTGAGACAACAGATAGATACAGACCAGCACAAGGAAACAATGAGACAGTGCTGATTGGTATGGTAGGCAGAGGTCTCAGCACCCCAGCTGCCTAACCATCTGTCAAGTTTTCTATAAGCCTAATGGCAAAGGATAGTTTTAAGGAGGAAAATGAAGGAGAACAATGATTTGGCTTTGTAGATGTTGACCGGGAGCATTCCCAAGAGTTGGGGATTGCATGGGAGAAAGAACAAAAGCTCATTTGAAAATTGACGGAGGATGGCATTGGCAAAGAGAAGGCAGGAGCTGACCTCTTGAGAGTGTATGGGAGATGATAGGTAGGGTAGGGATCACTGGTGAAGGGCCTTGGAAGTGAAAACAAGTTGCTTATGCGTGATGCTATGGAGAAAGGGGAGCCAGTGGAGAGAGGCAAAGAGAGGGGTGACATGATTATAGCAACCAGTGATCTTCACAGCAGCATTCTGAATGGATATGAGTGGGTAAGATTGCATTTGTCAAGGCCAGAGAGAAGGATGTTGCAGTAATCAAGACACGAGATGATGAGAGCCTGGACGAGACTGTTGGCGGTGAGGACGGATGAGAAAGGTCATACCTTAGAGATGTTGTGCAGAAAGAATCAGCAAGATTTGCACATAGTTAGGACATAAGGTCCTAAAGAGAGGTCTGAGTCATTCAAAGTTGACACCCAGTTTACTGGCCTTAGTGACAGGAAGGATTGTGGTGGTGTCCACAGTGCTCAAGAAAGAAAGTAGCGGGAGGGCTTGGGGGAAAGATTAAGAGTTGTATTTTGGCCATGTTGAGCCTTCAGTAATAAAAGGACACAGCACGTCATACATAAGTAACACGTTTAATTCTTTATTTACAAATCCACATACAATTTTCTCCCTGGGGCGAAGAAGACAGAAAAAAGCACATGAGATCAGCCGCACTGTTTAACGTGCTGCTGGAAGGTGCACAGATACTACAGGGCTGGATGCAGTATAAGAACTTGAACAGAAGGGAATTAAATGTTAAAAATTTGGTTTCAAGACCCCAACAGGCAGAAAATCTTGTTTCAAGTATAGCAAATATTGTCTCTTGGGTGTAGCAAAAGAAACACACGAGTCATAGTGAGTTTTAGAATTGTGGCCAGGTTGAAATATCCAGTTCCTCTGCTGGACTTCTCCCCACCTCCTCCACCCCAAGAAACTCGACTCAGTCTCAAAGACGTGTATGTGCAGGAACATACTGCCCTGATAGAAAAAGAAACTGAATTTGGGTATAATTTGGTTCCATAGAACAGTAATTACATATTAGAGATAGACCTGAACCAAAACACCAGACCTGAACCAAAATCCCTGAACTTGTGGCTCAAATCTGTCTCTCTAATGGGCAGAAACCAAACACTGACTCCTTTGGGAAAATTTGGATCCAGATTTCCAGATCCCAAGTATAAGAGTGTTTGGATCTAAGGTTTTGGTTCTGCCCAAATACAGTGTTTGGTGCTGAGATTTTGTTTGACTCATCTCTGATAATAATGTGGGCCCATATACAGTACAAATCATGCTTATACAGTGTATTAAGGGAAAGTCTCCAGAACTCAAAGGAGAATTTGCTGTCTTACTGCATCTATTCTTTTCTCACGGTGAATCCACTTTATTTTCCTTAGGCAAAAAGCTTTGGCTGCTACGGGACACAAGACAGCAGAAGAGGCTTCAAAGTGGTAAGAATGAAACAATTTACAGTTCCCCCAGGAGTACTTTCACATGAAACTGAATGAAATGTAGCTGCTTATGGGCTGTTTCCCCACTGGATTTGGATTTAGCAGACTTCATGGTAAAAATGAAATTAAATCTGAACTCATCTTTATTTTGCTTTATGGGAATAGTTTTATTCGATCTTGTTTCTTGTAGGCATAAAGTGCAAAGTGCAAAGTAAATTAAGAGCAGAGTTACTGCTTCCTAGATGATGGTTCTGTTTTATGGAACATGAGAGAACATGTGGGTGTGGGGGATGCATGCTGTCATGATCACCTAATTCTGACATAGTCAAAGAAGGGAGGATTGTGAGGAATCATTATGTAATAAATGTGTCCAATTTCTCACACCTCCACTCGTGCACAAAAAACTCTCGCTCTCACAGAACTGGATGGTGACTATACATCGGAGAGGAAAGCTTAGATACTCAGCCCATGAGGCAAAAGTAGAAAAGGAGGTGTTCAAGATCAGAGAGATTACAATTGTAAATGAATTTGGAACATGTTAGGTTAAAAGGCATTGACTGGAGGGAACACAACCCCAGGTGGGAAAAGGCTATAAAATCAAGCTGAATGGCTAAGAGTTTACGGTTTTAAAAATAAGAATCCAGGATAGGCATGACCATGGGTAATGTCAATTGCTGTTCTTGGGTCGTCTGAATTTTTTTCTCCAGCTTGAGACACTGGTGATGGAGTATGGAGATGTTGCTGATGCTGATTTATTTTGCAATTTAAATCCCAAATCTAAGGGTATGTCTACACTATCCCCCTATGGCAGCACAGCTGGAATGCTGCGGCTGTGCCACTGGAGAGTCGTAGTGAAGATGCTTCCTACGTTAATGGAAAGGGGTTTCTCGGTTGATGTAGTTATTCCACCTTTCTGAGAGGCAGCAGTAACATTGACAGACGAATCCTTCTGTCGACCACACAAGGGATTAGTTTGACCCAGCTACACCATTCAGGCCACAACATTTTTCACAAACTTGAGTGACGTAGCTAGGTCAATCTAATTTTTAAATGTAGACCAGACCTGAGTCAAATCTCAAACCCACGCTCTGTGCTGATATTTGTGAGACACAGAAGAGAGATAAAAGAGCACGCAGCACCAGCAATGCCTCCTAAAAAGCAACTGATGTTGCTCCAAGTGGGGCAATGTAAGGCAAATACAGTTAATCATCCAGATACAAAGGCTTAGAATGAGAACATTGCACAGTTGAAATATGCATTATTGTATGTTCCTCTTTGTTGTGTTTCCAGCAAGGCTGAGAGGACACAAGTTATGACTTTTACTTAGAGTTTATACTACAAAGAAGGTGGTTCTGGATTTTTTGGATCTGGGTCCATGTGTTGCAAACCATGCTGATATGTGGCATATACTTCTGACACCAGAGTGGTGATCAAGTGGTGGGTTGCATGTTCATCCCAGCACATGTCCAGTTCAACATAGGCTACAAAACAAGTTCCATCAGAAATTACTTCATGCTGTGAATTGAAAAAAATCAGAAGCGGATCATGCTGCAGTTCCCAAAGCAAAATGACTGTTATTACAGATTGGATTACGATTTATTAATTTCAGTTGATGCATTTTCTTTTGGGTTTTTTTTTTGGTGGGGGTGTTTTGTTTTGTTGTTGTTGTTTTAACTAGAGGTGGATAAAAATACCAATTGTTTTTTGAAGGATTTTTTTTAACCTATTTTTTCAAAACGACCTCCCAAATTTTTTTTTTTTTTTCATTTTTTGGTGGTTTGCTCCTCCCACCCCTTTTCCTCCCTTTTCCAATGGCAAAATAGAAAATGGGGGAGAAAATCAAACAAACAATACCACAAGTTTTCTATTTTCAAATACTGAAAATTATGTTTTCATTTTCAAATGTAAAAAAAATGAAAATTTTCATTTAAAAACCAAAAGACCTCATCCCGTCAATAAATATCATAAAGGGGAACTTTTTGACCAGCTCTAGTTTTAATCTGTTCTTATTTCATTATGAGTTTCTGCTCATGTAACGACTGGTTGCTTTTCTTTCTCTGCTTTTATTGTGGATGTCTTCACCAGAGCAACGGAGGAATGTGTACACAATTGTGCCTTAATTTACCCTGTGCGATGCACTCTCAATTTCAGGTTGCACTCTCATTGTAATGATCCTTCTTTGGATGATCCAATCCCTCAGGAGTACGCGCTCTATTTGTGCCCAACTGGACCCTTGCTTGACAAACTGCAGGAATTTTGGAAAGAGAGCAAGAACCAATGTGCAAGAAACAAAGCCCATGAGATTTTCCCACACATAACTCTTTGTGATTTCTTTACGGTAAGAAAGCCTTTAACAATTCCATTGAGCACAAAAAACATGCTAATGTAAAATTAAGATTGAAATCTGGGCTCTCTTGAGCATGTATTTTCACTTGCTCTTACAATTATTTTGCACTAATAATTCCTCGCATAATTGTAGAAACTCAGGTGTGATTGTTTTCTATCTGCAAGTAGGAGCACAAATGGTAGTGCGTAAAAATTATATGGATGAGGGATTCAATATGTAAAGGTCAGTGTGTTCAAATAAATGTCATGTTTTGAAAACCCAGCAACAGTATCCCTTCACAAAGTATGCTGGGACACAGGCTAAGGTAATTGCATTTATTCCCCTCTACGTTTACAAATATCAATAAAAATATTCAGATGGTGGATATTGAGGAATGATCAGGCCAACAAATGTTATGAACTGGAAGTAGGGATTAGAGGGAGATTTTCAAGTCTCATGAGAGCAGAGTGGCTGGATTTAGGCTTTTTTGAGGTCTGATCGTTTAAACTCTATGTATGAATATGTCAGTGCAACTGCACACCTAATTTGTACATGCAGCTAACATGGCTGTATTTGCAAATCATGTATTTGCATGTGCAAGTGGACAATAGTATATCTTTTTGCCTTCTGAGCTTGCAAATTAGGCAAGCAGTTGCATAGGCAGTGTGCACAGAAAAGCAAACCCTCAGCCATATTATCTACTTAACATCCTCTGTGCATTCGTTTCTCAGTGCTTTTGGATGCTGACTGGAAGAACAGTAGTTGCTCTCAGTTCACTGTTGAGAAAGTTTCACATACTAAAAATAGGTATAGAAAAAAAGCTGGTTCTCTTTGCTTTTTCTTCCTGCTTTGGCTGGGGCTCCATTTGCTCTCCTGCCCATCGCAGCTCACATTCTATACCTTAGTATTGCCATGGAGTAAAATCTTCAAAAGTGTGTAAGTGACTTAGGAGCCTAAATCCTATTTTCAAAAGTACTTTAGAGACAGATTTACAGATTTAGGGGCCTAAAAATGCAGATAGGTACCTAGGGGATTTTCAAAACTCCTAAGCAGGAAATTCACCTAGATGCTTTTGGCACCAAAATATCTTTGTAAAGCCTAAACTACCCAGGAGGGTAATTTTGCACTGAGTTTTTATGCACTAACTGCTGCATATTAGATAGTCACAGTAATTACATACACCAGCCAACTGTTTTCTGCTTCAGTATAATTCAGTGTGTCTAAACTAGTTGTCTACAATGTCTACATTATCTATGATGTATCTTGTCCTTTGGCAGTTAGTCTAAGGCTATGTCTACACTACATAGCTTTTAGTGACACAGCCAAGCCGCTAACAGGTGCGCAGTGTAGCTAACAGGTGCGCAGTGTAGAGTGCTCTCCTGCCCACAAAAAAATTCTGCTCCCGACAAGCAGCAGCAGCTTAGTCGGCAGGAGAGCGCTCCTGCCGACTAAGTGCTGTTCACATTGGCACTTCTTGTCAGTAAAACTTTTGTCGTTCATGCCTTTTAACCTAACATATTGTCTTTTTAACACCCCTGAATGACAAAAGTTTTGCAGACAAAGTTCCAGTGTAGACAAAGCCTAACTGAAAATCAATGAGACTTAAGATCCTAAGTACCTAAGTCAGTTTTGAAAATGGAACTTAGCCTCCTAAATAACTTAGGCACTTTTGAAAATTTGACCTGTGATCAGAGTGTTTTCTGAATCTAAAGATAATATAATCTAAATAATATGCCCTATGAATATCGAGATATTCTCTACAGAATGAAAAGGGGTACTTGTGGCACCTTAGAGACTAACAAATTTATTTGATCATAAGCTTTCGTGAGCTACACCTCACTTCATCGGATGCATTCAGTGGAAAATACAGGGGGGAGATTTTATATACACAGAGAATATGAAACAATGGGTGTTACCATACACACTGGAACGAGAGTGATCAGGCAAGGTGAGCTATTACCAGCAGGAGAGAAAAAAACCCTTCTGTAGTGATAATCAAGGTGGGCCATTTCCAGCAGTTGACAAGAACGTGTGAGGAACAGTAGTGGGGGTGGGAGGGGGGAAATAAACATGGGGAAATAGTTTTATTTTGTGTAATGACACATCCACTCCCAGTCTTTATTCAAGCCTAATTTAATGGTTACTCTCGTTACAGTGTGTATGGTAACACCCATTGTTTCACGTTCTCTGTGTATATAAAATCTCCCCCCTGTATTTTCCACTGCATGCATCTGATGAAGTGAGCCGTAGCTCACGAAAGCTTATGCTCAAATAAATGTGTTAGTTTCTAAGGTGCCACAAGTACTCCTTTTCATTCTGTAGAGAATATCTCAATATTCATAGGGCGTATTATTTAGATTATATTATCTTTAGATTCAGAAAACACTCCGATCACAGGTCAAATTTTCAAAAGTGCCTAAGTTATTTAGGAGGCTAAGTTGCCACAAGTTCTCCTTTTCTTTTTGCGGATACAGACTAACACGGCTGCTCCTCTGAAACCTCTCTACAGAATGAGTCTTAAACAGCATCCCCCCTAAAGGATCAATGTGTACACTTCAGTGGAAGAATGGCATGGGTATCACTAAAACTATATTGATCTGTAAAAGTTTTAGAGACCTTTCGTTGCTGGCAAAGTTGCACATTAGCATCCTTGCAGCACTTCGCCATTAGCTTAGACAACGATCTATTGAAGCAATATGGAAAGTGCCGCGATGGAGCAGTTGGACAAAGAAATTATATTCATTATACTTTCATACTGTATAATGCTGCTGAGACTAAAAAATAAAGAGAACAAGTGTCATAGCAAAATGTCAAACACCGTGGAACTAGTTGGTCATTAATGACATTTATAGGAAATAAACATTTATTAATTTGTAATGCATGTAGAGTGTTCTTGAAAGGTGTCAGATGTCAAAGTCTGAATTAACCACAGAAAGCATGTATGGGCAGCAGCACTGTCAAGCTTCCATACAATGTATCTCAACCCCGTCCTAGGTGGAATATTTCAGGGGATAAGAAAGTAATGTAAACTCTGTGAATCTTCAGTACTTGTTCTTTCTGCTGTGACTGCCAGTCGGAGTGCCAACTAATACCGAACTATGGTAGTGGTTTTATGGTTTGGATACGGACCAGTAGGAATTGTTTAGGAGGCAGTGGGTGCCGCTGTTGGTTTGTAATGCATGCTCCCCATATGTTTTCTTTCAGTGTGAAGACCGGAAAGTGGAATTCTTGCATGAAGCCCTAAAGAAAGTTGGTGACAGGTTTATAAATTTGTTCCCACCTGTCATTTCTCTATCACTACATTCGTCTGTCAGCTACCTTGGTTTCTTCATGAATGATGCCCATGCAAATGTCATCAAAGAGTTTGCTGTGGCTTTTGCTACTGAGGCTTCAATCTTGGCAGGTACCATCAATGTCAATTGGAAATTGTAGTAATTTAAGTATCTCCTGAATTTCTGATGGGGCTCAGATCAGATTCTGGTATTCGCTTCATGCAACCATCCTGCCCCAAAGTTTTGAAAAAATCATGCTTGGGGAAAGTGAGGGGCAGGGGATGAGAAGAGTTGGGGGCCCTGTTTTCTCACTTATTTTACACAGCAGACATAATGTATCAGCCTAAGATATCTCTTTTTCCCAAGAGCCAGACACATACAATGGCAGTTAATAGAAATACTTCATGGTGTTCTTATTATCTTTGAGAAATCTAAGCAAAGCCTTCACTTTGTAACATTCTGTAGGCAATTACGGGGTAGATTTATCTGTAAAATATATATACTGTGTATCTCTCTCTATTTAGGCACTTAACTGCGGTCATCTCCATGGTTTCTGAGGCAGGCTTGATGTCTGTTCAGCGCTGCATTGCTAAACAGCAGTTTCAGGTCAAGGGGTTACCTTAGTAGGTGTCATGGGTTTTTTATAAAAATAAATTAATGCATAAATTGGAAGCATAATGTGAAGTATTAATGTTCTGAGCCTCCAAAATGGAAAGGGACAGAGAGTATAAAATTTTACCACCCTTAAACTTGAAGCCTGGCACATAATTTAGGATAATGGTGAGTTTTATGATCATGGATGAGGAAATCCAAGAGAAAACAAATGAGTCCAGAAGGAATACATCAACCAAAGCCTTGTCATGTCAGATCCTCTAGCTCTATACTTTAGTTATGGCAGTGTGGGAAGGTGATGGGCTCCTTTGGCTTTTGGTGATGTTCAGGTTACTAAGGTCATGCTGTGACGAAAGGGAGGCAGGAAGAAAGATAGGCATCCAAACAGATCTGTAAATGTCTGGAATTCCTGCAATGCTCCCACAGACTAGTCAGCTCTCATGGTTTGTTACTGAGTTACAGATTTCCCTTCAGGGACCTGTGCTTCCCAGTAATCCTTGAAAACTGCATATGTGAGACATGAAATACTGAAATAGAAGTTTACTACATTGATGTCACAGATCAAATCAATAAATATCGCTAAGAATGCCGAAGACTAATGTTAAGCATCTGTAAGTGTAATTCAAAAGACAAAAGGCCAAATGCTGGGTCCATCTTACACTGCAATAAGAAGAGGAGGGAAAGGTAGGGATATATTCAAAGCAATGTTTCTTATGCTGGGGAAGGGAGAAGAACTGAAGACTCTATAAAGTCCAATAAGGACTTTGCAGTACAGGTCTGGTATGTTCTTGGATGTTACAGTGATGAGTATTATAAATAGCCTTATAATATATAGACAGTAATGGGTGCAATAAGGCTTGATACAAAAGAGGTCAAGGGGGGGATTGATCTGTATATTTGTCTTTCTTTGAGTTTTCCTTAGCACTCATCACATCAGCGTACAAGTGTTCTGCAGGTAGGAGCCATGGATTTCCCACCAAGCAATCTCCATAGATCCTGACCTCCTTTCTCCTGCTCCAGGGATAACAGAGGTTACTGCAGGCCTAGGGCTCCAGTCACCCAGTACTACTCCTGTATGAGGAAGGGAAAGAGATAGTCTTGGGGTTAAGGGTTCCAGCTATCTCCTCGTGGGAGAGAGAAAGGTGGGCTAAGGGGAGGGGGCTGTTTCAAAGCCATTATCTAAGCAACCTCTTCTTGACCAGGTGTCCCATTCATTCCTTCCAAGCTGTAATGCCACCTCCTCCTCACAGTCAGCTCGCTACCCTAATTGGGAGGCACTGCCTCCCCATATGCAGGGGGGCTGGAACAATTTGTATAATGGGGGTGCTAAGAGCCATTGAACTATACTGTAAACCCTGGATATGATGGAAATCACTTCAAGCCAAGGGGTGCAGCAGCACCCCCAGCATCCCTAGGTCCAGCCCCTTTGCCCATATGTCATCTTCCAGCACTCTGATTTCTATGTTTGGCAGTCAGGACAGTTGCAGGGAAAGGAGAGGAGTCAAGTGTGCAAAGGAGTTTGGGGTGGGGTCATGAGACCATGGAGGATAGGCACTATGCAGCTGCATCAGAGAGAGAGAGAGTACCTCTGTCAGGGTCCATGGAGTTATATGCAACTGCAGAGCCCAAGTGGACTGTGCACCAGCTGATGGCTTAGCAGGATTTGGTTGATGGTATTTTCATTTCTGAGAAGTAATATTTTGTCGAAGAAAATAAGGGAGTATTCATTGGTGAACCAGAAAGAATGAAATATTTTTTTAGAGCAAGGGTGAACTGTGCACATCACCAGATTAAGACTGTTCACTTGGAAATAGTGTAATAGTCTGAAAGACTGCCTTTGATTACTACATTGTTTCATATACTGTGCAGAAGCCTATGGAATAAAATTCTGCTTCATGGTGCTAAATAAACAGCCTATGTACACGTCACCTCATTTTGTGACCTTATAGGATTATTATTTTATTCCTAGATTGCCGCGTGAAACCCTGCACAAAGCAGCTGCACCTTACCCTGGCTCATAAGTTTTATCCTCACCATCAAAAGACTTTGGAACAATTAGCCAAATCTATCAACCCAGGACAAAGCTGTCTGTGGACAGCTGCTCTGTATTCTAGAGATATGCGCTTTGTAAATTACCAGGTACAGCATTCAACATTACTTAGTCTTCTGTAGTCATGTATTTAAAAGCCTTCCTAAAGCAGATTTGTTTTTTATTTATGAACAAAAAAGTATGCATAACTCATAGTTTCAGTATACATTACAATGCAAGGTGCTTCTTTTGGCTGAAAAATTGTATTCTCAAATCAGTGGAAGATAACCATGCGACATTGTGTGGCTGTTGATATGCAGACCAGTCAGATCTAATTCCAAACTCAAACAGGAAAACTTAATTTTAGACTATTATGGAGTGTGAAAATAAGAAGACAGAAAATAAGCATGAAGTATTTGAAAGTACCAGCATTCTTCCAGGCAAGATCACTGCATAACAGTAAAAACATAAGTTAGTTGACTGTACCTACCTTGGAAAAACCTGTAAGGGCTGAATACCCTAATGTAGGGCATGACTATATCCCTGAGGATTTTCTGCTCAAAGGATTCTTGATTAAAATTGGTCAACATTTTTCAACTTTTCAGTGAAGTTTTTTCATTAAAAAGTCTAAATTTTTTCATGACATTTTCACCATTTTTCAACCAGATCAGTACAGCATATCATTTGAATTATGGTAGCACCTCAGAGCCCTAGTCAAGGATCAGGACCCTATTGTGCTAGGCACCGTACAAACAAAACACAAAGACAGTCCCTGCCCCACAGATCTTATGATCTAAGTACAAGACAAGAGATAGCCTAGCGTGCAACACTATGAAACTTACAGTATTTTTTTTCATATGCCAGATAATTATAAATTATGGAAAACATACCTACAAATATTTCTGTCTTTTTTAAACTATTCTACACTTGTTACAGAAAATGAGATTTTTCTGAACAAACGTCTATTTTTATATATAGTGTAAGAGTCCACTACACTCTTTTTCTCTATGATAACGAAAAATGTCATTAAAGAATAAGCTACAGTATTAAAAAAAATAGAGAAACAATTTACGGTACATAGTTAAGCAGCTGTTCTCTGAAATGTTCCATCACTGGTAACATTAATGTTCTGGAAATGAGACCGGGCATGCATTTGAAGACATTTCCTTTTTTAAATTACCCACCAGATCTTGCAAGCACTCTTCCAATACAAGCCTCAGAACATTGATGAACTAATGCTAAATACTGGAGATTTGATATATGTTGACCGATCACAACAATCCGATGTTAGTGATGGCTGGGTGATTGGTACCTCGCACCGGACTGGCTGCAGAGGATTTCTTCCTGAAAATTACACAGAAAAAGCCAATGAGTCAGATACTTGGGTTAAACACAGGTTAGTAAAGCTCCTCTCTGTAATTTCCATGCATGGCTATAGATACTGTTCTATATTAGCTCCCAAATGCAGTGATTGAGGTCTTTTGACCCACCCTGTTGGAAGGTATTGGAACCCTGCAAAGATGCTGATTGATTCTTGCTGACCCATTACAGGAAGTGGGTGCCTTAACACTACCTGGGAAATAAGGAGGTGAGAGTGGTTCTCTGGGCAGAGCTGGCATAGGGTCTGATACACAACATAGCATGCAGTGTACACATTTATAGTGAAGTGGCATCCACAATTACACAGCGTAAGCCAGTAAGCATCAACAGTCCTTAAGGAGGAAACTTGGGGGGGGGGGGATTTGAGCTTGGAATTTATGTCATGCTGTCATTAGTTTATTTGTAATTAAGCCAAGCTGCAGGAAGTTTAATTTTGACCCTATACAGTGTGTGGCTGAGTTGTGGAGCTCTCTTTTCCTTCCTTTCTTTTTTCTACTCTTGTTTTCTCTTAGTTCTCTCTCTCTCATGCTATTCACTGTATCTCAGCTCTGCCTCCATAACTTAACAAAACAAAGACAAACAAACCAACAGAACTAGAGACCAGGCCTATCTTCACATTCTGTGTGGGATGCCTCCTTTCCCCCATATTTCACCTTCGTTTTTGATCTTTAATTTTCTTCAGAGCAAGAACTATGTTGGCTTATGTGTTTGGAAAACATCTAGGATATTTTGGTTACTACCTCAATTGAAATTCATACATAATAACTGTACATTGTACATCAGTTAAATATAGATGACACGAGACCTCATAAGGAAGGAAATGAAAATTTAAGGCGTCCGACAGTACATACCTTCAATTCTTCCACCCAAGGAGAGACTCCTCATTTCTAGAATAACTATCGTGCACAACAGCTATTGCACCACAGCATTATCTCTGCTGCAGTAAGGATGTCAGTCTTCCAGTTCCCCCTTTCCTAAACTCTCCACAACACACAAACACATTAGACTCAACATACACACACATATCCCAGTATTGCTTCTACACAGTTTAGTGAAAACATGTACACACAAAGCCTTAGCTGATACACACCATAGTGTTTTTGTGTCTGAATTTCCCGGTTTTTTTTAATGTTAGAAAGAATTTCCAACGTCATAGTGGCTCCGGGACACTTTCAAAGAGACCCTGTTTTTCATGAAAGGGGAGCCACTGCTAGATGGTGAATAAAATATGTAATGTTGCTAGTTAGTGACTAAAGCACTCTTTTGTGGGGGGGAGGGTTAAGATTTTATTACCAAGCATAAGAAATGAAAACATATTTTTCAAAAAATGAAAACTGAGATTCAAGGGAATTCCTTTGAAGTAAAAAAATATTTGTCAACTTACGTGATGGAGAAAAAAACATTATGATGAATATTTTCAATACATCAAAAATAAATAATAAACTTTACAAGTAGCCACTCTCTTCGATGCTGTTATAATGTACAAGTGGGCCAATGTTCAAGTGCCAAAAATCATTAATCAGTTTGGCAAAAGATATCTGAAAAATTGAGACACAAAATCTAAACTTTCTTAAATGGCTGATATTTAATTAAGTATAACTCAAACTAATTAATATTTTTTAAATTTATAGAAAACTTTATATCACTGAACAAATTATGTACTGGAAATGTGGGGAAGGTGTACCATTCTTCATATAAAACAAAGAGGCTGAATCCCTGCTTAAGTGAAAAAAAGAACCCAACCTTAACCGGGGTGGCACCATATACATCTCCATAATAATAATAATAATTTAGGTACCTAATAGTTTCACTGAATCTGCATGAATGACTTTAAACTCTCAGTTTCAAATAAACTTATATTTATATGAAATGCAAAATGCTATTGTACAGGAAGGTCTGGCAGGATATCTTTAGAATCGGTCTTTGTGACATGGACTGAATGCTAGTGGAAAACAAAATCTTTCATGCTGTCTTCATTCAGCATATTATAAGATGGAGAAATCCATAGAGTCCATGCATAGAAAAATGCTGGAGATTCTATAGCTGAAGTTCTCATGTGAACACATCTCTTGGAGCTATTAAAATATAGACAAGGATCATCTTTCAAGAATTTCTGCTAGCAAATCTTAGGTTAGAGGGGAAACACACCCTGAAGAATGCTCTCTAGAGCTGTGCCCTCCAGCCGCCCTGGTATGAATCCTCAAACTGCAGGGTCTCTAGCATGCAGAGATTTTGCGTGAGGGCTTCCATGGACTTCAGGGCAGGGGACAAATATGCACTGGAACTGTAATGTCTCCCACATCCATGCTCCCTGTTGCATTTACTCACCAGTTTGTTCCCCTATGCCTGTGTCACAGAAGAGGAGTGTCTGTCCTATCAATTCAAGAGTCTCTTTCATGAGTGCAGAGACCAATTTGTGTCTTATACATAAGTGATTGTTACTCAGGTATAGTCACTCTACACTGAAATTTGGCGTTCAAAGACTCAACCCAGGAACACTTTTCATACCAAATTTGGCGCAAGTTGTTTTTAGAGGGCTTAGGAACATTAAAATAAAAGGACTGTGGCTGCAGATGCTTTTTGGTCCCCGTGTAACTTAAAAATCTTAATGAATTTTAGAAGAAAATATTCTGCAATACAGATCGGCCCCTTAGCCTATGTTCTGCTTATTGCATCTTCTTTCTTCTTGTTTTTCATTGTTAGAGGTTATAGTGATAATTAGAAATGAGGAAATGTGGAGGCTGCTTCCCCACATAGGGCCACCTTGATCTTGATGATTTTACCTCATTTCAAAGGCATCTGTCTCTGTGCTGCATTTTGCTCTGTAGTTGCAAGCTCTGCAGATGGTATTTATAGATAAGAGCTTAGCTTCTACACAAAAAGCTGAAAAACAGTCCTTGCTGTATCCTTGAAGGGAGGGAGCTAACTGTGTATCATTTCCTGTCTGACACATTTAAGAGGTTTTACACACTCTCCTTGCCATGAATTAATATCTGTTTAACATTATACGGGACAGTTCGTAGGTCAGAAACGGCATGCTTTGGTAAGTGTATAAAATAATTTGGCACAGGAAGCATACCCATGGACTAGGGACTCACTTATGTCCCTCCTGGGGCTACACAGTCCTTAGATCTGACTATGTAGGAAAAGCAGGTCTACTCACCTACTTGTCCCACCAACTGGTGGGTGGGTGGGGATGAGATGAAGCCTTAGCTCCACCACCCTTCACTCAATGGCCAAGTGGGGACATGAGTCAGCATGGGGGGGACATGAGCTGTAGTAATTTGGCGCTGGTATAGACCAGAATTAAATTACTATCCACCAGGAGGAAGTAGGAGGAAATTTTTGTATTAGATGGGTGTCTCTTCAGGAAGCACAATCCTCCTGCAGTTATTCCTGAGGTGTGCAGCTTAGGGCTTGTCTACATGGCAAGTTACTGTGCGGCAAGCCCAGGTGTGAATCTGCAGTGCACTAGCTTGCTATCCAGTATTGTCCTGTGTGGACACTGCTATAGTGCACTGAAGGCCCCAGAGTGTGGTTCGGCTTAACCCATTGCTCATGTGGTTGCCTGAATCACAAACTAGCTAACTGGAAGGTTTGGTACAGATCTGGCTTTACTCTAATTTGTGAATCAGATTTTTTCAATATTCATTCCTTGTACTGAGACTGCAGCTAAAAATATATACATACATCCCAGATCATCACATCATTGCATAGTCTATTGGCCTATTTATTCAAGGGAGCAGATTTTTTTAAATATACATGTTTTGGGGATTTCAAGTATTAGAAAAGCGTAAAAGTGCATCTTCTGAAGTCTCCTTGAATGGCACATTATTATTGCATCCCTTTCATGGGGCAAAACTGCAATGTTAGGCTAAATATTGGGGTGAGCCTTAGAACTATATAGAGCCTGATCCAGGCCTGAAGTCAGTGGAAGTGTTCTCATTGACTTCAGGAGGTGCAGAATGTGCTGCCTTCCCACCCGCCACATGCCTGTACCAGTTCACAAGATTACAGAGGTGGACATATGGCAGCTACTACCTTAACCTTCGTTGAATGCATATGGTATGATAGTGTTATTATTGTTATGCTGAGAGGTACTGGTGACTGCATCATTCAGAAACCTCTTTGAGACTGGGTGTGAATGTCCCCTTCTTTGAATGTAACTGTCAGGCTGAGTTAATGAGAAGCCTCCCGACACAGGCCACGTCTACATTAGAGCAGCGACAGTGACACAGATACAACACTGCAGCTGTGTCGCTGTAGCACCACAATGTAGCTGCTTCCTACATTGACAGGAGGGGTTTTTCCATTGATGTCGTTAATCCACCTCTCTGAGAAGTGATAGCTAGGTCAGTGGAATAATTCTCCCATTGACTTAGCAATGTCTACACCAGGGGTGGGAGGCTAGTTCAAACTTACTGTGGTCCTCCAGGCACAAACTGTTTCAGTCATGAGTGACCTAGCTAAGTTGATCTAATTTTTAAGTGTAGACCAGGTCTAAGATAAATGGGGGTTGTGAACCTTCCCAGGAGCTTGGAGTGAGAGGGCAGAGGGGGGTTGCTGAGTATTGTTTGTGTTGTGCATATGAGGGGAGAGAGAACAAACAGAACAGAAAGAGAGGCAAAGGCAAAAAGCAAGAAAGCCAAGTAGTAGCTAGTGAGTACAGTGTGACCCACACAAAGAGAGCTTTGGGGTCTGTTGGCTAAAAGAGGCTTGGGGATATAAACTAAGAAACAGCTCCTTTTGTTCTTGGTTTCTCCTGTGTTCAGAGAAGCAGGACTTTGTACATTCCTTTTACATAAACAAGACTGCATCAAAGAAAATACTAGACTCCATCAATTCTACTTTGAGCTGGAATATGGCTGGGGCTCTGAATTTTGACTAGCCACATGGGTCAAAAAATGCACAGTAGTAGTAGGATCCAGTTTCCAAGGATACAGATTATGGTATTCCTGTTGAACCAAGATGGAACAAATAATGGAGATGCCTATAGAAATCGGAAATGGCCACTAGAAATTAAAACAAGGCCTAAAACAAGAGATTTCCAAGAAAGGGCTTAGAGAAAATTTGGAGGTTGAGATAAGATCCTTGTTGGAGGAGCAACTACAAAGTGCCTCGAGAGATTGGGAAACACGCTTGGGTTGGAACGGTAAAATGGCTTGATGAGGCGACCAACAGTCTGACTGCCATACACTAGAAGTTTTTCCACAAAATAGTGGAGATCAAACAGGCTTTGGCCAATTTGGAACTTGCTAACTGAAATGAATTGCAGCAAGGACTTAAGGAGTTGAAAAATTCGGCTCCAGAAGGAAATCTAAATATCACAGAACACAGTGGCAGGCAGCCACCTGGATGAGAAATTGAGCCAGCCAGAGGACTTGGGAAAGACCAGATATTTGCAACAGATTTCACCCCGTTTGTAATCTACAAAGGCCCAGAGGGGAGCGTTCAGCCTGTCCCAGGTCAGATAATGCAAAAGGGAGGGGAAAACTCCCTAGGACGCTTATTTGGCTCAGTTCAACATTATAGCTCAAATCAATGGCAGATGGACAGAAAAGGGGGTTACTAGCAGCCAACGTGGGTGACCCAGCTCTGAAAGTGCTGCAGAACTTACCTGCAGAAAAGAGACAGAGTTATCCAGACCTGGTACAAGCCCTGGTCATGCACTTTGAAGCTAGCCATCAATCTGAGCAGGCCAGAATGCAGCTAACAGCTAGAAAGAGAGAAGAATCCCCATCTGGCAGAGGACCTGCAGAGGCTTGTGCTCACAGCATACCCAGATAGGAATGAGGCCTTCCAGGATACATAGGCAATGGCAATTTCTAGATGATCAGCTGGAGCTGGACTTGCAGATCAAGATCAGTGAAAGGAGACCAAAGACACTCTGAGAGCCTGTGGAATTTCCCACAGAACTCGAACATTTCTTTGCAGCAATGCACCAGTAGAGGAAACAGCTGATAGTGAGGAAGATAGAAGTTGAATGCCAGGAGCCCTGTAAGTACCATTCTGTGTCTAATATATATGACAAAAGAGGGGATTCTATTCTGGTTCACGACCGTATTGAATGATTAGAAAAACTGATTAATTTGGTTTGTAAAGAAGGGAAATTGGCAATAATACAAAATTTAAAGGAAACAGTCGGTTAAATGCTAATACTGACAAATGCTGACAAAATTGGCCACCAACAAGAAGGACTTTTAAAACTGTATTTCAGGTCAAGACAGACTGTCACCAGTGTGTAGTGAAAGCCTCTGTCTCAGTTCAGGAAATGGTGGAACACCACACTGAAGGGGCAACAGGTGGTGGAGGGTACAAGCATCAGCCCCTCAGTTTTCGTTTCAATGTGCGCAGTTGAACAAACATGGGGGTTTGGCTATTGAGTGTGTAATAGGATCTGCAAAATGCACAGTGGTGATTAGCACTGGCTCAAATATAATAGTTATTAAACCAGACCTGTTAAAAAAGCTAGGGAACAGGGGATCCATAACTGAACCCCCTCCTTGGTCTCAAATGGAGACAGTGACTGAGGCAATGAAACCCATCCAAAAACTGGGAAAATTGGGTTTGAAGATTGGACCTCTGGAATTCAAGCCAGAGGTCTGGGTGGCTGAAACAGTGGCTGAGCTAATCGGATTTGAGCTTGGCTTGGATTTGATTATGGCTAATAACTGCGTAATCAGTGCCAGGAAAGGTGTTTTACAAATTCAGTCTGTGGATGTTCCCTTTAAAGATATAGCGCAGATGAGAAAAATGGTTTGGAGGCTGTTTGTTTGCAATGAACAAATTGGCTTGCCCCAGGGGCCAGAAACCATTGTACCAGCTACACACTGTGGTAGCTTTGCAGCACAGGAAAAATAGGGAGCAGCTGAAATCTAGTTTGAGACCCAGCATCTTAGGAGGAATCTTAGCTGCTAAAGCTCCTCTGGATCTGAAAGAAGAACTGATCCCCATTTGCTTGCTGAGTGCTTCCGACAAGCAGCAAATAGCAAAACAAGGAAACCATTTCAGTGGACAGCAGGGTGAGCTTTAGCATTGTCACAGCTGAAAAAGGCTGTTGGGACTGCCCCTTTCATATTGGACACAGATCCTAGAGCTTACTGTTCCGGGGGTGGGGGAGGCAGGGCGGAGAGAGAATTTCAGCTTGGCTGCCCTCCCTCCTCTCCTTTTGAATCATTTGAAAATGTAGCTGTGGAAGTTGAGGTTGGGGCCTGGTCTACATTTAATAGTTAGGTCAACATAGTTGTGGTGCTCAGGAGTGGGAAAAATTGACAACCCTGAGCACCATAGCCATGACAATCTAACCCATGGCATAGATGCAAAGTAGGTCGACAGAAGAATGCATCGATTGGCCTAGCTACCATTGTTCAGGGAGGTGGAGTTCCTACGGCAATGGAAAAACCCCGTTTCTCACTGTAGGAAGGATCTGCACTATGGCGCTACAGCAGCACAGCTGTGCTCAGGACTGGCCCTAGACCAAATGGTGCCCCAGGCGAGGAGTGTCTTTGGCGCTCCCCCCACCCCATTTGTTAAACTTTTGAATATCTTATTTTTTACTGTATTTGTAGCCCATTTCACAACTTTGATGCACGATTTGCATACATGCTTTATCCCTGTCATATAAGATGATAAATGTGCATGGTAGAATCTGTAAATCTGTATTTATTCATGCCATATATAACCAAATAAAAAAATGTTTCCTCTAAGCTTATAGAAACTTTTTAATTCTAAGAATAACTGAAACATACTAAAATCAAGAAATTGAACTGTGCACCAACATTGGGTGAACCAGTATTAATTAGTGTTACAGTAGGTGACAGTCTTAGAATTTAAACCTAGTCCTTTAGTTCAAAAGGTCACTTTTCTCACCTTTGTCCCCACAAACTGAAGCACAGCTTCAGAGAGATTCAAAGATTGGCCAGTGGCATTGTCAAGCAATAAAATAGCAAGTGATGTCAGTCTGTCATTGGCCAGCGTCGCACAAAGATATGTTTTAATTAGCCTGATCTTCGAAGAGTTGCACTCACCACTCGTGACTGTGAATGGCAGCGTGAGCAGAATCCTCAAAGCTATTCACACATTAGGAAAAGTGTCCTTCAGCTCTGCATCATGAATGAACTGGAGAACTTTGAATGGAGAGTGTTTCCCGGGTGGCAAAATATGATGAATGTTGTCTAATTTGACAAACAAGTCTTTAATCATTGATGTCCGAACATTCTCCATGTGTCAGCGTCCAGTGAAGGTCTGTACAATTGTTCAAGAGTGTTTTCCTATCTGCCAGCAGCTACAAAAACTCCCAGCTCTATTCGTGGTGCTTCATTTGTCTGAACCTTTCTTCAATGGACACTTGAGCAGTGTCAACTAGTGAGCAAAAAAAAAACCTCCCTATTGAATTTTTCTTCCAAGCTTCCCTTCACTTCATCTCTGCCCTTGTAACGAAACTGTCTCTTCTTCTGATGAATGCATGTTTCCTTGAAGACAGGCTCAACTCCTAAGTTTTCTGCCATTTCTTTGGCAGCAGTGATGGCATTTTCAAATCTGTTGCCTCTGGAGGCCACAGTGAAATCAAGGCAGCTTCTCATCCAAGTAGTAGTGGTTGCGATGTCCATTGACTAAGTTTGTAATGCGTTGCTTACAACATTTATTTGGAACAGGATATCGTGCCAAACCACAGTTGAGACCAAAAATTGGAAGTCAGTGATCTGGTTTGCCAGGCTTTGCGCCTCGTGTCGGACTCAGGCCTTGGCTTTACTCTACTGCGCCGGTTCCATCAGGGCATCGTAAACCACAGTTACTTGGTGCCTCAGTGATCTTATGTTGTCAATGTGCCTCTCCCAGCAAGTGTCACTTAGTGGCTTCATGGTCAGATTTGTAACATTGCCCACGAGGATCTTCCACCTGAGAGCTGATGCTGAAAACAGGACTTATCTCCTTTGCAGTACTCTGAAGAGAGAGATGCTGCATCTGACACAACCAGGCTGAGGGAATGGCGGCCACAAGGCACAAAGAAAGCTCTTGGATTCAGCACAAGGATCCGTGCCTGGACGCTACTGTTTCCTCCCTTCACGTTCACACTGTTGTCATAGTCTTGCCAGTGGCAGTCCTGAAGCTTTATTTTATTCTAATTCTAAATGTTCATAAACAGTTCTGTTAGGCCTTTCCCAGTAGAGTCGTCCACAGACCAGAAACAGATAAAGTGTTCCTTTATTTGGATGCAGCCATCCTCATCGTCAACCAATCTTACTGTAAATGATATCTTTTCACTGTGGCTAATGTTAGGAGTGCAGTTCGTTATTACAGGGTAGTACTTTGCTTTGCCAAGCTGCATCAATATGTTATCAAGCACCTTCCTTGCCATAAGGTCACTCAATTTGTTTTGAATTGTTTTGCTGCAGTAATGGTCCATTGCTTCTCTATGAACTACTAGATGTTGGTGTTCATGCATGACATCGTCGTATTTCCCAGGAGCTCTACCAGACTGAGGAAATTACAGTTATGTTCACTGAACAACTTATCTGACAAGCCCCAGAAAATCAAATTATTCTTTGCAAGGAAGAGGGTAATTCAGATCAGACACTCAAGCACGTTCCTCCCCTGCTGGATTTCTACATTAATAATGCACTGGTTTTCTGCATCTATGTATTTTATTCAGCTTGAGCCTGGATTTGACCTCCATCCATTTAGAGTAGGCTGTAATATGGCCTGGTGATTTTTCATGTTGTTTCAGAGCATCAGCTAAATTATGCCAGTAATTGTACCCAGAAAGCAAAAGCAACAATTTGGCATTCTTGTCAAATATTTTGCAACAAAAACAGAACATTTTGTCAGTTAATTTCGAGTAAACTAGCCAATGCCGATTCAGTTTCTCACCGTACTTGCAAAAAGAAAAGGAGGACTTGTGGCACCTTAGAGACTAACCAATTTATTTGAGCATAAGCTTTCGTGAGCTACAGCTCACTTCATCGGATTCTCTAAGGTGCCACAAGTACTCCTTTTCTTTTTGCGAATACAGACTAACACGGCTGCTACTCTGAAACCTGCCACCATACTTGAGCACTCTTTCACAGTGTGACTTTGAGAAGTGTCGCTTCTGCTCATTTAATGGAAATCTCATATCCTTGATTTTGTCTGACCTGTTCAAAATTGTGCAATCCGTATTGGCGGCATTTAGGATCACTGGCCATAAAGAAGGATCTGATGTATTGATTTGTGATGTGCAATTTTTCTCACAGCTGTTTCTGTCATCATGCTGATTCTTCTTTATCGTTTCTCTCTTTTTCATGTAAACCAGATTTTTCTTTGTCATTATTCTCTTTTTCATGTGAGCCACATTCTTCTTTATCATCACTCTCCTTTATGCCACCAGGAAAACTGGATGATTCTCCATCACTTTCCTCACATTTCCATTCCTTATCTTCAGGTAAATCTGCTAATTCCTTAGTAATAAGACTTCCATCATTTATGCTTCACTCCTCAATTTCTTCTGCACTGGGATGATCACAACTGCTTAAAGTCTGGTCTATGTTCTTCTGTTTCAGATATCTTCCCATTAAATTTACCCCTGACTGCAAACTAGATTGCAATTGAGATTTTCACTTCCTATACTGAGCTCCTGACGTCTTCTTCATGGGCATCTTTTTTGTACAGGGGAAAATAGACAGTATTAGGGAGAGCAAAAGTCTATGTTCTGCAGTCTTAGAAAGTCCTCAAACATTATGTGTAAAGCATGGCAAAAGAAGAAACAGTATTTCTTTTATATTGTTGCATAGATATAGATTCACTAGATATCTCTGGCATCTCATTAAATATGTCCTTTATTAATCACTACTTACACTCTTAAGTCTTAAAATACAGTACACTTTCATAATTACACAATAAAACAAGGTTCACAATATTGCAGCTAGGCTCTCACTTCAGATCAGTTTGTTCTTATATCTCACTCACTGACTGACTGGCAACGCCACGCCCCGATATACTAGTGAGGGCATGGCTGACAACATTCTAGGAGGTTCAAGGAAAATGTAGTTCTCAAAGTCTGGAAGGTTCCATGAGATGCTACAAGGTCCAGAACATTCTAGGAGGTTAGTGAAAAATGAATCCACATATGGAATACCTGAAACATTTTACTTCATACCTTCTATTTTCCTTTTTTTCAGTAACAACCAAAAATTGTACCCCGAGTTCGGCGCCACCCAATCCCGGCACCCCAGGCAGTCGCCTGCGTTACTTGCCCCTAAATCCGGCCTTGACTGTGCTCTGTAGTGTTGTTGTGTAGACATGGCCTAGAAAAGTTGTTATAGAGATCAAGCCCACAACCTCCATGCAAACAGAATGAGCAGGGTCTGCTTCAGCCAACAAATTCCACAGAAACAATAGGGATTGCCCAGGTGGTTGAAGGAAAGTCCGTCAGGGAGTAAAAAATCCCAAAGGGTTTTGGGTGGGAATTAAATCAATTTGGATTGATGATGTGAAAACATCTTGACAGAAAGACAGCGGTCATATGTAGATAGAAAAGGAGTACTTGTGGCACCTTAGAGACTAACCAATTTATTTGAGCATAAGCTTTCGTGAGCTACAGCTCAGAAGTGAGCTGTAGCTCACGAAAGCTTATGCTCAAATAAATTGGTTAGTCTCTAAGGTGCCACAAGTACTCCTTTTCTTTTTGCGAATACAGACTAACACGGCTGCTACTCTGAAACCTGTCATATGTAGATAGCCTTGTATCATTTGGCGTGGGTCATACAGGGTATCATCATTTTGGGTACCATCAGAATTATGGGCAGTGCTAAAACAGGAGGAGCGTTATGCTGAGAGGTACTGGTGACTGCATCGATCACAAACCTCTTTGAGATTGGGAGTGAACGCCTCCTTCAATTAACATAACTGTCTGGATAAGTTAATCAGAAGCTCCCCCCTAAGGCAAACAGGGATTGTGAACCTGCCCAGGAGTTTGGACTGAGTGGGCAGAGGAGGTTTGGGGTGTGTGCGTTTGCGTGTGCGTGCGTGCGTACATGTGTGCATGTGTGTGTGTGTGTGTGTGAGAGAGAGAGAGAAAGTGAAGCAATAGCCAGTAAGCGTAGTATGATTCTGGAAAAAGCCAGAGAGTGATCTTGTGGGTTTGTTGGCTAAAGAGACTTGGTGCCATAAACTAAGAAACTGCTTCTTTGTTGTTGGTTTCTCCGGCATTCAGAGAAGCAGGACTTCGTACATTCGTTGTACATAAATAAAACTACATCAATAAGACTCCTTCAGTTTCTGCTTCCAACTGAAACATCTCCAGGACCTCGAACTTTGACTAGCCACTCAGGTCAAAAGGGGCAACGTTATTTATTAACCACAATCTGGCAATAGCCTGGCACTTATATTAGTACTGTGGGATCAGACTTTCTCATATACAATTTTGCAAAGCATGTCAAAACTTTTTATGGTTCTGCTCCCACTGAAGTGAATGGGAATCTTGCCTTTGACTTCACCTGGATACAAGATCAGATCTTAAAAATCCCACCTCTCTATGTGCATCTGTCTGTTGCTTCTACTTTTCCCACAGAGAATACACTTTAACTCCAGCTTCAGGACTGCTCCCCAAGAATGAAAATGAACCAAGACCTAAACTGAATGGTGAAGTCCATAACCCAATAATGACAAAGAGTGTAACCCAAACACTTGCTTTCCAGGTAATAATTCTTCATTTCTTACTCTTTGACAGGTGCATAAATATCAGTGCAGGTAACATGCTTATACAAATACATGTTTTTAAATGAACATTTAATATCAAATTTCAATATTTTCTATAGAGAAATTGCTTTTACATTTCTTAATGACTCTTTGCCTCTGCCTGTAAAAAATAGCAAAGCAAATGAAAAAAATACATAGTTTCCAGCTGTCAGCTTTCTTTATGTGCAAGGAGTAAACAGATCCTCTAAATATAAGCAAGGCTTGTGTCCAACTGTGGAGATACGGCTTGGGGAGCAATGTGCAGATATTGCTAACAGTAGGCGTTGGACCTAATTCGTCTCTCATACCAGTCTGAGGCCTGCATAACACCATTTATTTCAATGGATTTACACCAGTGTAACTGAGAGCAGAATTGGGCCCTTTGTTTCTACTTCCTTGGCCAAATTGATTTTATTTTAGATATTTATATGCCTTATAGTAGGATCTTAGCACCTAGTCTGTAATGTCTTTATGTGTTTTTATATATATCTATAATAAATAGGTGTGTAAGACAGTAGCACAGTAAATTAGTTTAAAGGGTCACCATCAACACTGGCAGATTTAAATTTTTAACCTCTGCCCTCAAAATTGATGTGGTTTGTTTCTCGGGGGGGGTTGTTTTGGTTTTGGTTTTTTACAATGTATACCCAGTATTTATTAACAGATCGCCCAGCAAAGGGCAAGAATTTGACTAAATCTCAACTTCTCAGATGGGCTCCTCACTTGGGTGCATGGGGTCTGATGTTCATGTGACCTGGGTGCATTTGTGTGTGTAGCACCGTTAGTATATTCTGTCTGCAGCTCCTTTCTTGTGACCTGGTAGGGGCCTGAAATTTGCAAGAACCCTGCACATTAGAAACAAAGGCTCTTAGAAATACTAATCCCCAGAAGAATGTAGCTAGCAGCCAGAATGTAGAGGATGTCCTGCTCAAAACCAGACCTCATCGTGTTCCCTTCAGCACCCTGAAAATATTATGACTTCCATGGGCATAACACCTCCTTGACAGCACAGCTTGTGTGCTCCTCCTCCCTTCTCTCACAGAGCCCAGCTCCATGTTGGAGTCCTAATTTGAACTGCAGTATGTTTCTTGCAGAAGTTCACATGTTCATTTTGAGAGGCCCTATGATGGAAGTTGCTCCTGCACTCAAGTTCCCTCAAAACAGAAAAGCAAGACTGCAAAACCCTGAATCATAATCTTCCCACTGCAGTTTATTAATATCTCCTTCTAAGGGTACTGCATGTGTGCAAAGCAAATGGAGATGTGACTGTAGCATGGGTAGATACACCCATGCTAGTTTTAATCTAGCTAGCGTGGGTAACAATCATAGTGGCATGGATTTCAGCTCAGACTAGCTGCCTCAGTACAAGCCCACCGGGGACCCTGAGTACATACTTGGGTTGTTAGCCCACACTGGGGACCGTACGGCCACATCTTCACTGCTATCATTACCTTGTGCGAGCTAGATTAAAGCTAACATGGGTATGTCTCTCTGTGCTACAACCACTCCTCCATTTGTGTCATAAATACACCCTCAGACGCAAAACAAAATCTGTCGCTACTGAGATATAATAAGATGCAGTGTACAGTGGAAAATTTGAATGCAGGTCTGTCTGTGTTGTCAGGATTCCAATTCTCCTTATCCAGCTTGCTCTGTCTATGTTAGTATTTTAACATGTGTTTGTTAAAACACCTTTTTCCTAGTGTAAACATGGTCTTATAACCTAATCTATAGCCACTGAAGTCATAGTTCTCTTTCCATTGATTTCAGTGGACTGTAGATGAGGCCTTATATTTCTGTGTGTCTAAGCACCTCATCTGTAAAATGGGAATAATACGACTTCCTTTCTCCCACCCTTTGTCTGTCTAGTTTATTCAAATGATTGTAAGCCTTTCAGGAAAGGGACTGTCCTTTAGTATGTGTGTACAGCACATTGCAAGCCTGATCTCAGTTGCAGGTTCTAGGTGCCACTGCAATAAAATTAACTAATAACACTAAAATATAAATGGGTCATGTCATCCAGCTTTCTCAGACTGTGGCTCTCAGAAGAGGCCTGTTGGTGATGCGCCATGGGGAGAGAGTGGATCATGTTTTTGGGAAGTCCTGGATTCAGCAGTGCTTAACTGCAGATGGTACGTAAAAGAACAGGAGGACTGGACCTTAGCAAACCAGACTGAAAAGAAAATATTGTACCATGATGGCAGTGATGCGTAAAGTCTAAATTACTACTTGTAAATGTCTGCGAACCAGACTGAACTTTAGTGCTGAAGAAAGCAGTTATTCAGAAATACCCTTCAGACACAGAAAGCCTAGTAGTATCATACAGTCAAAGTGATATGGTAGAACCTTAGAGTTACGAACACCAGAGTTACGAACTGACTGGTCAACCACACACCTCATTTGGAACCAAAAGTATGCAATCGGGCAGCTGCAGAGACCAAAAAAAAAAAGACAAATACAGTACAGTACTGTGTTAAACATAAATTACTAAAAAAATAAAGGGAACGCTTAAACAAAAGGTTTGACAAGGTAAGGAAACTGTTTCTGTGCTTGCTTCATTTAAATTAAGATGGTTAAAAGCCGCATTTTTCTTCTGCATAATAAAGTTCAATACACATATTAAAGTGTATTAAGCCAATGTTTGGTTGTAAACTTTTGAAAGAACAGCTATAATGTTTTGTTCAGAGTTACAAACATTTAATAAATAAATTGGTTAGTCTCTAAGGTGCCACAAGTATTCCTTTTCTTTTTGCAAACATTTCAGAGTTACAAAACAGCCCCATTCTCCAGGTGTGCAGAACTCTGAGGTTCTACTGTATTTGAGATATGCACAATCGATATACGATCTATAGTCACTGTACTTCCCATGTAGTCATCCTACATATGCAATACTGCACAAATAGAGCTGTGTGAAACTTTACATTTTTGTCTCAAGTTGATGTGCAAAACATTAATTTTTCACCAGCATTTTCAGAAATTTAAAAAATTGATCAATGACCAAATTTCCCTATTTTGTGTGGATAGCCATAGCTTTTCAAAATTACAGTGTTGATCAAAATCATGACGCTGTGCTAGTCAAACCCAGTCAAGAATAACTGGAGCAGACAATGAGATTTTGTGGGGAAATGACAAAATGTTAACACTGGCTTAGGTGGAAAGTCAAGGTTGAAGGGTTTTTTGGCCTTCAAAGCATGATTCTGAGGTGAAAAAAATTTTTATATGTATACATTTGGGCATGAGGGAGGGAGAGGAATTGTGTTTTGCTCATGGTCTCCTGGGTTATGTTGGAAATCAGACAAGATGACCATAATGAGCACTTCTGGCCTTAAAATCTGTGAATTATTTTCTTTTCTATTTTGCTATGAAAACATTGTTTTTTGATAACTTTGGCAATGGAAAAAAAGGGTTTCCACCACTCTGATGTGAATATATGTCTCTGGTGAATTTCACAGAGCATCTGTTTTCTCTGGTGTTCTGCTACTCTGGAACTCAGAGGACATGTGTCATTCTGTCAGAGGGTTCTCCCCCTGGCTGTCTTTCCCAGAACCTAATGAAACTGGGCCATAGTGAATCAACAATTTCCCTGGTTTGCTTTGGTGAATGTAAAATGCAGTATCCCTGAGGTAATATTAAGGAATCACTCACTCCTTTTGTTGACCAAGGGGACAGTTAGGGTTGGGTTTTCAGAAATAGTTGCCTAAAATGCAGAAGAAAATTATTGTGCATGCATAACAGAAATGTGTTATGTATGTATTACTACGGCCTTTATATAGAGGGATGAAATGTTCTGTTTTGTTTTAGGAAAATACCACAGAGCAGATCTGAACTTCCCTGCCAGTCTGCCAAAACGAAGAGACAGCATCAAACATTTTGAATATGATCCTCCTTTATCATGCTGTGGTGTTTTCCAGTCTAGACTTGTAGGTAAGTTAGATATTATTCTAATAGGAATGAAAAGGGGTGGAAGAAAGACTTCTGTAATCTGTGAAAGTGCACATTGGCTTTACCATAGGAATGCTTCCTGGCAGCGTAACTGGTAGAGTTCCTTTATGGGCAGCAGGAAAGGGACCTTTCTCTTTCACGTGGGAACTCTACAGCAGGGTGGAGAGCAGGGCCAATTTCTCATGTAGTGCAAGAGCCAGCCTGCTACCTTATGGCAGGGAAGGGTCAGAGCAATGTGCCACAACACTGTACATTCCGCTTCTAGTCTGAACCGGAGCAGTGAACTGTAGCATCTCTGTTGGCTAGCTAGAGTGGGGCAGGACATGCGGTTTCTTGGTCTGTAGACTGTGTGAGAGCAGTTCATTGGGAGTATTTGATATTTGAGCTGTATTGGGTAATCAGATTGAATACATCTATCCATGATGTGTTTCTGTTCCCTGCTTTGATGAGTATAACTCTCAGAAAAAGGGTTGTGGTGAAAATACCTGTCTTTCTCTAAGTGCCATTTACAAATTTAAAATTTACTTTCTGTGACTGTTTTT